>NC_041393.1:366408498-366507631 GCF_002162155.2 Triticum dicoccoides | reverse complement strand
GAGGCCATCTGGGCCGAGGCCCAGCGAGGGGGGGCTATAATTTCTAGTCTTTCTTTTTTTGTTCCTTTTCTTTTACTGTTTTATTTTATTCTAGTTTTATAAAACATAAAAGTTGTATCTTAAATAGTAACACTAATTATACCTCTGCCACAAAAAGGTTTAACCCCCAAATAATATAGTTTAGTATTTTATAAAATACCAACACATTTATTTATTTGTTTTACCTACAGTTTTAATTATTTGAATGCATTTAGACATTTTATAAAAATGTGGTTCCTCCACCAACATTACTTATGAATTATTTGTTACATTTAGAACATTTTAGTTTTGACTTTTGAAAACTTTAACTGTTTGACTTTATTTTGAATTTGAATTTGAATCGGTTTCGAACCAATGTGAGTTTAGCAACAGTAATCGTGGTGACGTGGCATCATTAGCAAAGGTTTACTGTAGCTTGATTATCCGGGCGTCACAACGAAGAAATTCAAAACTCCAATTCAAAAGAATACGGAGAATTTAATTGCACTTCGAGACGCGAGAAGAAAAGATATTTGAACTCCGCCAGCAAGAATCTTGATGAACTCTTGAAGAATGAATTAAATCATGACGAACCACCATGAAGAACTCCGTTGACAAAAAGGATGATGAGATAGAATGAAGAAGAAAGAATAATATGAGCCTTGCGATGATTTAGATGGAGGTTCCGATGAGATGGCTGAGGAAATTGAACTCCGAAAAAGAAAAAGATGGAAACACTTGGAACTAGAATTTATTCATGAAGAAGAAACTCGAAAAAAAGGGATTACTCGCTTGGCTGAAATAAGAATAAGATTTATTGTATTCTTAACCTTCATCAAATTAAATTGATGACCAACCATGGATTTTGCATACTACTTATTCTTCTTGAAAAAGGATTGAGAAGGGAAAGCACAAAACTTGAGAAAATCTTCATGAACCACCGGTAGGATTGGAAAGAACGATGAATTAAAATGATAAACAAGGAAAAAGAATCTTGAACGAACCATTGTAAGAATTCGAAAATGACTGATGCAAGAGACTTAATCACCGGGAAGAATTAGAAGAACAAATAATGTAGAGGGGATTTAGATGCAAAAGGACAAAGAGATCATGATCTGATTAAAGAACACTTGAACGAAGCACCGGGATAATTGGATAACGGTAGCTGAAATGATGGCCTCCGGTGAAAGAAACGAGAAAACAACTTCTGAAATACTCTGGATGGGAGAAAAGAACTTCTGACAAACGGAATAATTCGCGAGGATAACATGAAGCTAGAACCACGAAACTTCGGGAGGACGGACAAGGTTTAGAGGAAAAACTCTTCTTCAGTCTTCAAATGACGACGAGAAACACCACCAAAATTGTTGAGATACTTTGGAAGAATGAAAAGCAAAGAGGTTGAGCCAACATTGAAAAGAATTTGAAAGCAATCTTGGAGAAGGCATGTGACTGATGAAATCCATTCTTACGTCACACTTGGAAAGAATTTGAGAATAACTCCAAGAGAATTAGAAGAGTCAGGTAAGATCCTGGGAAAAGACCTGTGGGTTATGGGCCCACTAGAGAGAAAACACCGTTGGAAAGGGATGACGAACAGATAGATGAAGCACCGGAACAATTGAAATATTTGAATGAGGTGACAACCTCGAATTAATTCAAACACAGACGAATCTCCTGAGATGTCTTCCGAACAATGGAATAATTGAATGGCGAGAGGCAAACGAGCAGGGAAAACACTTAAGCCGAGGGAAAGAATGTACTCAACCCGAAAACTTGAATTGCATCCATCGGAGAAGAAAAAAGAGATGGAGAATGACGAACGAGAGGAGAATTCACCGGTTGAAATAATTTACGAAAGACTGAAGAGGTTCCGCACGAATGAGATAGATGGTCGAAAGAGACTCGGACTCCGGGAAGATAAAGGGTGGGAGGGCGGGAAAACAAAGGCAAGTTGGAAGGGGAACCCGACGAATATCTTGAAGAGAAAACACCGATTGAAATCATTGAGGAGAGAGACAAAAACTTCACACGAGTAGGATGGATACTCGATTACAGACTCCGGTTCCGAGAAGAAGAAGGGTGGGCGGGTGGGAAAAGAAAACAACTGAGGATTGAAATCAAAGATGAAGAGGCTCGAGTCGACTTGACAAGAAATGCACCAGATAAAAGAGCTGAGAACCCACGATCAGAAAACCAACTGCGTGATCCTAAAAGAAAGTTTGAAGGGGAAGAGGAGTAATTCAAAACACCTACGTGAAGATTCCTTACCAGAGTGACGAAGGGGCAGAGGAGTAAAAAGAATTCCTACTCTCCGATATAACTAGACTCAGAAAACAGTTGTCTTCTAGACTCAACAACGGCCAGACTACACGATCAATCAAGGGGGCTCGTAAGGTCGGTCGAGGCTCTGATACCAACTTGTCACGCCCAATATGCGACCCTATCCAAAAGGAACTCGAAGGTCCCACCAAGGATAGACCCGCATATTGAAACGCTTTTGCAAGGTGGATATCATTACATCAACATTACATAATAGATGGGGATACATACAAGAGGCAAACAATGCCACACGAATACAACATCACAATACATCAGAGCATCATCCGGCTAAGGATGAAACACAAACAGAAACTCAAACGACATCCACCCTGCTAGCCCAGGCTGCTGACCTGGAACCTATCCCCTGATCAAAGAAGAAGCAGAAGAAGAACTCCAAAACAAGCAAACATTGCTCTCACGTCATGATCATCGCATAACCTGTACCTGCAACTGTTGTTGTAGTAATCTATGAGCCACGAGGACTCAGCAATCCCATTACCATGGGTATCAAGACTAGCAAAGCTTAAAGGGAAAGGAAGGGGTAAAGTGGTGAGGCTGTAGCAGCGACTAAGCATATATGGTGGCTAACATACGCAAATAAGAGCGAGAAGAGAGCAAATGGAATGGTCGTGAAGCTAGCAATGATCAAGAAGTGATCTTGAACTCCTACTTGTGTCAAACATAACCCAGAAACTGTGTTCACTTCCCGGACTCCGCCGAAAAGAGACCATCACGGCTACACACGCGGTTGATGCGTTTTAATTCGGATCTGGTGTCAAGTTATCTACAACCGGACATTAACAAATTCCCATCTGCCTATAACTGCAAGCACGGCTTTCGAAAGATTATACCCTGCAGGGGTGTCCCAACTTAGCCCATGATAAGCTCTCGCGATCAACGAAGGATATACCTTCTCCCAGGAAGACCCGATCAAACTCGGAATCCCGGTTTACAAGACATTTCGACAATGGTAAAACAAGTCCAGCAAGACCGCCCGATGCGCCGACAATCTCGATAGGAGCTGCACATATCTCGTTCTCAGGGCAACACCGGATGAGACAGGCTACGAGTAAAACCAGACCTCGAGTTGCCCCGAGGGGGCCCCGCAGGCGGCTCGATTCGGACCAACACTTAGACAAGCACTGGCCCGGGGGGACTAAAATAAAGATGACCCTCGGGTTGGCCGACCCAAGGGAAGGGTATAGGTGGTGGTGAGGCAAATGGTAAAACCAAGGTTGGGCCTTGCTGGAGGAGTTTTATTCAAAGCGAACTGTCAAGGGGGTCCCATAAATCACCCGACCGCGTAAGAAACGCAAAATCCAGGAACATAACACCGGTATGACGGAAACTAGGGCGGCAAGAGTGGAACAAAACACCAGGCAAAAGGCCAAGTCTTCCACCCTTTACCAAGTATATAGATGCATTAATAATATAGGAGATATTGTGATATCCCAACAAAAATCCTGTCCACCATGGAGAAATCTTCAACTTCACCTGCAACTAGCAACGCTATAAGAGGGCTGAGCAAAGCGGTAACATAGCCAAGTAACGGTTTGCATAGGAAAGGTGTCAAAGGTTAGAGGTTCATGGCAATATGGGAGGCTTGATAAATAGGTGATAGGTAGCGCAGCATAGCGAAAGAGCAAAGCAACTAGCATAGCAATGATAGTAGTGAGATCCAGGGTAGCGGTCATCTTGCCTGAAATCCCGCAAGGAAGGAGAACGAGTCCATGAAGAAGACGAATAAATGAAGCCACGAAGATGAACCAAGCGTAGACTAATGAATCCTCACGATCGCAACGAAACAGGAACTAACAAGAGGAAGCACACAACATGGTAAACACACCACACATGAACAAGACATGATGCACAACAAGCATGATGCATGACAAAGCTACATGAAGCTACTCATGGCAAGAGATGATGCAAACAAGAGCAACACATCAAAGCAAGTTTAAATGAGGCCGGAAACAACATATAACAATTCCGGTAAGTCCTCATATGCAAGTTTCGAAATTGGTCCAGATCTGGATAAACCTTATGTTCAAGTTGTTAAACAGCAAGTTAAGATGCAACAAGATGATCTACACGAAATTCTGGTCAAGTTACATATAAAGTTCATTTAGTTCGGAGCTACGGCCTAGAAGATATGAGTAACACAAGTTAAACATGGCATTGATGCAAAATGCACCCAAACATCAAGCAAACACCTCAAAACATGGATGCAACTTGATAATATGAAACTACATGCAATTCAAAGCAAGTTTCATATAGAGCACACTCAAAACAGAGCAACGGTTCAACACACACACATGAAACAAGTTATAGCAACAATCTGTCCAAAACAGCAACTAGGCATATTGCAAGCATCAAAACAACATGCTATAGCATCTCAACATGAAAACAAAAGACATGGGCATGATGTACAGGTAAAGCATAACAAAATATGAACACTGAGCTATCTCCAGAAATCACTAGAACATGCTCAAACACACATGACAAGATTGCAAATAATAACAATTCAGACTTTGCAGAAAATAACATCAGGTTGCAATGTTTAGAGCTATCAAACAACATGTTACAGGAACTTATCATGGCAAAGAAGGGCATTCCATGATACTACTAAATGCATAGAACAAGAGTCCCTTACTGACCATGAGCCAAAAAGGATCAGAAGATATGATGGCACCCACGTTAACATGGCAAGTTATATTACAGATTCATACATGGCAGGAACAGAATTATGAAGGCATGTTGGTGAGCTTGTACCACTTACCACAGAGCAATAAATGGCATGGCAAGGCAACCAACAGTAACAAGGCATGTTTGTGAAGCTAAGCATGGCAAGAGCAAGTCCATACGGTGCATGGATCACTAGCAAAACACACGGCAACAACTGAACTTAATGTTAACAGGCTGACAACAACATTATGAAGCAACTTTGGAGCAAGATATGAACAAGCTACAGCAAGCTATAATTGCAACCAGGGGCATGAATGGATAGAGAATAACATGTAGAACAAAACACTCTTAGTGAACATCTCTAGATTATGCATAGAATGATTTGTAGAAGCAGGTTTACATAGCATCACGAAATAACAGATTCAGCCTAGCAAAACAGCAACAACAAGTACACTACTTAACAAGCTTGATTCACTCCCCACAAGTCATTGCATGACAAGATAAGCATAACATCAGCAAGAAGACATGTTTGTGAAACAAACCAAGGCAAGAACAAGTTCATAGCATGCAAGGATCAACTACAACAACCTTGGCAAAACTGAATAACATGTAAACAATCTGCCAGGAAACATTTTGAAGCAAAAGTAGAGGACGAAAATGACATGCTAGACTACTCCATAATTGCAACCAAGGGCAGGGATGGATATATCATAACCATATGTGCAAAACACCCTTACTGAAGTATCTCAAAATATGCATGGATCTCTCTGTAGCATCAAGTTTACATGGCACCAAAATAACAGCAGAACAGGGACTAAAATCAGCAACATCACGAAGCCTAGTTCACATGCTTGTGCTAGTCACCACATTGATCACAAAAATACATGGCAAACACCACTGTAAAGATGGCATGGCATAGTTCAAAACACATGTAGACATCAACCTCATAGGATGCACACATCAATCATGGCAAAAAAGACAAATGAGCATGTTCTGTTAACAGACAGCAGAAAACATTATGAAGCACTCTTGCAACGTTGATTCAGGCATCAAGATGACCTCAAATAAACATGATGCAATGGAATGAAATGATGTACTCGTTGAGACGAACAATTTGACATATTACACGCACGAAACAGAGCTACGGATGCAGATATACAATGCGATGAACATGCTAACATAATGCAAAATATTCAGGACTTGGGCGTTTTCGGGGAAGGGGAAAAAGTCAACCTCGTCGGAATATTCGCCGGAGAACGGCCGGAGAGGAGGGAGACGGCGGCCGGAGCTGCGGGAGAGGTCGGGGAGGACGGGCCCCCGCCGGATCTGGCTGGATCCGGCAAGGGACGGCGAGGGGCGCGGGGAGGAGGAACCGAGGCGCACGGTGGCGCTTGGCCACGGCGGCGCAAAGGCGAGGGACGGCGGCAACTCGGGGCGGCGCGCTCCCCGGCGAACGGTGGCGGAGGGCGCGGCTGGCGGCGGAGCGGATCAGGCCCGCGCGGGCCCCGGATGGGCTCCGCGGGCCGACGGCGGGGATCGCCACATGGCGATGCAGGATTCGCTGCGGCGGGCGGCACAGTGGAGTGGACATGTCCGGCCGTCGGCGGACATGTCCGGCGGCACGGAGGGGAATTTTTAGGGTTAGGGTGGAAATGATCCGCGAATTTCGGGGGAGGGGCATATATATAGATTCTGGGAGCTAGGAGAGTCCAAATGAGGAGCGGTTTTCGGCCACGCGATCGTGATCGAACGACCGAGAGCATGGAGGGGAGTTTGCTGGGTTTTGGGCCACTTTGGAAGGGGTGTTGGGCTGCAAAGAGGAAGGGGGGTTTCGGGCTACGCGGTAACCGTTGGAGTACCAAATGACCTCCAAATGGCACGAAACTTGACAGGCGGTCTACCGGTGCTATACCAAGGCCGCTTGGCAAGACTCGGTCCATTCCGAGAACATTTAACACCCGCTCACAATGAGAGACAAAAGGGGAACACCAGAGGGCATAGGAGTGCCGGATTGCAAAACGGACAACGGGGAAAATGCTCGGATGCATGAGACGAACACGTATGCAATGCAATGCAATGCACGTGATGACACAAAGCGAATGATGACATGGCAAAATGCAACACGCAAGAAAATGACATGGCAACGACGGCGAATAACCGGTAGACACCTGGCGCATCAAATCCGGGGCGTTATATCTATAGTCACCTATTATGTGTTATGATCCGACAACCCCGAAGTGACCATAATCGGGATACTTCTCGGTGATGACCGTAGTTTGAGGAGTTCATGTATTCACTATGTGTTAATGCTTTGGTCCGGTTCTCTATCAAAAGGAGGCCTTAATATCCCTTAGTTTCCGCTAGGATCCCGCTGCCACGGGAGGGTTGGAGAAAAGATGTCATGCAAGTTCTTTTCCATAAGCACGTATGACTATTTACGGGATACATGCCTACATTACATTGATGAATTGGAGCTAGTTCTGTGTCACCCTATGTTATAGCTATTACATGAGGAATCACATCCGACATAATTATCCATCACTGATCCATTGCCTACGAGCTTTTCATATATTGTTCTTTGCTTATTTACTTTTCCGTTGCTACTGTTACAACTGCTACAAAAACCCAAAAACATTTACCTTTACTTTTTCTACTGTTAACTTTATTATCATACCACCTTTGCTACTAAATACCTTGCTGCCTCTACCAAGTTATCCAGGTGTGGTTGAATTGACAACTCAACTGCTAATACTCAAGAATATTCTTTGGCTCCCCTTGTGTCGAATCAATAAATTTGGGTTGTACTTCACCCTCGAAAGCAGTTGCGGTCCCCTACACTTGTGGGTTATCAAGTACCGGCTAGTGAAGCGGTAGGACCATGCTATGCAGTAGTACCGCTCCTCAGGAGGGGTAGTACCATGGCCTCTAGCCCAGAACACTAATGTGCGCGGAAGTAGGCGCGGAAGTAATTTTTTACATCCGTGCCCTACGCGGTAGTACCGCTCCCAGCGTGCGGTAGTACCGTGCCAGATTTTTGCACATACCGAAACTCAACGGAAGTAGCCACGGTTGTAATTTTATTAGTCTGTGCCTTCCCAACCTAGTCAGACTTCGCCTTGCGGTAGTACCACAAGGATATGTGGTAGTACCGCTCTGGCGGTTCTACCGCTCGTTGCTTTAACACAACAAGGCCTCGTCTGGTCTCTGCCGCGGGAGCGGTAGTACCACACCGTCGAGTGGTAGTACCGCAAGACATTGCGGTAGTACCGCGAGTCTATGCGGTAGTACCGCAGGTCGCGGGCTGATGAAGTGGGAAACGGTTGGATCGTTTCCCCCCACTATATAAAGGTGGCCTTCTTCCCCAAGTTGACCACCTCTTCCCTCCCCAAGCTCCATTGTTGCTCAAAGCTCCATTTTCGCCCAATCTCTCTCCCGAGCCAATCAAACTTGTTGATTTTCTAGGGATTGGATGAGAAGGCCCCGATCTACACTTCCACCAAGAGAAATTTGATTCCCCACTAATCCCTTGCAGATCTTGTTACTCCTGGGTGTTTGAGCACCCTAGACGGTTGAGGTCACCTCAGAGCCATATTCCATCGCGGTGAAGCTTCGTGGTGTCGTTGGGAGCCTCTAATTAAGTTGTGGAGATAGCTCCAACCTTGTTTGTAAAGGTTCGACCGTCGCCTTCAAGGGCACCAATAGTGGAATCATGGCATCTCGCATTGTGTGAGGGCGTGAGGAGAATACGGTGGCCCTAGTGGCTTCTTGGGGAGCATTGTGCCTCCACACCGCTCGAACGGAGACGTACTTCCTCTCAAAGGGAAGGAACTTCGGTAACACATCCTCGTCTCCACCGACTCCACTCTTGGTTATCTCTCACCTTTACTTGTGCAAGATTATATTGTGTTGTATCCTTTGCTTGCTTGTGTGCTTGTTGTTGTTGCATCATATAGGTTGTTCACCTAGTTGCACATCTAGACAACCTACTTTGATGCTAAGTTTAATTTGGTCAAGAAAAGCTAAAAATTGTTAGTTGCCTATTCACCCCCCTCTAGTCAACCATATCAATCCTTTCAATCGGTATCAAAGCCTCGTCTCTTTATTAAGGACTTTTCCGTCTGAAGAGATGGTTGACACCACGGACGAAGTGGAGGGTCACCCCGGTGCGAATCCCACTTTGTCGGCGGCCGATGCGGGATCCTCGGTCTCTCGTGAGGAGTTCAATGCGGCTATGGACACATTGAAAACCTCCATGACGGCCGAGGTTAAAGGCATGTTTAAGGAGTTTCTTGATGGACTTCAGTTATCCACCGAACCTTTGGAAGTGGGTGATCCCGCTAACGGGGTGACGGATGTTAACTCCAAAACGGGGGAAGCTAGTAACGAGCATGCTCCTATGCCTAGTGGTAGAAGTGGGAGTGGCATCTTTGCCCATGTAGAACCTCCACTTGCTTATGGAGGACCGGTTCCCTCCACTCATATGAATCATGTTGGTCCTCCTCCTAAGCTTGTGAAAAATGAGGATTTTGCTTCTTGGGTGTATCGCTTTAAACATCATTTAAATCATAGCTCTACTAATCTTTGGAGAATTATTGAGCAAGGTTTCTACCCGCACGACCCAAGAAACTTCACTCCTAGAGAAGCCGCGGATCATCAGTTCAGCGAGTCCGCTCTTTTCATTCTCCAAGAAGCAATCCCTCCCGAAGATATTGCACACTTCCGACCTTTCACCGTGGCCAAGGAAGCATGTCAACATGCTGTTTCCATTTACAAGGGAAGTGCTAGCATTCAACGCTCCAACTTTGAAGTGGTACAAGATGAAGCTAATGAGTTTGCTATGAATGAAGATGAAGAACCTCGTGAGCTTTACCAGAGATTAACCACCCTCGTGATCTCACTCCGAGATCATGGGAGCAAGGATACAGATGACAATTGGATCAAGCACAAGTTTCTCAAGGCCATGATGTCTTACCACAAGGCCATGTCATCCGTCATCCGTCAAAGGCCAGACTTTCACGCCTTGTCCTCAAGTGAAGTGTTGGATGAGTTTGTTCCTATGAGGATATTGGACAAGATCGCCGACAATGCGGTGTTGTGTTCTCAACGATCAAAGAAGCCCAACCTTGCTTTGAAGTCCAAGGCTAGTATGGAAGAAGAGAGTGAAGAGGAAGAAGAGGAATGTTGCCCCGAAGATACCAAGTATGCTTATCATGAGCACATGGCTCTTGCGTCGCGACAATTTTGGAGCAAGAAGAACACAAGGCCCAACTTCAACAAGAACAACTCAAGTGGCACAAAGGGCAAAACAACATGTGAGGACATGCTATAATTGTGGCAATGTGAGCCACTTTGTTTTAGAGTGCCCGTACGAGAAGAGGGAAGACAATGGAGGCAAGCTTATCCGAAAAGACGAGGCCAAGTCCTTCCCCAACAAGAACAACTTCACCAAGAAGACTCCTCCCAAGGGGTTAGTGGCACAAGAAGAGTACGATGAGGATGATGAAGAAGGTGATAAAGTTGCCATGGCCTCCGTTTCCGTTGCAACAACTGCATGGGTGTCCCTCTTCAACTCACCCAATGAGAACATCACCGCCAAGTGCCTCATGGCTAAAGCCACCAACAAGGTAACCCCCAACATCAAAACCACCATCACTACTAATCCTTCCTTGACGGATTGCATTGATGAAAGTAAGGGGTCGAAGGAGGAAGAAAATGAATTTGAGTCTTTTACGAGTAAGCTCAAGAGTAAATCCAAGAAGGACTTCGTTGCTCTCTTGGAAAAACTTGGTGAAGCCAATGACATGATTGAGGCTCTCGAAGAAACCATCTCTAAGATGGAAGAGCATAGTCATGATTATGCTGATGAGATATCGGATCTCTCTAATGTGCTTGAGGAAGAGCATGGTCATCGTTTGGCTCTTGAGGATTCACACAACGATGTTCATGCTAAGTTAAAGAAAGATCTTGATCATGATCTTATTGTATCTCGTGTGCTCAATTTCAAGAAGGATAAACTTAGGGTTGACCATGCTAGACTCAAGGAGGAGTTTCACATACTTGACAAGGCTCACAAGGCCTTGAAGGGTGCTCATGCAAGCCTCAAAGAGTCTCATGATCAACTCCAAGTGAAGCTAACCAAGGAGAAAACCACGTTTCCTCATATGGTTTTAATTGAAAATGCAAATGCTACTAACCCGTGTTGTAAGCATGTGCATCTTGTGGAGGAGAATGCCATGTTGAAGGAGCAACTTGAGAAAGGCCTTGTGTCGTGTATACACGGAGAGAAGAACCACAACGACCTTTTGAGCAATCAAAAGGAAGTTGTGACCAAGGTGGGGATTGGGTTTGCATCCAAGTCCAAGAAGAAGAAGAAGAATGTCAAGACCATGCAACCTCCTCCTCTTAAGCAAACCTTTGTGAAGGAAGGAGAGGGTACTCCTAAGGAGAAGAATAACAACACGGAGGGTGGCAGTGTCAAAAAGGTAAACGCTACTCCTTCCAATAAAAGCGGTGATTTTAACCCTTCTTATGTGTTATGCCATGCTAGTGATGCGCATGTTTATGCCAAATTTTTTGGTTCTTCTTATGAGTACATTGAATGGTCTATTTGGGTTCCTAAGACCCTTGTTGCTAACTGATACGTCTCCAACGTATCTATATTTTTTCATTGTTCCATGCTATTATATTATCTGTTTTGGATGTTTAATGGGCATATTATACACTTTTATACTATTTTTGGGACTAACCTATTAACCGGAGGCCCAGTCCAAATTGCAGTTTTTTTTCCTATTTCAGTGTTTCACAAAAAAGGAATATCAAATGGAGACCAAATGGAATGAAACCGTCAGGAGAGCTATTTTTGGAACAAACGCAATCCAGCAGACTTGGAGTGGATGTCAAGAAAGAAACGAGGAGGCCACGAGGCAGGGAGGCGCACCCTCACCCTCGTGGTCCCCTCGTGGCTCCCCTGACCGACTTGTTTCGCCTCTATATACTCATATACCCTGAAAACATCTGGGAGCACCATGAAACCCTATTTCCACCACCGCAACCTTCTGTACATGTGAGATCCCGTCTTGGGGCCTTTTACAGTGCTCCGCCGGAGGGGGAATCGATCATGGAGAGCTTCTACATCAACACCATAGCCTCTCCGATGAAGTGTGAGTAGTTTACCACAGACCTTCGGGTCCATAGTTATTAGCTAGATGACTTCTTCTCTCTCTTTGGATCTCAATACAAAGTTCTCCTCGATCTTCTTGGAGATCTATTCGATGTAATTCTTTTTGCAGTGTGTTTGTCGAGATCCGATGAATTGTGGGTTTATGACAAAGATTATCTATGAACAATATTTGAATATACTATGAATTCTTTTATGTATGATTTGTTATCTTTGCAACTCTCTTCGAATTATCAGTTTGGTTTGGCCTACTAGATTGATCTTTCTTGCAATGGGAGAAGTGCTTAGCTTTGGGTTCAATCTTGCGGTGTCCTTTCCCAGTGACAGCAGGGGCAGCAAGGCACATATTGTATTGTTTCCATCAAGGATAAAAATATGGGGTTTATATCATATTGCTTGAGTTTATCCCTCTACATCATGTCATCCTACCTAATGTGTTACTCTATTCTTATGAACTTAATACTCTAGATGCATGCTAGATAGCGGTCGATGTGTTGAGTAATAGTAGTAGATGCAGAATCATTTCGATCTACTTGTCGCGGACGTGATGCCTATACACATGATCATGCCTAGATATTCTCATAACTATGCACTTTTCTATCAATTTCTCGACAGTAATCTGTTCACCCACTGTAATACTTATGCTATCTTGAGAGAAGCCACTAGTGAAAACTATGGCCCCCGGGTCTATTTTCGATCATAGAAGTTTCCAATCTATTATATTTTGCAATCTTTACTTTCCAATCTATATCATAAAAGTACCAAAAATATTTATCTTATTATCTCTATCAAATCTCACTTTTGCATGTGGCCATGAAGGGATTGACAACCCCTTTATCGTGTTGGTTGCAAGGTTCTTATTTGTTTATGCAGGTACGAGGGATTTGAGTGTAGCCTCCTACTGGATTGATACCTTCGTTCTCAAAAACTGAGGGAAATACTTACGCTACTTTGCTGCATCACCCTTTCCTCTTCAAGGGAAAACAAACGCATGCTTAAGAGGTAGCAAGATGGATTTCTGCCGCCGTTGCCGGGGAGTCTACGCACAAGTCAAGACATACCAAGTACCCATCACAAACTCTTATCCCTCGCATTACATTATTTGTCATTTGCCTCTCGTTTTCCTCTCCCCCATGTCACCTTTGCCGTTTTATTCGCCCTCTCTTTCCTGTTCGCCTCTTTTTTGCTTGCCTCTTGTGTGCTTGTGTGTTGTATTGTTTCTCAAGATGGCTCAAGATAATACTAAATTGTGTGATTTTTCCAATACCAACAACAATGATTTTCTTAGCACTCCAATTGCTCCTCTTACCGATGCTGAATCTTGTGAAATCAATTCTGCTTTGTTGAATCTTGTCATGAAAGATCAATTCTCTGGCCTTCCTAGTGAACATGCCGCTACTCATCTAAACAACTTTGTTGATTTGTGCGATATGCAAAAAAAGAAAGATGTGGATAATGATATTGTTAAATTGAAGCTATTTCCGTTTTCGCTTAGAGATCGTGCTAAAACTTGGTTTTCGTCTTTGCCTAAAATAGTATTTATTCATGGAATAAGTGCAAAGATGCTTTTTTCTCTAAGTATTTTCCTCCCACTAAGATCATCTCTCTTAGAAACGATATTATGAATTTTAAGCAACTTGATCATGAACATGTTGCACAATCTTGGGAGAGGATGAAACTAATGATACGTAATTGCCCTACACATGGATTAAATTTATGGATGATCATACATTTTTTTATGCCGAATTGAATTTTGCTTCTAGAAATCTTTTAGATTCGCCCGCGGGAGGCACTTTTATGGAAATCACTTTAGGAGAAGCTACTAAACTCCTAGATAATATTATGGTTAATTATTCTCAATGGCACACCGAAAGATCTACTAGTAAAAAGCTTCATGCGATAAAAGAGATTAATATTTTGAGTGGAAAGATGGATGAACTTATGAAATTGTTTGCTAATAAGAGTGCTCCAATTGATCCTAATGATATGCGTTTGTCTACTTTGATTGAGAATAATAATGAATCTATGGATGTGAATTTTGTTGGTAGGAATAATTTTGGTAACAACGCATATAGAGGAAACTTTAATCCTAGGCCGTTTCCTAGTAATTCCTCTAATAATTATGGTAATTCCTGCAACAATTCTTATGGAAATTTTAATAAGTTGCCCTCTGATTTTGAGATTAGTGTTAAAGAGTTTATGATCTCTCAAAATAATTTCAACGCTTTGCTTGAAGAAAAATTGCCTAAGATTGATTAGTTGGCTACGAACGTGGATAGAATTTCTCTTGATGTTGATTGTTTGAAACTTAGATCTATTCCACCTAAGCATGATATCAATGAGTCTCTCAAATCTATGAGAATTTCCATTGATGAGTGCAAGGAAAGAACCGCTAGGATGCGTGCTAAGAAAGATTGCTTTGTAAAATCGTGTTCTTCTAGTTTTCATGATAATAGGGATGAAGATCTAAAAGTGATTGTGTAACATCCCAAATTTTCAATTTGGAATGTTATACATAGGTCATCATTGTATATCATATTTTATTGCATTTTTGGTTGATCCTAGAAATTCTAAGCAACTCAAGGACCCACGGAGAGAGTTGGGGATTTCAATTATTTTTCATATTTGAATTTTCTCAAATATTGAAAAGAGGATCATTTTGGTTTTAATCATTTTTGTCTCTGAATATTTCCAATATTAAAATAAAAGAGAGGGGCTAAAATGACTTCTCCAAAATAAAATAAATATTGGAGGGAAAATGTTAAAATCAAATAAGAATTTTATTTGGACTTTTATTGCTATTTTATTTGAATTAGAAAAAAAATGCGTTTTTCAAAATTGCATTAGTAGCCCAAATAAATGTTCACTTTGTCTGCAACATTATTAGAGGACCGTGAAAATTTATTTAAGGATTTTTGGAATCTGTTTAGTATTTCTTTTATTTGTTTTTCTGCATCAGTTTTTTATTTAAAAAAATGCACCGACCTAACGGGCCGTGTCCGACCCGGACACCGCCCGGCCGACCTTTATAGGGCAAGGCCCGACCCCGTCGCCAGCCCAAGCCGCCACCCCGCCAAACACTAGTGCCATCGCCTCGAAAGTCGCGCCGCCACCGCCTCACGACGCCGCTGCCTTCCCATCGGGCCGCCACGCCGCCCGCCCCGCCCGCCGCCGCTGACCGCCCGCCCGCCGAAGTCACCGCCACCACCACCCGATCCCGCCGCCGCCGACCGCCGCCACTCGCCGGAGGTAGAAACCGCCGCCGCCGCCGTTTGAGTTTTTCTCAGAAAACCGATCGGTTTTTTAGAAACCTAGATCTAGTTTTTTTATTAGATCGGTTCGGTTTTTTTCGTTTAGTTATTTAGCGGACGTTCGTCCATACGTTTGTTTTAAGGAACGTTGTTCGTCAGTTAGCCGTAGACAGTGAACGTTCGTTCATTAGCCTGTTCGTCTCGTTTTATTTTCTAGGGTTTTTCTGCGATTATTTTCGATCGCGATTTCTGCCCTGATCTTCGATCTAGTTTATCTTTCGCTCGTTTATCCAAATCAGATGAAACAAACGCCTAGATCTTCGTCTCGAAGCCCTCTTTCTGTTTAACGAACTTGAACAAGATTTGGGTATTGTAAAATTTTACTTTTGTCCAGATTAGTAAACGAATCTTGTTTCTTTCGTAGTTTGAGTTTCGTTGCTCCATTTGATTTGATCCTTTTTGCAAACCAGAGTTCTTCAGTTGAACTTTCTGGTTAGATCTTCTTATTTGAGTTTTACCCGTGCTTCTAGTTGAGTGCTTATGTATGTTATTGTTTGTTTTTGATAGAATTCCAGGAGTGCGAAGCGTGCTACTATGAGTCTCTAGGTTTTGCGGATCATCAGCAAGGCAAGTAACACTTTGATCATATCGCTTATTTACCCAGTTTTATGCATTAGTCTCAATCCTCAAACATTGCATGGTTAGGATCTGAATAACATGTGGGTTTGGGAAGTAGATGAAGAGGTAGAACCTATTGCCCTTTTATTATCAAACCTTTGGGAGTTACTTCCACGTTATGCTCAGGATTGCTATGCTATGCTCGTAGACGTGGTTTGGTGAGTGTATCCATGACAGATGTGAGTATTGCTAATTAATGGTTAACTTAAGGTGGCTACTTAAATACACATCTGGGTGGATTGTTTGAGGCACTCTGGAGTACCAAGTGGCTGTCAGGGCACCTGGAGAATCCAGTGTTGTCCTAGGATATCCCGGAGTACCCGTGTGATTATCCTACGGTTCGCCACCCAGGCTCAAAGGGATCATAAGATTATTCATGCTAGAAACTTCCGTGTGCAACCACAAGCTATTATGGGCTCTAGCATAGTTGAGTAGGTTGCATGACCTCTTTCAGTGGTGGGCTAGCAGATGTAGGGGAAAGTAGGTGTAACTGTCCACCCAGAGTAAAGAGTTAATGTTTCTGGAAGACTGTGTCTCGGTCATCCGTTTCTCAAACACCATGTAGTGCGAGAAACCAATGGAGGAGATCAAGTCTTGTGGTGAAAAGTGTGCAAACCTCTGCAGTGTGTACAAACTAATCATGGTTAGCCGTGTCCCCGGTTATGGACATCTTGAGTATCTGGTTCTTGGATTATCATGTTGATCTCATCACTCTAAATTAATTTGTTGGGTTAATTGATATTGCTTAATTGGGATTGTGTTGGAGGAACCTTCTCAATGTTTAACAACCACCATGATAGTTAAATTAAAATTATTCCTTTGAAGTAGGGGAAAATTGGCTTTATGCAAAACTTTAACCATAGAGCTTTCCACCAGCCATATATTCATGTAGTGATAGAATTTATTCTGTTCATTACTCTATGTGTTACATTTCCAACATATTCCATGTGCTGACCCGTTTTGGGCTGCAACATATCATGTTGCAGACTTTTCAAACGACGAGTAAGGTGCCATAGGTCGTTGTCGTTCACTCATCTATGACGTTGGAGTTGATGGACTCACTTTATCTTCCAAGCCTTCCGATGTTATCTTATTTAGATGACCTTAAGCCATATTATTGTAATTAGTTCTCTTTTGAGACATTCGATGTAATAAGTGTGTGATTGAAACTCTATTATAAATCCTCAAGTATTGTCTGTGTCAGCATTACCGATCCAGGGATGACACTGATGCACAGAGACTAGACTGTTTGAGGTCTGGTCGCTACAAATTGATGTGTCCCCTATTAAATCTTTGTTTTGCAATATGAATCTTGATAATGATGGGACTAGAGATGAGTCAACTTTAGTTAAAAGGCGTCCCAATGATTCAGAGTTTTTAGATCTTGATGCAAAATTTGGTAAAAGTGGGATTGAAGAGGTCAAAACTTTACATAGCAATGAACCCACTATTTTGGATTTCAAGGAATTTAATTATGATAATTGTTCTTTAATAGATTGTATTTCCTTGTTGCAATCCGTGTTAAATTCTTCTCATGCTTATAGTCAAAATAAAGCTTTTACTAAACATATCATTGATGCTTTAATGCAATCTTCTGAAGAAAAACTTGAATTAGAAGTTTCTATCCCTAGAAAACTTTGTGATGAGTGGGAACCTACAATTAAAATTAAAATTAAAGATCATGAATGCTATGCTTTGTGTGATTTGGGTGCTAGTGTTTCCACGATTCCAAAAACTTTGTGTGATGTGTTAGGTTTCCGTGAACTTGATGATTGCTCTTTAAACTTGCACCTTGCGGACTCCACCATTAACAAACCCATGGGAAGGATTAATAATGTTCTTATTGTTGCAAATAGGAATTATGTGCCCGTAGATTTTATTGTTCTTGATATAGGTTGCAATCCTTCATGTCCTATTATTCTTGGTAGACCTTTCCTTAGACCGACTGGTGCAATTATTGATATGAAAGAAGGAAATATTAGATTTCAATTTCCATTAAGGAAAGGCATGGAACACTTTCCTAGGAAGAAAATAAAACTACCTTATGAATCTATTATGAGAGCCACATATGAATTAAATACCAAAGATGGCAATACTTAGATCCATTCTCGCTTTTATGCCTAGCTAGAGGCGTTAAACGATAGCGCTTGTTGGGAGGCAACCCAATTTTTTTGTTCCTTGCTTTTTGTTCCTATTTAGTAATAAATAATTCATCTAGCCACTGGTTAGATGTGGTTTTATGTTTTAGTTAGTGTTTATGCCAAGTAGAACCTTTGGGAATACTTGGGTGAAGTCTTTATGATCTTGCTGTAAAAAATAGAAACTTTAGCGCTCACGATATTAGCTTCCATTTTGTACTGGAGAGTGCTTTTAGGTTTATTCTTTTTGCAGATGATTAATAGACAAATTACTCACGTCCACCAATTTATTTCAGAATTTTTGGGGTTTCATAAGTATTCGTTTGATACAGATTACTACAGACTGTTCTGTTTTTGACAAATTCTGTTTTTCGTGTGTTGTTTGCTTATTTTGATGAATCTATGGCTAGTATCGGGGGGTATGAACCATATAGAAGTTGGAATACAGTAGGTTTAACACCAATATAAATGAATAATGAGTTAATTACAGTATCTTAAGGTGGTGGTTTGTTTTATTTTTCTACCGGAGCTCATGAGATTTTCTGTTGAGTTTTGTGTTGTGAAGTTTTCAAGTTTTTGGGCAAAGATTTGATGGATTATGGAATAAGGAGTGGAAAGAGCCTTAGCTTGGGTATGCCGAAAGCACCCCAAGGTAAAACTCAAGGAAAACCAAAAGCCTAAGCTTGGGGATGCCCCGGAAGGCATCCCCTCTTTCGTCTTCATCCATTGGTAACTTTACTTGATGCTATATTTTTATTCACCACATCATATGTGTTTTGCTTGGAGCGTCTTGTATGATACGAGTCTTCGATTTTTAGTTTACCACAATCATCCTTTCTATACACACCTTTTTGGAGAGACACACATGAATCGAAATTTATTAGAATACTCTACGTGCTTCACTTATATCTTTTGAGCTAGATAATTTTGCTCTAGTACTTCACTTATATCATTCTAGAGCACAGTGGTGGTTTTATTTTGTAGAAATTATTGATCTCTTATGCTTCACTTATATTATTTTGAGAGTCCTTTAGAACAGCATGGTAATTTGCTTTGGTTAAAATTTTAGTCCTCAAATGTTGAGCATCCAAGATAGGTATAATAAAAACTATCATATGATGTGCATT
Organism: Triticum dicoccoides; assembly: GCF_002162155.2. Lineage (NCBI taxonomy): Eukaryota > Viridiplantae > Streptophyta > Magnoliopsida > Poales > Poaceae > Triticum > Triticum dicoccoides. The sequence goes on along the minus strand of NC_041393.1, from coordinate 366,488,238 downwards.
GAATACTATGAGAAGTTTGATACTTGATGATTGTTTTGAGATATGAGGATGGTAATATTAGGGTCATGCTAGTTGAGTAGTTGTGAATTTGAGGAATACTTGTGTTAAAAGTTTGTGATTCCTGTAGCATGCACGTATGGTGAATCGTTATGTGATGAAGTTGGAGCATGATTTATTTATTGACTATCTTCCTTATGTGTGGAGGTCGGGATCGCGCGATGGTTAACTCCTACCAACCCTTCCCCTAGGAGCATGCATGTTGCACTTTGTTTTGATAACTTGTAGATTTTTGCAATAAGTATGTGAGTTCTTCATGACTAATGTTGAGTCCATGGATTATACGCACTCTCACCCTTCCACCATATACCTTCCTCAAAATAGCCACCATACCTACCTATTATGGCATTTCCATAGCCATTCCAAGATATATTGCCATGCAACTTTCCACTGTTACATTTATTATGACACGCTCCACCATTGTCATATTGCTTTGCATGATCATGTAGTTGACATCGTATTTGTGGCAAAGCCACCATTCATAATTCTTCATACATGTCACTCTTGATTCATTATCCTGGTACACCACCGGAGGCATCCACATAGAGTCATATTTTGTTCTAAGATTCTTGAGTTGTAAGTAGATAAAAGTGTGATGATCTTCATTATTAGAGCGTTGTCCCATGTGAGGAAAGGATGATGGAAGCAATGATTCCCTCACGAGTTGGGATGAGTCTCCGGACTTAACGAAAAATAAAAGAGGCCAAAGAAGCCCAAAAAAGAGAGGCCAAAGAAGCCCACAAAAAAATGAGAGAAAAAGAGAGAAGGGACAATGTTACTATCCTTTTACCACACTTGTGCTTCAAAGTAGCACCATGATCTTCATGATAGAGAGTCTCCTATGATGTCACCTTCATATGCTAGTGGGAATTTTTCATTATAGAACTTGGCTTGTATATTTCAATGATGGGCTTCCTCAAATTGCCCTAGGTCTTCATGAACAAGCAAGTTGGATGCGCACCCACTTAGTTTCTTTTTGATGAGCTTTCATACACTTATAGCTCTAGTGCATCCGTTGCATGTCAATCCCTACTCACTCACATTGATATCTATTAGTGGGCATCTCCATAGCCCGTTGATATGCCTAGTTGATGTCAGACTATCTTGTCCTTTTTGTCTTCTCCACAACCACCATCCTATTCCACCTATAGTGCCATGTCCATGGCTCACGCTCATGCATTGCGTGAAGATTGAAAAAGTTTGAAAATACTAAAGTATGAAACATTTGCTTGGCTAAAACCGGGGTTGTCCATGATTTAAATATTTTGTGTGATGAAGATAGAGCATAGCCAAACTATATGATTTTGTAGGGATAACTTTCATTGGCATGTTATTTTGAGAAGACATGATTACTTTTATAGTATGCTTGAAGTATTATTACTCTTATGTCAATATTAAAATTTTGTCTCTTGAATCTTTTGGATCTGAACATTCATGCCACAATAAAGAAAATTACATTGAGAATTATGCTAGGTAGCATTCCACATCAAAAAAAAAATCTGTTTTTATCATTTACCTACTCGAGGACGAGCATGAATTAAGCTTGGGGATGCTTGATACGTCTCCAACGTATCTATAATTTTTGATTGTTCCATGCTATTGTATTATCTGTTTTGGATGTTTAATGGGCTTTATTATACACTTTTATACTATTTTTGGGACTAACCTATTAACTGGAGGCCCAGTCCAAATTGCTGTTTTTTTGCCTATTTCAGTGTCTCACAGAAAAGGAATATCAAATGGAGTCCAAACGGAATGAAACCTTCGGGAGAGTTATTTTTGGAACAAACGCAATCCAGGAGACTTGGAGTGGACGTCAAGAAAGAAACGAGGAGGCCACGAGGCAGGGAGGCGCGCACCCACACTCGTGGGCCCCTCGTGGCTCCCCTGACCGACTTCTTTCGCCTATATATACTCATATACCCTGAAACCATCCAGGAGCACCATGAAACCCTATTTTCACCGCCGCAACCTTCTGTACTCGTGAGATCCCATCTTGGGGCCTTTTCCGGCGCTCCGCCGGAGGGGGAATTGATCACGGAGGGCTTCTACATGAACACCATAGCCTCTCTGATGAAGTGTGAGTAGTTTAGCACAGACCTTCGGGTCCATAGTTATTAGCTAGATGGCTTCTTCTCTCTCTTAGGATCTCAATACAAAGTTATCCTCGATCTTCTTGCGGTGTATTTGTCGAGATCCGATGAATTGGAGGTTTATGATAAAGATTATCTATGACCAATATCTGAATCTCCTCTGAATTCTTTTATGTATGATTTGTTATCTTTGCAAGTCTCTTCAAATTATCAGTTTGGTTTGGCCTACTAGATTAATCTTTCTTGCAATGGGAGAAGTGCTTAGCTTTGGGTTCAATCTTGCGGTGCCCTTTCCCAGTGACAGCAGGGGCAGCAAGGCACGTATTGTATTGTTGCCATCGAGGATAAAAATATGGGGTTTATATCATATTGCTTGAGTTTATCCCTCTACATCATGTCATCTTCCCTAATGCGCTACTCTGTTCTGATGAACTTAATACTCTAGATGCATGCTGGACAGCAGTCGATGTGTGGAGTAATAGTTGTAGATGCAGAATCGTTTCGATCTACTTGTCGCGGACATGATGCCTATATACATGATCATGCCTAGATATTCTCATAACTATGCGCTTTTCTATCAATTGCTTGACAGTAATTTGTTCACCTGCCGTAATACTTATGCTATCTTGAGAGAAGCCACTAGTGAAACCTATGGCCCCCGGGTCTATTTTCCATCACATAAGTTTCCAATCTATTTTACTTTGCAATCTTTACTCTCCAATCTATATCATAAAAATACCAAAAATATTTATCTTATTATCTGTATCAGATCTCACGTTTGCAAGTGGCCGTGAAGGGATTGACAACCCCTTTATCGCGTTGTTTGCAAGGTTCTTATTTGTTTTTTCAGGTACGAGGGATTTGAGTGTAGCCTCCTACTCGATTGATACCTTGGTTCTCCAAAACTGAGGGAAATACTTAGCTACTTTGCTACATCACCCTTTCCTCTTCAAGGGAAAACCAACGCATGCTCAAGAGGTAGCACTAACATAAAAGGACCCATTACAAAATGGGTACCTAAAACCAAGCATTGCTCTCTTGTAGGTGTTTGCTTCCGTGGGGGATCATGGTTGCTCGATAGTGGAGCCACAAATCATATGACCGGAAGCAAGGACTTTGTGGTGGACGTGCATAAAGTTTCATCTATGCCCACCAATGTGATGCTTCATCCTCTAAGGTATTGGGGCTTGGCAAGGTTGTCATTTCTCATGACCTCACAATCGAGAAAGTCATGCTTGTTGAGTCCATTGCATACAACTTACTTTCCATTCGTCAACTTGCACTCATGGGCTTTGCCACTTTCTTTGATATTGATACCGTAGTTCTCTTGTGGAGCAAGAATCTTAAAGTAGCCTTTGTTGCGCATGTCGAGAACGGTCTTTATGTGATTAACTTTTCGAAGCAACCCACTAAGACCGCGACATGCATAATGGCTAAAGTTGACGTGGGACGGCTTTGGCATCGCCGTTTAGCCCACGTCAATATGAGATCTTTGCAAACTCTTCTCAAGGGGGGCCATGCCCGTGGACTAACAAATGTTAGTTTTGCCAAAGATCGTGCTTGCAGTGCTTGTATCGAAGGAAAGCTACATGAGAAGGCTCACCCTCCCACGACTATCATCTACTCGAAGAGGCCCTATGAGCTCCTTCACTTGGATCTCTTTGGGCCTCCATCCTTTGATAGTCTTGGGGGTAGAAAGTATTGCTTGGTGATTGTGGATGATTATTCAAGATACACTTGGGTATATTTCTTCAAGAGGAAGAGTGAGACTCAACAAACCATCATCGACTTTGCAACTGAAGCTTAACGTCAAAACAATGCAAAGATCTTGACAATAAGAAGTGACAATGGCACCGAGTTCAAGAACTACACCTTGGATGAGTTTCTTAGTGATGAGGGGATCAAGCATCAATATTCCTCACCTTACACCCCTCAACAAAATGGTGTAGCAGAGAGGAAGAACTAGACGTTGATGGACGCGGCAAGGACCATGATGGCAGAGTTCAAGTCTCCCTACAACGTTTGGGACGAAGCCGTCAACACTGCTTGTCATGCATCCAATCAGCTCTATCTCCGCAAAGGCTTGAACAAGACTCCATGTGAGATACTTACCGGTAACAAGCCCAACCTCAATTACTTCCGGTTGTTTGGTTGTAAGTGTTTCATTATCAAGAAAGCTATTTGTTTGTCTAAATTTGAGGCTAGAGCTCATGAGGGCATATTTGTTGGTTATGCTACAAACTCTCATGCTTACCGTGTCATCAACAAGTCCACGGGACTCATTGAGGAGATATGTAACGTGGAGTTTGACAAGAATAACGACTCCCAGGTGGAGAAAAGTGGTACTTGTGATGTAGGTGATGAAATTCCTCCCCAAGCCATAAGAAGAATGGGTGTTGGTCATATCCTACCCATTGAGGAACCCCTTGTGGCCGAAGGAGAAGGACAAATTTCCACTCAAGTGGAGCCATCACCAACCTAAGACCGACATGCTTCTGAAGAACAAAGTGAAGGCCATCAACCAAGTGAACAAGATGAAGGGCAATATCAATCTCAAGATGGTGGTGAACCACCAAGTGATGCCCAAGGTCAAGTTCTCCCTCCCGAGCAAGTTCAAGATAAAGAGCAAGCTATATATCAAGAACAAGCTCAAGACAACACTCAAGATGATCAAGTTACTACCCCTCAACTATCACTTGAGGAGGAATTGGAGAGTCGTGCCGCCAAGATTGCTTCCAAGCTCACTACTAAAGATCATCTTATGAAGAATGTGCTTGGAAGTTTGAGGAAGGGGGTAAGCACTCATAGACAATTAGCAAACTATTGTGAACATCACGCGTTTGTTTCTTGTGTTGAACCCCAAAAGGTCTATGAGGCACTCAAGGATCCAGATTGGCTCAATGCCATGCATAAAGAACTCAACAACTTCGAGCACAACAAGGTGTGGAGATTGGTGCCAAGGCCAACGGGGAACCATAATGTCATTGGAACCAAGTGGATATTCAAGAACAAGCAAGATGCTCATGGGATTATCATTCACAAGAAGGCTCGTTTGGTAGCACAAGGCTACTCCCAAGTCGAGCGTATCGATTACTGTGAACCTTTGCACCCGTTGCTCGCCTTGAATATATTTGTTTATTGATTGCTTATGCTTCTCATCATAACTTCAAGTTGCAACAAATGGATGTGAAGAGTGCTTTTTTAATGGTCCTATTAATGAGTTGGTGTATGTCAAACAACCCCCGGGGTTTGAGGATCCTAAGTTCCCCAGTGATGTGTACCCCATGGGCTCGATAAGGCACTCTATGGCCTTAAACAAGCGCCATGTGCTTGGTTTGAGCACCTTACCGAGTTGTTGCAAGATCGTGGGTTTGAAATTGGGAAAATCGACCCCACTCTTATTAGTAAGAAGGTCAAAGGGGAGTTGTTTGTATGCCAACTATATGTTGATGATATTATCTTTGGTTCTCCTAACAAAGATTTCAATGAGTTTGCCGCTCTCATGACCTCGAAGTTCAAGATGTCCATGATGGGAGAGATGAAGTTCTTTCTCAGGTTCAAAATCAAACAAAGAAGAGAAGGAACCTTCATCAACCAAGCCAAATACACTTAAGACATGCTCAAGAGATTCAAGCTAAGTGATGTCAAGCCGGCTTCCACTCCAATGCCCGTCAAATGCCCACTTGACATTGATCCCAATGGTAAAGCGATGGATCAAAAGGTATATCATTCTATGATTGGCTCCTTGCTTTACCTTTGTGCATATAGACCGGATATCATGTTGAGTATCGGAATTTGTGCACGGTTTCAAGCTACACGTAAAGAAAGCCACTATGTGGCGGTCAAGTGAATCTTTTGATATTTGGCTCATACACCAAACTTTGGCTTATGGTACCCAAGAGGAGCTAACTTCAACCTTTTGGGCTATTCGGACTCGGATTGGGTGGGAAACAAAGTGGATAGGAAGTCAACCTCCGGAGGGTGCCAATTTCTTGGTTGCTCTTTGGTGAGTTGGTCTTCTAAGAAGCAAAGTTGTGTGTCTCTCTCGTCCACCGAAGAGGCGTATGTGGCCACCGGTAGTTGTTGTGCTCAACTTCGATGGATGAGGCAAACTTTAAAGGATTACAGTGTCATTTGTGACAAAGTGCCTCTTTGGTGTGACAATGAAAGTGCCATCAAGATCTCTCTCAACCCGGTGAAACACTTCAAGACGAAGCATATTGAGATTTGGTATCACTTCATCCGGGCTCACATTGGGCGAGGGGAGATCGAGCTCAAATATGTCAACATTCATGATAACCTTGCAGATATTTTAATGAAGCCCTTGGATGAAGCAAGATTTCGCGAGTTAAGGCATGAGCTAAATATCATTGATTCGAGCAATGTGGCTTGAACCTTTGCACACCCCACCATACTCATATTTATATCTTGTTTAGGTGTAGGCATGGACAAAGGGGGAGTATTGTTCTCTCAATGAACTCTCCCTCCCCCCATTATGCATAAATTGATCAACTCTTTCACATTAGCCATTTTTATGGTACTTGTGCTTCAAAGACGAGTTTTGGTCATGGGCCCAAGGATAATTCTTCGTGGTGCCATACCAATTGACTCAAACATAGGTGGCTCCAGCCACCGCCCTCTCCTTTTGAGAGGTTTTGTTTCATGTTTGGTCCTTGTTGTCTTTTGCCTTCTTTTGAACTGTGTTTGTGTTTGAGTTGCCTCGTGTGTGTGTGCTCGTTTGCGTGTCTAGTTGCTTGTAGTTTGCATTGCAAAGGTCGTGTTTTTTGTTGTGTTGAAACATGCACTATCTTGGGATTACGGTACTACCGTGGCAAGCCATGGTACTACCGTTGGAGATGGGTTGCTCCTGTGCTTGCACAACTGCGTCCCAGGCACGACACTACCGCTTCCATTGCGGCAGTAATTTTTGTACTGCCGCTAGAAGAGCGGTACTACCGCCCTGTGTGCGGTACTTCTGCCCGGGCAGTACTACCGCAATGACCCGCGGTACTACCACGCCGTCGCGAGCGAGTGGGGTTAAGAGCGGGCAGGGGGAGTTCCAACTCCCCCATACCCATTCATCTCTTTCCCCACTTCATCTCTCTCTCTCCTGCCCAAGAACAGTGCTGGAGGACCTCGTCGGATCTCCTCTCTCCGGCCGCTCTCCTCACATTTCGACCGGTGGGATCGATCCCCACCTTGCCCTCTTGCCATGGAACCCGGTATCTCCCTTAGTCTTTCTCTCTTTGCCTTGTTGTTTTGCTTATAAGTTTTGGGAGATGCATGTGTAGTTCTTGAGATTTTTGGCTAAATCGTTGCAAGAGGAGAGTGTAGGAGAGTGCTCGTGTTGTAGAGATGTTATTTGGTATGTTGCAACTCTGTAATTTTGATCAACGGTAGTACCGATCTATATTTCCGGATGTTCCTAGATCCGCTCTTGCTAGATTCAAACCTGTGCATTACTACCGCTCCTCCCAAGCGGTACTACCACCCGCTCTGGCGAGATCCGCCCCGAGCGGTACTACGGCTCCATTGGAGCGGTACTACCGCCCGGCGCGCGGAAGTAAAAAATTACTTCCGCTCCAGGCGCGGTACTACCGTGCCATCCTGGCGCAGTACTACCGCGGCTAGAGCAGCTGCAACTTTTTACGTCCGCCTGATGGTGCGGTACTACCGTTGACATATGAACTACCTTGTTGTGACTACCCAATCACATTTCTATATGTTTCATTTGATTTGGCCTTGGTCTTTGCAATGACCCTTATCGTTCTTCTTGTGTGTTTGTGTTGTGTGTCATAGGTGGTGGCTCCAATGTCCGTCGCTCGAATCCCAGCCGCGACACGAGCTCCAAGCGGCTTCGCAATCAAGAAGCACCTGAGGGCTCCAATGCCCCACAACACAATGTCAAGACCACCGCTAGCAAGTTCAAGGATCCAAATATTGGCATGGACGAGATGCCTCTAGCCGAGTTAATCACTCGAAGGAGGATCAACTCCTATGTGAAGCCTCGTAAGAATGTCAGAGGGAATGATTTATTCTGGACCAAGCAGCAAAATCTTATCTTCCTCGACGTGATCAAGTCCAAGCAGAACATCTATATTCGAATTCAATGGATTGATATGAATCATCTGAAGAAGGACCGGACATACTTTGGTGAGTTGTTGGATTTGGTGGAGCAGTTTGGCATTGAAGAGTTTATCACATTCCACATGGACTTTGACCCAGAGATCGTGGCTAAATTCTTTGCTTCCGTCCACTTTCACATAGATGACGAGGGGACTATGACTTGGATGACCAATGGGAAGAGGATGTCTGCTAAGTGGAAGGAATTCATGGAGATGTTGCATGTTCGTGATGAGGGGCTCAATGTGCCCGTTGATGTCTGCCCTCACGGCAACACAGAGTCCTCCAACAAGAACAAGCTTCAACCATTCCTTGTGGAGAAGAAGTTAGCCAATGACAAGAAGTCTTGGGTGCTCAACCCTTTCCTTGACGTCATGCAACGGATCTTCCGCAACACTCTCTTTCTGCCCATTGGTGACAAGGACAAGGTGCATGCTTATCTCATGGATATGATGATTCTTCATGAGGAGGCGCGTAGTCAAGTTCCCCAACCACTTGACATCTCTCATATCATGTGGGTTGAGCTCTGATTTGCGGTCTTCAATCGCAAAGTTCCCATCTATGGACCATACCTGCACCTCTTGATCTCGAAGACTTGGGAGAAGCTCTTTCCAGGTGAAGAGTTTCTTGCTCCAAACTAGGTTCGCCATGATCTTATCAAGATGCGTGAGAAGAACAAGTGGGCCAATACCACTACCCCGGGCTGAGGCTAAGGCTACTAGGATGAATGTTGATGAGGACGAGTGTCGGTGTCAAAACCGGCGGATCTCGGGTAGGGGGTCCCGAACTATGCGTCTAGGCGGATGGTATCAGGAGACAAGGGACACGATGTTTTTACCCAGGTTTGGGCCCTCTCGATGGAGGTAAAACCCTACTCCTGCTTGATTAATATTGATGATATGGGTAGTACAAGAGTAGATCTACCACGAGATCGGAGTGGCTAAACCCTAGAAGCTAGCCTATGGTATGATTGTTGTTCATCCTATGGACTAAAACTCTCAGGTTTATATAGACACCGGAGAGGGCTAGGATTACACAGAGTCGGTTACAACGGGCGGAGATCTTCATATCGTATCGCCAAACTTGCCTTCCACGCCAAGGAAAGTCCCATCCAGACACGGGACGGAGTCTTCAATCTTGTATCTTCATAGTCCAGGAGTCCGACCAAAGGTCTTAGTCTGGCCATCCGAACACCCCCTAATCCAGGACTCCCTCAGTAGCCCCCGAACCAGGCTTCAATGACGACAAGTCCGGCGCGCAAGTTGGCTTCGGCATTGCAAGGCGGGTTCTCCTTCAAATTCCCTGTATCCGTCGAATAGTGTCCGGCTTCTAGTGCGTGCTGTCATCCTCGGCTTTTGTGCCCCATAATGACCATCTTCCACGCGTCAAACGAATGCGAAAGGCCAGGGGATTTTCTTTTTACTTACCCCCTCGGTTGCGTTAATGAGCCGCCCATAAAAGAGATGGGGATTTAGATCCAATTCGCACCATCTTCCCTCCGCGAGTCTTCATCAGAGCGCCTCTGACAGAGATCCATTCCATCATGGCTAGTCGGTGCCGCTCCTCCTCTCGCCCCTCCAGCCCTCGGCCCGGAGATTGGGGGCGGTGTTCCGTCCCGCCTAGCGAGTTAGTAGTGCTTCAGTCCAAGGGGCTTCTCCCCCCAGCATATACGGTCCCAGTTCGAGCCGGGATTGCCGCCTATAGCGGCGGAGAGCAGGCAGAGGGCGTCCCCAATCCCTCTCAAGGAGAGCGGGTATGATTGGTCCCTTATTTGATGAGAGGACTAGGATTTCCGATTCATCCGTTTCTCCGAGGGTTGCTGGATTTCTACGGCCTCCAGCTACATAACCTCACGCCCGCCTCCATTTTGCACATCGCGGGCTTCATGGCCCTCTGGGAGCTGTTCTTGGGCGTCGAGGCCCATTTCACGTTGTGGAAGAGGTTGTTTTGCCTTGTGCCCCGTTCTCAGGAGGGGTCTATTTATCAGGTGGGCGGAGCCAAACTATGGCGCATCGCCGGGACCGGATATCTATCCGGTACCCCAAAGAGGGCGTCCGAAGACTGGCCCTCGGAGTGGTTTTATATAGATGACGTCCCCCTGCTGGACCCTATACGGATCGGCCTCCCCGAGTTCAATAATGCCCCGTTGAAGAAGCGCCCGAGTTGGCGCCCGCAGAACCCTCAGAGGGAAGCTGACAGGGACGTCCTGTACCTGATGAGCCGGATAAGGTTGTTGGCTTATTCCGGACTGACCATGATCAAGGTCATGGTCATATGCATTACGCGATGGGTGCAGCCGCTTCAATACATAGGCCACCCCATGTGGGATTTCAACGGGGAGGATGACGCTACCCGGTGCGATCGCAAGGGGCCAGATTCGGCCGGCACTTTAACGAGAATCTTATCCGCTTTGTACAAGGGGGAAGAGGAAGAATTCCTCCGTGTCAACCCGGAAGGCGGATTCTCCATGTACAATCCACCTAGTTGGGTAAGCGGACACTTTCACTTGCCTATCCGCTTTTGAAATTCCCGTAGTTGAGTACTTAGTCTAGTAATGTTTAAACACAGGAGCTGCGCCAGGCTGTGAAGGAAATAAACATCCCTGCTCCACAACCCGAGGACCCGGAATGGTCCCTCGATCCGGACTGCCAAGAAGATCCTAACTTATGCGTGGAGTTGATTGATGGAGTATTTCATCAATTGAGCAAGGATAACTCCTTAGTGGCCATCACGGCCGACTATCTCGGACTACTTCCAGCCTCCAAGGTAACTAAGACCGAAGTCCCAGTATTCTCATGCTTTATCTTGCATGTCGTAAACTAATAGCGTTTCGCCGGGTTAATCCTTGAGGTGGAAGGCCGAGCCCACGGTGGGCAGCCAACAAGGGCCGCTGAAGCTAGGCGGGCCAAAAAGAAGTGCGGACCAGATCGAGATTCCGGCGCAACGGTATGGCGTGCGAATTTAACGCCTAGGGTTTATGCCCTTGAGTCTTACTAATGCTCATGATTTTCTTAGAAAGAAGAAAGCCCGTCGGACTATGTCCGCCGGCCAAGGTTTGAGGCTGGGTCCGGAAGAGGAGGCGGACACGGGGTGCGCCTCGGGCGCTCCTCCAACAGAGGACGCCGACGGGCTATCTGCCACCAATTCAGAGGTGGAGAGTGCCCTGAACCACAGGCGTTGCCGGACTGTTCTTCGTGACGCATGTTTTTCCCCAGAGGTGTTGGACGCCTTTAATACAGGAGATGCGTATCTCCGTGCTGCTCAAAATGGTCTAGCCAGAGCCACAGAGCAGTATGTGAAAGACATACAGGTGAGTAGAATTGAAGGTTATATATGTCAGTAGCCCCCGAGACTTGAAACAGTGAAGATAACTGTTTGAAGGATCATGTGCTATGCAGTGTCTTACAAAGAAGAATACGCAATTGTCCCAGGAGCTCTAAGAGTGCAAGGCCCAGCTCGAGGCCACATTAGCCGCTTGAGAAAATGTCGAGGGGATGCCCGCAGGTAATATATGCTTCGAAAGGTAATTCCGTTTTGAAATGCGGCAGGCGTGCAACCCTGACGATAATAATGCAGATGAGGCCGGAGTAAATCCGGACAAGCAACAACTCCTACGCCAATGAAAGGCTGGCGAGAGCGTGCTGACGAGGGTGAGGCAAGAGAAGGACAAACTTCAAGACGCCAATACCCAGCTGGGCGAGGAACTGAAAGATGTTTGTATTCAGCTGTCTTCTGCCGTGAAGGAGAATCAGCGACTTCGACGCGGCATTTTTAGTAAGTGCTTGAACGAATCTTCGAAAAAAGAATTCGGCGAGGAAGTCGATTGACAGAGCTATGTCTGTAGGTCTGCTGACAGGTCGTCCTGCGGAGGAAATGCCCGGTTCAACGGGAGACCTTCTTCTCGAGCTGTTGCAACTAAACGAACGAGTTCGGCAGGCAATGCAAAGCGTCATCCAGGCTATGTGGCCATCCCTCTCCGTGCCCGAAGGCCTTGAGGAGCTTACAAAGAAGCTGGAGGGAGTGCGGCAGCACTTCCGGTTGTGGAAGATATCGGCTTGCCGTCAAGGTGCCAGGGAGGCCTGGGCCATGGTGAAGACTCGGTACACGAAGGCTGACCCAAGCCACATGGCCGAGGTCGGCCCTATAGGTCCGGACGGAAAGGAGATCCCAGTCAGCTTAGCATATGGCCAGGTGGAGCTGGCTGCAAAGTATTCCCAATAGGACTGTAAATTAGACCGCCTGTTGGATGGTATTGAAGAAGAATATGCCAAGTCGGATTGACTCTGTAATTTAAAATGACATAAAAATTGCCTTCTAGCCAGATTGTAGATCGTTTGTCATTGCGGACCTTTTCGCTTCGACCTCTGGACCCTATAGTCCGGAGTGTGTCCGAATACCCTCTCGATTATGTAAGAACCGGGGCATGCATGGAGACAAGGCATAGGGGTCATAAGTGCTTTAGCAGACAAGTGCCCAACTAGTTATGTTATATTACATGGTTAGTAAGAAACATCTTCTAGGGAGAATAGTTCCGTTAGGGGTTCCTTTCCCTGGGAGGCATGCCCTAAAGTGCATGTCTGAACTGCCAGAAAGAGCAGAAAAGCATCTGGGGGTAAATGAATAAATATGAAAGATCATCTTTTAGTTCACCGACTGAATATTCCCTTAAGACCGCTAGCTTTCGGCTTCACCCAGTCTAAGGTACACATCCGGCTGACCCGACAGTAACAATCGCAGAGGTGCTCCCTTTACCACCTAGCCGAACGAACGGGAACGTAGGGGTAAGCACAGGAGCCAGGCAACCCAGCTTGGCCAAAACTTAAGTCATATCGATGCATATAATGGTGTATAAAAGGTTCATGCTGAAGCATCACACATGTTTTGGGCATGAGGCCCGTTTTATATAAACTTCTTGGTAAAGAAGCCCCCAGGTATTATGAGCGCGGGTAGCGCGTCGGGTATGTGCGAACAATGCACAGGCAAGCCCCTAAGGGCTTGGGTGAAGAAAAAGGGTAGGGAGAAGGAACAAAATCCCGGACTACCAATAAAAAATAAAAATAAAAAATAAAACAAAGGGACAGAGGAAGGAAACGAACACGGAGTCCGGCGCTAGGCGTAGAATCTTCGTAGGCGTGCTGTGTTCCATGGGTTCAGCTCGAGTCGGTTATCCGATGGGTTTCGCAGATGGTACGCTCCGCCGGTCAGTACTTGGTTGATTATGAAGGGGCCCTCCCATTTGGGCTTTAATTTACCCTTTTTCTTGTTCGGCAGGCGTAGAACTAGTTCGCCAACGTTATAGGTTTTGGTCCGTACTTCTATGCTTTGGTATCTTCGAGCCTGCTGTTGATAGAATGCGGAACGAGCTTTTGCCACGCCGCGCTCCTCTTCCAATGCGTCCAAGCTGTCCTGCCGATCGAGCTCAGCTTCTCTTTCTTCGTACATGCGCACTCGAGGTGAGTCATGGATTATGTCGCATGGCAGTACTGCCTCTGCGCCGCATACCATAAAAAATGGTGTGAATCCGATAGTGCGATTCGGCGTGGTCCGCAACCCCTAGAGTACGGAGTCAAGCTCCTCTACCCAGTGCGTGTTAGATTCCTTGAGGGATCACACTAGTCTGGGTTTGATGCCGCTCATAATGAGACCGTTGGCCCGTTCGACTTGACCGTTAGTTTGAGGGTGATAGACTGAAGCATAGTCGAGCTTGATGCCCATGTTTTGGCACCAAAGTTTGACTTCATCGGCCGTGAAGTTTGTGCCATTGTCGGTTATGATGCTGTGGGGGACGCCGTAAGGGTGTACGACCCCAGATATGAAGTCTATCATTGGTCCGGATTCGGCCGTCTTTACAGGCTTGGCTTCTATCCATTTGGTGAATTTGTCCACCATGACCAGTAGATATTTTTTCTTGTGGGTTCCTCCTTTAAGGGGTCCGACCATGTCAAGCCCCCAGACCGCGAAAGGCCAGGTAATGGGTATAGTTTGTAGGGCGGTAGGCGGCATGTGGCTTTGGTTGGCGAATAACTGGCAACCAACACATTGTTGCACTAAGTCCTGAGTGTCTGCCCGGGCCGTTGGCCAATAAAATCCGGTACGGAAGGCCTTGCTTACAAGGGCCCGGGCTGCGGTGTGGTGCTCGCCGAGTCCGGCATGAATTTCAGCCAAAAGGTCTCACCCTTGCTCTTCGGAGATACACCTTTGAAGGACTCCGGTTGTGATTTTCTTGTAAAGCTCTCCCTCGTGGACTTTGTAGGCTTTAGATCACCGCACTATGCAGCGGGCCTCGTTTTGGTCCTCGGGAAGTTCCTGCCTAGTTAGGTAGGCTAGGAATGGTTCTGTCCAAGGGGCAATGACTGCCATTATTGCATGGGCTGACGGCGTTGTTTCGTTGGCGGAGCCCCCAACTGTGTCAGAATGTTCGGTGAGGGGCAGTGTAGTTGTGTCCGGGCTATTGTTTCCGGATTCTCCTTCCCATGATACGGATGGCTTGAACAGCCTTTCTAGGAAGATGTTGGGAGGGACGGCCTCGCGCTTGGCGCTAATGCGTGCCAACATGTCTGCTGCTTGATTATTTTCCCGGGCTATGTGATGAAATTCAAGCCCCTCAAACCGAGCTGACATCCTTAAGATGGCGTTGCGGTAAGCTGCCATTTTCGGATCCTTGGCGTCGAAGTCTCCATTTATTTGGGATATTGCGAGGTTTGAATCCCCGCGGACCTCTAGGCGCTGAATGCCCATGGAGACTGCCATCCGGAGGCCATGCATAAGGGCCTCGTATTCGACTGCGTTGTTGGAATCCGTGTACATTATCTGAAGTACGTATTGGACTGTGTTGCCGGTTGGGGACGTCAGAACGACGCCAGCCCCCAGGCCAGCCAACATTTTGGAGCCGTCGAAGTGCATGATCCAATTGGAGTATGCGCCGTACTCTTTAGGGAGTTCGGCTTCAGTCCATTCAGCGATGAAGTCGGCCAAAACCTGCGACTTAATAGCTCGCCTTGGCTTGTAGGTTATGTCGAACGGGAGGAGCTCGATGGCCCATTTGGCAATCCGGCCCGTTGTGTCGCAGTTGTTTATAATATCATTAAGGGGTACTTCGGATGCCACTGTTATGGAGCACTCTTGAAAGTAGTGTCGCAGCTTCCGGGATGCCATGAACACCGCGTACGCTATCTTTTGATAATGCGGGTACCGTGACTTGCATGGAGTTAGTATAGTGGATACGTAGTACACTGGTTTTTGGAGGGGGAACTTGTGTCCGTCCGCTTCTCGTTCGACGACGAGCACCGCGCTTACAACTTGATGGGTTGCCGCGATGTATAATAGCATTGGTTCGCCCATGTTGGGCGTGGCCAGGGCCGGATTTGTTGCCAGTATGGCTTTTATTTCTTCGAGTCTGGCCGTGGAGGCATCCGTCCACTCGAAGTGGTCGGTGCGCCGCAGGAGGCGATAGAGGGGTAATGCCTTTGCTCCTAAGCGGGAGATAAAGCAGCTTAGAGCCGCCACGCATCCTGTCAATTTTTGTATTTGTTTGAGGTCCTTTGGGGTATCCAATTGTGACAGAGCTCGGATCTTGGCTGGGTTTGCTTCAATTCCTCTACCGGATACGATGAAGCCCAAGAGCTTTCTGGCTGGTACGCCGAAAACGCATTTTTCCGGGTTGAGCTTAATGTCATATGTTCGAAGATTGTCGAATGTGAGCCTCAAGTCGTCTACTAGAGTATCGACGTGTTTTGTTTTGATGACCACGTCATCTACGTATGCTTCAAGTGTTTTGCCGATCTGGTTGGCCAGACATGTCTGAATCATGCGTTGATATGTTGCGCCGGCGTTTTTGAGCCCGAAGGGCATCGTGTTGAAGCAGAATGGGCCTATGGGGTGATGAATGCCGTTGCGGCTTGGTCTGACTCTTCCATCTTGATTTGGTGGTAGCCAGAGTATGCATCGAGGAAACACAATGAGTCGTGTCTTGCGGTGGCGTCGATGATTTGATCAATTCGAGGGAGTGGGAAAGGGTCCTTTGGACAGGCCTTATTTAGGTCTTTGAAATCGACACATAGGCGCCAAGATATGTCCTTCTTTGGTACCATCACCAGGTTTGCTAGCCAGTCCGGATGTTTTATGTCTCTGATGAATCCGACTTCCAGCAGTTTTGCTAGCTCCTCTCCCATGGCTTGTCTCTTGGGTTCGGAAAAACACCGTAGAGTCTGCTTGATGGGTTTAAACTCTTTTAAGATGTTCAGGCTGTGCTCAGCCAGCCTGCATGGGATTCCTGGCGTATCTGATGGGTGCCAGGCGAAAATGTCCCAATTTTCTCGCAGGAAGTCTCTGAGTGCGGCGTCTACATCAGGTTTTAGTTGTGCCCCGATGGAGGCCGTTTTTGTAGGGTCCGTTGGATGGACTTGGAATTTGACTATTTCGTCCGCTGGTTTAAAAGAGGTGGACTTGGATCTCTTGTCTAGTATCACATCGTCCCTGTCCACCGTAGAGCGCAACGCAGTTAGTTCCTCGACCGCTAGGGCCTCGGATAATGCCTCCAGGGCCAGTGCGGCTGTCTTGTTTTCAGCACGGAGCACTATGTCCGAATCACTTGCGAGAGTGATGATTCCATTGGGTCCGGGCATTTTGAGCTTCATGTACCCGTAATGGGGTATGGCTTGGAAAATTGTAAATGCTTCTCGCCCTAGCAGAGCGTGGTATCCGCTGCTGAACGGGGCCACTTGAAACGTGACCTCCTCGAATCTGTAATTATCCGGCGTGCCGAACACCACATCCAGTGTGATTTTTCCTAAACAACACGCTTCCCGGCTTGGAATTATTCCTCTAAAAGTTGTGTTGCTTCGCTCAATGCGGCTTCAGTCAATTTCCATTTTTCGCAGGGTTTCCTCGTAGATGAGGTTGAGTCCGCTACCGCCGTCCATGAGTACCTTTGTAAGTCAGAAGCCGTCCACTATCAGACTGAGGACCAATGCGGCTGGTGCTCGGGCTGTCCGGAATTTAGGTTTGTCACTAGCATTAAAGGTGATAGCCATGTCACTCCATGGGTTTATTGTTGCTACTTGGTAGACTTCGGCAAGGTTGCGGAGCGTTCGTTTCCTTGCATTATTTGATGTGAAGGTCTCAAAGATTGTCGACACCATACTGGGGAGGTATTCTTTGGGTGCTGGAGTTAAAAGCTCCTCGCCACTTCGGGCCACCTGTCGTAGTATCCAACATGCTCTAAGGCTGTGCGTTGGTGTGACTTCCCCTGAATTATGAATTTTACAGGGTCCATTGAGCCATCCTTCCAGTACGGTCCCGTACCCTGTAGAGGGTTTTTGTTTTTTGATGTTTGGCTCAGATGGCTGGCGATAATGCGCCCTTTTGTTTCGGACTCGTGTTGTATTCGGGGCCGGATTGTCCCAGAATTTATCTTCGGTTTTCCGAACGCCAGTCGCACAGTACTTTCGTACTATGGATGTCAAGTCGGCGAATCATGTAATTTCGCGGCGACTTATGGCGTCGAGGATTCCGATGTCCGTGCAGTTGTTATAGAAGAGTGAAATTGCTTCTTTCTCGCGACAGTCCTTTATCCTGTTCATAACCAGGAGGAATCTGGCCCAGTAGTGGTGTACTGTTTCTCCGGGCTCTTGCCGTATTAGGGATAAATCCCGCATAGTTTGGTGGCAGGGTGGAATTAAAGACGGAACCCTGCCCGATGTAAAATTCAGGGGCCAAGCGGTTTCCGAATTCGGAAGCTTGCTTTCTTGGACATTATTAAATGAATCGAGCCTGCTGCCTGACTTTAGGTTCAGGGTTTGGGCGACATCCTCCCCTCCGCGGGTGTCCGGTTTGGAGGGATCAGGAATCCGGACACATCTGGTCCTTAGGGCGGGCGAAGACTCCCCGCATTGTTCTTCCACCACTTCGACGTGATGGGTGACCTGGGGAGAGTCAATCTGTCTCTGATCGGGTTTAAGCCCAATCTAGCCGTAATCTATAGCGACTCCCAGGGCCGCGATGCGATCCAAGAGCTTGTTCAGGGAGAGGAGCTCCGTCGGATCTAACTGCTCGGCAAGCTCCAAGCTGATGTGAAAATTGCCATCGATGGCCCGAGAGGTCATCGTCGGCGCGGCGGCCGGACAGGAGGTCATCAAAAACCTGCCTAGCTGGAGAGTTTGGCCGACAGCCAAAGCTCCTTTAGCAACGACGCCGTCTTTCAAGACGGGATGCAGCATCCTTCCTGATGGTGACGACACGGCGGAACTCTCAATGAAAGCACCAATGTCGGTGTCAAAACTGTCGGATCTCGGGTAGGGGGTCCCGAACTGTGCGTCTAGGCGGATGGTAACAGGAGACAAGGGACACGATGTTTTTACCCTGGTTCGGGCCCTCTCGATGGAGGTAATACCCTACTCCTGCTTGATTAATATTGATGATATGGGTAGTACAAGAGTAGATCTACCACGAGATCGGAGTGGCTAAACCCTAGAAGCTAGCCTATGGTATGATTGTTGTTCGTCCTATGGACTAACTCTCCGGTTTATATAGACACCGGAGAGGGCTAGGGTTACACCGAGTCGGTTACAATGGGAGGAGATCTTCATATCGTATCGCCAAGCTTGCCTTCCACGCCAAGGAAAGTCCCATCCGGACACGGGACGGAGTCTTCAATCTTGTATCTTCATAGTCCAGGAGTCCGGCCAAAGGTCTTAGTCCGGCCATCCGGACACCCCCTAATCCAGGACTCCCTCAACGAGTTTGAGGAGGAGGAGGCTGAGGACAGTTCTGTGGCGTAAGCTCCTCCCTCTACTGAGCCCTCTTGGGCTAAGAGGCTGAAGGCAAAGATGAAGGCTCTATTCTGCATGCAGGCCAAGGGCCAGTACAAGACCCATGTTGCTCAGAAGGAGAGTCACCAGCGTGACAAGAGGATCTTGAGGACGTTCGGCGAGCACATGTCGAGCGGGTCAGAGAAGAACATCACTCCTAAGGCTGACTGGATGGTGAAGCAGGGCTATCAGTGGACTGAGTTAGAGGAGGAGTCCATTCCCGCTGCCAAGACCGATGATGAGATTGTTGGGTGATCACTGCAGAGGGAGCTACCACCTGTGGTATAGGTGTCATCTCTGCTTTTTTGGTGTCTCTATGCCAAAGGGGGAGAGCGTGTAGGATTTGCGAGTCGTGTCTCTTTGTTTTCGTTTCGTTGGACCTTCGTTCGTCGCTTTGGTTTGTTGGTTTGCGGTTGTGTTTGTGTCAGGTCAGGAGACTGTCATATGGTGTGAGACATATGCCCTCTAGTCTATCTCTTTCTCTTATCTTATTGTCTAGTATGTTTAGTAGATTGTGAGCTTATGTTATTTTGTGCCCTTTGCTTTATGCTCATATACTTTACCTTGTCTCCATGCTTAGTGTCATTTACATTGTTGCAAGGATTGCCTTGTCTATAAGATATAGGGGGAGTGTTGATCCTATAGTATGTGTGTCCTGCTGTCCAAAGCATATCTATAGAGTGCACACATCTAGGGGGAGCCTGTCTCTATTTTATAGACGTTGGGTTTGCTTATGTTCCATTTTATATCCTTATGTGCAAATCCCGTATTGTCATCAATCCACCAAAAAGGGGGAGATTGTAAGGGCATATTTCTTCCTATGTGGTTTTGGTGATTGATGACAATGCATTTGCGGACTAATCGTGTGCATTGAGCATTTAAGACATCTCATGTCTAGGCACAAGATAATTCGGTGCCCCTCGGAGCCTAGTGAAGATGGCATTTCTCTACGTTTCTTTTTGGTGGATTTGAGTCGTAGGAAAGCCGTACTATTAAGAGGGGGTCCGCTTTGGAAAGGTTAGGGTGGAATCAACACGTACACATCTGTTCCTTTGCACCACCTTTCCTTTGCTTCTTTGGAGCACCGTCCATTTATCTGTGTATCTACAAAATGAAGGCCTCCAAGTGCTATAGTTTTGTGGCATGCAGTAGTACTGCTCAAGGGAGCAGTAGTAACGCAGTGGCCGGCGGTAGTACCGACCAGTGAAGCGGTATTACCACGCTATGCGGTAGTACCGCTCCTCAGGAGCGGCAGTACCGTGGGCGGAAGTAGGCGCGGAAGTAATTTTTTACATCCATGCCCTATGCGATAGTACTGCTCCCAGTGTGCGGTAGTACCGTCTCGGATTTTTGCACAGATCGAAACTCAGCGGAAGTAGCCGTGGATGTAATTTTATTAGTCCGTGCCTTCCGAGCCTACTCGAACCCTACCTTGCGGTAGTACTGCAAGGACGCGCGGTAGTACCGCTCAGGCGGTTCTACCGCTCGTTGCTTTAATGCAATAGGGCCTCGTCTAGTCTCTGCCGCGGGAGCGGTAGTATAGTGCCGTAGAGCTTCGGTAGTACTGCAAGACCTTGTGGTAGTACCGCGAGTCTGTGCGGTAGTACCACAGGTCGCGGGCTGATGAAGTGGGTAACGGTTGGATCTTTTCCACCCACTATATAAAGGTGGTCTTCTTCCCCAAGTTGACCACCTCTTCCCTCCCCAAGCTCCATTGTTGCTCAAAGCTCCATTTTCGCCCGATCTCTCCCTAGCCAATCAAACTTGTTGATTTTCTAGGGATTGGATGAGAAGGCCCCGATCTACACTTCCACCAAGAGAAATTTGATTCCCCCCACTAATCCCTTGCGGATCTTTTTACTCTTTGGTGTTTGAGCACCTTAGACGGTTGAGGTCACCTCGGAGCCATATTCCATCATGGTGAAGCTTTGTGGTGTCGTTGGGAGCCTCCAATTAAGTTGTGGAGATAGCCCCAACCTTGTATGTAAAGGTTCGGTTGCCGCCTTCAAGGGCACCAATAGTGGAATCACGGCATCTCGCATTGTGTGAGGGCGTGAGAGATACGGTGGCCCTGGTTGCTTCTTGGGGAGCATTGTGCCTCCACACCGCTACAACAGAGATGTACTTCCTCTCAAAGGGAAGGAACTTCGGTAACGCATCCTTGAGGGAGTCCTAGATTAAGGGGTCATCGGACAGCCGGACTATATACTTTGGCCGGACTGTTGGACTATGAAGATACAAGATTGAAGACATCGTCCCATGTCCGGATGGGACTCTCCTTTGCGTGGAAGGCAAGCTTGGATATTCAGATATGTAGATTTCCTTCTCTGTAACCGACTCTGTGTAACCCTAGCCTCCTCTGGTGTCTATATAAACCGAAGGGTTTAGTCCATAGGACAACAACAATCATAATCATAGGCTAGCTTCTAGGGTTTAGACTCTACGATCTTGTGGTAGATCAACTCTTGTAATACTCATATCATCAAGATCAATCAAGCAGGAAGTAGGGCATTACCTCCATCGAGAGGGCCCGAACCTGGGTAAAACATCGTGTCCCCTGCCTCCTGTTACCATTAGCCTTAGACGCACAGTTCGGGACCCCCTACCCAAGATCCGCCGGTTTGACACCGACATTGGTGCTTTCATTGAGAGTTCCACTATGTCTACGCGATAAGGCTTGATGGCTCCCTCGATCATCTTCAACGATGCGGTCCAGGGGGAGGTTTTCCTTCCCGGACAGATCTTCGTATTCGGCGGCTTCGTACTACGGGCCAACTCGCTTGGCCATCTGGAGCAGATCGATAGCTACGCCCCTGGCCATCAGGTCAGTTTTGGAAGCTTAAACTATATTGCCGACACCCGCGGAGACTTGATCTTCGACGGATTTGAGCCCATGACAGGTGCGCCGAACAGTCACGACGGGCATGACTTTGATCTGCCGTCGGGCAGTATTCGGGAGATCGCACCTGCGTTGGCACCGGGAATCAATCCGGAGCAGATTGTGCCTTCCGAGGACGGGTGGATGGACCCCGCCACGAAGGCCGCACACTCATCGGCGTCAGAGCCAAACACTGATCCCACCTCCTATTAGAGTGGTGTCATCGGACCCTCGGACTCGTCTCTGGCTATAGGATCTGAACCGCGTGCGTCTGTGCCTGTCGAATCTGATTGGGCACCAGTCATGGAGTTCACTGCCGCGGATATTTTTTAGCACTCGCCCTTAGGTGATGTGCTGAACTCATTAAGGTCTCTTTCCTTGTCAAGAGATTCCTAGCCGAACTATGTTCGGCTCGAGTGGGAAGCAGACGATGAAGAAATTCGTTCCCCACCCACCACCCACTTCATAGCCACTGTCAATGACTTAACCAACACGCTCGATTTCGACTCCGAAGACGTCGATGATATTTACGACGACGAGGGAGAAGAACAGGAACCACCGCCCACTGGGCGCTGGACTGCCACCTCATCATACGATATATACATTGTGGACACACCAAAAGAAGGCGATGGTGACGATACAACGAAGGATAATCCCCTCGATAAGCCACCAAAGGGCCGCCATAGACGCCTCTCTAAATCCCACGACAGTAAAAACAGTGACAACAGCGCAAGAAATAATAATACCCCGGTCGACTCCAAAGGAAACAACGACCCCATGGACCCAGCGATGGAGCAGAATGAGCCAGGGGACGACAAGCATAGTCCGGAACCAACGTCAGATGACGCTGATCCCGAGGGTAAAATTCACCAACATGTCTCCGGAGAAGAGAACAGTCCGGACGATGATGCACTCCTCATCCCAGAAAAACTCTTGGAACAAGAGAACCTCCACAGAAGGCTTATCGCCACCGCGAGGAGCCTAAAGAGCAGAAGCAAAGGTTTAAGGCCGCGCAGGATACGCTCAATCGCAGGTGGAACAAAGTGCTCGACACAGAAGAAAAATACGGCGACGATCGTCACACAAAGAGCTATCCAAAGCGCAAGCAGCTGCCCAAATTCGACGACGAGGCCCTAGAGCCCATTCAGCCGAAAACGGTTGATCAGCCGGACCAACCGCCCCGTGGCCGTGAAAAGACGGCGAATGATGCCGCACACAAGTCAGCACACGATTTACATGAGCTCCTGGACAAAATTCTGGTATGGCCAGATCCATCTACGGATCTAGGAAGCACGCTCCGGCACAGGATCAGAGCTACCGAAACGATCACATTGATCGAACACCAGCTAGGAATCAGAATTGAACACAACAACCGTCGACATCATGCCACGACACAACCAAATACCAGGGTGCTGCACACCCCCTGTGCTTTACTGATGAGGTACTGGATCAGGAATTTCCGGAAGGATTTAAACCTGTGAATATACAGGCATACAACAAAACTACAGACCCTGGGGTCTGGATCAAGGACTTGATCCTTCATATCCACATGGCTCGCGGAGACGATCTCCACGCCATTAATACCTACCCCTCAAATTAAAGGGACCAGCTCGGCACTGGTTGAAAAGCCTCCCCAAAACTCAATCGGAAGTTGGGAAGAGCTCGAGGATGCTTTCAGGGCCAATTTTCAAGGGACCTATGTCCGACCTCCGGACGCAGACGACCAAAGTCACATAATTCAGCAGCCCGGAGAGTCAGCACGAAAGCTCTGGAAAAGATTTCTTACTAAGAAGAATCAAATAGTCGATTTCCCTGACGCCGAAGCCTTAGCGGCTTTCAAACGCAGTATCCTTGACGAATGGCTTGCCAGACACCTCGGCCAAGAAAAGCCCAGGACGATGGCAGCCTTAACAAGCCTTATGACCCGCATTTGCGCGGGCGAGGACAACTGGCTGGCCCGTAGCGGCACCAGCGACCCAAGCACACCCGAAGTCAGGGATGGCAACGAGAAGCCGCGACGCAACAAAAACAAGCGTCGACACAATAATGACAACCCAGAGAACACGACGGTCAATGCCAGATTTAGGGGCTCTCGACCTGGTCAATGGAAGAAGCCATTTAAAGGCAGCAGAGATGGACCGTCCAGCCTAAACAAGATTCTAGACAAATTATGCCAGATTCATGGCACCCCCGAAAAACCTGCAAACCACACCCACAGAGACTGTTGGGTTTTCAAACAGGCCGGCAAGCTGAATGCCGAACAAAAGGGGAGGGAGACGCCAAGTGAAGATGAGGATGATCCTCGTCAGTTGAACACTGGAGGACATAAAAAAATACCACTAGAAGTCAAAACAGTGGATATGATTTACGCAACTCACATTCCAAAGAGAATGCGCAAGCGCGCACTCCGAGACGTATACGCTGTTGAGCCCGTCGCCCCCAAATTTAATCCCTAGTCGGCCTGCCCGATCACTTTTGACCGAAGGGACCATCCGACTAGTATCCTGCATGGAGGGACCCAATAATTGACGGATACCATCTCACCCGAGTCCTTATGGACGGCGGCAGTAGTCTAAACCTGATATATCAGGACACTGTCCGCAAAATGGGGATAGACCCTTCAAGGATCAGCCTAAGTAACACTACCTTTAAAGGAGTGATACCAGGCGTCGCGGCCCACTGTACGGGCTCTCTAGTACTAGAGGTTGTATTCGGTTCTCCCGACAACTTCAGAAGCGAGGAATTAACCTTCGACATTGCTCCATTCCGAAGTGGCTATCACGCACTACTCGGACGAATGGCCTTTGCTCATTTTAATGCAGTACCGCATTACGCCTACCTCAAACTTAAGATGCCCGGTCCACGCGGTGTCATCCCAATTAGTGGAAATACAGAGCGTTCCTTATGCGCGGAAGAATACGTGGCGGCTCTAGCAGCCTAACACTGAGTAGTCCCTCCAACTAGGACTAATGGTCGGTCATCAAGACCACGGACACGGTTAGACGAGTCCGGCGCTCCACCCAATGTAACAACCCAGTTGGGATTTCCCCATAAAAGATGCTAGGGGCTGCTCGCAAAAAGAGCCCATAGTTTGGCTCGACCCTATCAATACAATAGCATATTGCATTTTCATGGTTCATTCAGATTAACACCTCGCACGAAGTCTTTCACCTAGGTTTTTTATTTTCTTCTACAGATGATCATCGTGCTACACCCTTCCAGGATACGGAACAATGGAGATAAAGGCGTAGACGTGCAACAGGGCCCCGCTCAAAGGTTTCTTTTTAGATTAAGACCCTACGTAAACCTTTTTAATGTCTCTTGTTGCTTCTTCCCCTCCGGAAACTTTATACAACCGGGAGGGATACTGGCGTTTTTGGCATTTTTGTCACACCAGACTACTGCTCATACCTGGAAACTCAGGGCTTATTGTCAAGGGTGTTATTCAGCCCAGTACACATTATAAAGTCCGAATACCTTTTGGAGTGTTCGGCGTCGCGAGTTTGGCCTTATATGCATCAGCTTCGAATCATGTCTTTGGTCAAATGTTGGGTTTGCCCCGCTCCCGTGTTTTGCTACCTTATGTTCCATTCTATCGGCTAAAGTGGCACCGGGAGAACTACTACGATTGTGCCCCGGTTCATCTGGACGAGCACCTCTGTACAGAAAGCCAAGACTGTCATGATACAGTGGGAGACTGGTCAACCACTTGATGACCCAGCGGAATCTTCGCGATTCCTCCGCATGAACGAAGGACCGGTTTCCCGGTCACGTACATACGCGCACCATGTCTGGATGAAGGCGAACGTACCAGGGGCCATATAGTAGCCCCACCATCAAACTCCTATGGCTAAGTGAAAGTGTTAAAGCTATATAGTCCGATTGCCTGGTTCGCCGCGATATCACCTCCTTAACGGACCAAGACGTTGGATCAAGTGTGACTACGTGTTTTCTCGAACACCCCCGCATTATATGTGTGGGGGCTAAAACCGATGACTTCAAACTTTCAGGTTATATATATACATAAACGGCCGCACAGGAGGCATTATAATACTTCCGGGCAAAAGTATAAACATAGCCTTTGTAATCAAAATAGCATTGTCTTTACAATCGCGATACATGTCATTCGAACATGGCACTCTTTGAACATGAGCCTCTATTAAACGGGCACCTTCTAAGACTTCTTCGAAATAGTGCTTGGTCGGGTCCTGGCCGTCCGCCGCACTCCGAGTTGCAATAGCGGTGGTTTCCATCCTAGCCCAGTATGTTTTAATACGGGCAAGAGCCATCCGCGCACCCTCTATGCACGCCGGCCTCTTCACAACATCGATATGCGACACAGCACCACGGAATTGTTGCACCAATCCAAAATAGCTGTCCGGCCTTGGTCCTTGTGGCCAAAGTTGATCCACGACAGACCTCATAGCAAGCTCGGACAACTTATGGAGTTCGGCCCATGCGGCCATCTTTTCATTCAATGGCAGCACGCGTCGGGGCACTGAACTGTGACCAGAATAACCTCTCAGCCTTATGGTCTTTCTGATCTTTGAAAAACTCGGTCGCATCAGCAGCACTCTTTGCCAGGTCCGCATATGAGTCCGCCGCACTCCACAACTGATCCAGAGAGGCATATTTCGGATCTCCGAATTTCATCCACAACAGACAGGGCTTCCCAGCCACGATATCTCCGGCATCACGAAGCTCCTCCCTCATCCCCCTCATTTTAGAGTGGGTTTCCTTGGCTGCCTCCAGGGCCTTCTTCAGGTCAGCCGCTTTTTCTTGATTTCCCTTTTCAAGGAGCTCACAGCGGCTGGCGACATCTTCCAGCTCGGTAGCCATCTGGGCTATCTTTTCTTCACTCCGGCGATGAGCAGCCTGTTCGGCTCTTAACTCCTCGACCGCCTTTAGAGCGGCTGCATCACTTATCCGGGCTTGCTCCTTGGGTCGGGCAAGCTCCGCCCGAAGGGTCTCCACGCCAGCAGCTCCATCTACAATCACAGCATATTATAGACACTAGCATTATTCTCCTCTTAAGAATTTGCTGACAAGCCGAATATACATACCCTGGGCCTCGTCAAGCCGCTTGTTAACAAGCACGATGTCGGCATCAACCACGTCCAGCTGCCACTTTAGTTCACCAAAATTAGCAGATCGGTCGGCCGCCGGACCCTCAGCCACCTGCACATAAAGCAGTGAGCTTATTACCAGAGATTACGATCCTCTGTTCGCCACGTTGACGGCAACCAGAGTCTCAGGGGCTAATATCTATACAGAGCACACTTAGCATGTGCGGAACCATCAAAAATACATTTTTTGCGTACCTCAAAGCCTCTTAGTAGACTCGTAAAAGCTTCATTCAAACCGCTTTTCGTGGACGAAATCCTCTCAACCACCATACTCATTAAGGCACGATGTATCTCTGAGATGGCCGCTCACTCCAGAAGGCCCATTAGTGTGTCCGGCTGTGTGCCGGACAATCCCAAACTCCTCCTGAAGCTCTCTTTGGGAGCCGGATATTCCGCACTCCGGGAAACCGAAGAGTCAACTTCTGTCCTTGGTGGGTCAGGAGAAATCCTCCGTGACGACACCTCGGGGTCGTCCGCCCCATGTGACGGGGAGGCAGGGGGAGGCGTCTCACTGTACATCATCTCTGGAGGAAGATCCCCTAAGGACGAACTCTGTGGAGAAGGGCTACGAGCCGGACTGCAACAAATATGTTTCGGTCATTATCCTCAGAGACAAAACGGGATATGTTCACAAAAAGTACTCTTTTACTTATGGCTCGGTGGAGGGCTATCCCCCTTGCAGGCGTTGCGCGGTAAGGACGCCCCCCGGGGCAGGGCCCTCTGGTGAGGGTTTCTTCCCTCATTTGGAAGCCTCCGTTTCCAAGTCTTCAGAGGCGGCCCTTTTCTTACCTTGAGGAGAAGGGATTTTAGATTCCCCTCCCCGATTATCCTCCTTCACGGAGGCACCTACTCCTCCAATCTGGACTTGTAAAAAATGAGGCCCATCTGTGGCTTCTCTATTCCTCCCCTCGTCTTCTCCTGATGGCACCTGATACGGCGCACGATCAAGCATCCTGGTCAACAAAGGATTCGGCGAGCCTTCGGGAAGAGGGGCCGGACACCTAATCCTCTACGCCTTCCTCAGCCAGTCCTGGCAGAGAACAATTTTTTAGAATGATGTTACAATAAACATAAAGGATGCTGTGTTCGGTAGCGGAATTACTTACTTGGGTATCTGCGGTTGCAATTGAGGCCCGCGTCCTCGGTGGTGTTCGAGCACTTTATTCGGGATCCAAAGAATGATTCATACATCTCTTTGAGCGTCAGGACGAAGAATTGTTGAACGGTTCACGGTCCTTCCGGGTTGAACTCCCACATACAGAGTGGACGACATTGGCAGGGCGGGACTCAATGAACCAGCATCACTTGCATTATCTTGACAAGACTGACATCCCTCTTGAGAAGGTTGCGGATGCGCTTTGCAATGTCAGCACGTCGTTAACCGGCCTCCAGTCCAGCCCCTTGTTGACCCATGACATTAGTTGCAGTGGAGGGCACGGGCGGAACGCTGGAGCAGCCACCCGCTTTATACCTCGGGGGGCGGTGATGTAAAACCACTCCCGCTGCCATCAATCAGAAGTCTCCATGAAAGAACCCTTTGGCCATGGCGCGTCGGTGCCTTTGCTTATTATAGCGCCTCTGCACTCCGCGTGATGCCCGTCGATCACCCTTGGCCTCACATTGAAGGTCTTGAGCCATAGGCCGAAGTGGGTGGTGATGCGGAGGAAGGCTTCACACATGACGATAAACGATGAGATGTGAAGGACGGAATCCGGAGCTAGATCATGGAAATCTAGTCCGTAGTAGAACATGAGCCCTCTTACGAAGGGATCGACGCTAAAACCTAGCCCTCGGAGAAAGTGGGAGATAAAAACAACGCTCTCGTTGGGTTCGGGAGTGGGGACGACCTGCCCTTGGGCAGGTAGCCTGTGCGGAATCTCGGCGGTGAGATACCTGGCCTCCCTAAGCTTCCGGATGTCCTCCTCTATGACGGAGGAGGCCATCCACCGGCCTTGAAGATTGGATCCGGACATGGTTGAATGACTAAAGTGCTTTAGCTTGAGCCTTGGGTGTTGGAACTCGAGGTGCGGGAGGGGAAGGATCGAGCGTGGAAAGAAAAGGACAGGCCTTGGCCCCCCTTTATAAAGAGGACGAATATCAAGCGTCCCCCGCGTGATCGTTTGGGACTTGCCTAAAATCGAGGAGTCGTATTAAACAAACATGGTTGGGTTACCCACGCCCGTATTGATGAGAATTCCGGGATAAGGGGGACACGATCTCTGCTTCGACAAGACGTGCCAATAGAACCGCCTTGCAGCGCGCGTAGTGGCTGGTTATGAAAACGGTTCGAGTAAACACCGGACCATGGCGTGATGTCGTCAAAAGCTGTCAGCAGTTTAGATTTGTAGAAAATTATACTCTCTACGGTGGTATGTGGAATTTGTTTTGCAGAGCCGGACACGATCCTTGTGTTCTAATTCTTCTGAGTATTCGGAGAAGGAACCCACCTTGCAATGCCGAAGACAATTTGCACGCGGGACTCATCGTCATTGAAGCCTGGTTCAGGGGCTACTGAGGGAGTCCTGGATTAAGGGGTCCTCGGACAGCCCGACTATATACTTTGGCCGGACTATTGGATTAGGAAGATACAAGATTGAAGACTTCATCCCGTGTCCGGATGGGACTCTCCTTTGCGTGGAAGGCTAGCTTGGATATTCGGATATGTAGATTTCCTTCTCTGTAACCGACTCTGTGTAACCCTAGCCTCCTCCGGTGTCTATATAAACCGAGGGTTTAGTCCGTAGGACAAAAACAATCATAATCATAGGCTAGCTTCTAGGGTTTAGCCTCTACGATCTCGTGGTAGATCAACTCTTGTAATACTCATATCATCAAGATCAAGCAAGCATGAAGTAGGGTATTACCTCCATCGAGAGGGCCCGAACCTGGGTAAAACATCGTGTCCCCTGCCTGCTGTTACCATTAACCTTAGAGGCACAGTTCGGGACTCCCTACTCGAGATCCACCGGTTTTGACACCGACAATCCTCGTCTCCACCGACTCCACTCTTGGTTATCTCACCTTTACTTGTGCAAGATTATATTGTGTTGTATCCTTTGCATGCTTGTGTGCTTGTTGTTGTTGCATCATATAGGTTGTTCACCTAGTTGCATATCTAGACAACCTACTTTGATGTTAAGTTTAATATTGTCAAGCAAAGCTAAAAAAATTAGTTGCCTATTCACCCCCTCTAGTCAACCATATCAATCCTTTCAATTGGTATCATAGCCTCATCTCTTTATTGAGGACCTTGCCACTCGAAGAGTATGGTTGACACCATGGACGAAGTGGAGGGTCACCCCGGTGCGAATCCCACTTTGTCCGCGGCCGATGCGGGATCCTCGGTCTCTCGTGAGGAGTTCGATGTGGCTATGGACACATTGAAAACCTCCATGACAGCCAAGGTTAAAAGGCTTGTTTAAGGAGTTTCTTGATGGACTTAAATTATCCACCGAACCTTTGGAAGTGGGTGATCCCGCTAACAAGGTGACGGATGCTAACTCCAAAAAGGGGGAATCTAGTAACGAGCATGCTCCTATGCCTAGTGGTAGAAGTGGGAGTGGCATCTTTGCCCATGTTGAACCTCCACTTACTTATGGAGGACCGGTTCCCTCCACTCATATGAATCATGTTGGTCCTCCTCCTAAGCTTGTGAAAAAATTGAGGATTTTGCTTCTTGGGTGTATCGCTTTAAACGTCATTTAAATCATAGTTCTACTAATCTTTGGAGAATTATTGAGCAAGATTTCTACCCGCACGACCCAAGCAACTTCACTCCTAGAGAAGTCGCGGATCATCAATTCAATGAGTCCGCTCTTTTCGTTCTCCAAGAACCAATCCCTCCCGAAGATATGGCACACCTCCGACCTTTCACCGTTGCTAAGGAAGGATGGCAACATGTTGTTTTCATTTACAAGGGAAGTTCTAGCATTCAACGCTCCAAATTTGAAGTGGTACAAGATGAAGCCGATGAGTTTGCTATGAATGGAGATGAAGAACCTCATGATCTTTATCAGAGATTAACCACTCTCACGGTCTCACTCCGAGATCATGGGAGCAAGGATACGGATGACAATTCGATCAAGCGCAAGTTTCTCAAGGCCATGATGTCTTACCACAAGTCCATGTCATCCGTCATCCTTCAAAGGCCGGACTTTCACGCCTTGTCCTCAAGTGAAGTGTTGGATGGGTTTGTTGCTATGTGGATCTTTGACAAGACCGCTGACAATGCGGTGTTGCTTTCTCAATGATCAAAGAAGCCCAACCTTGCTTTGAAGGACAAGGCTAGTGTGGAAGAAGAGAGTGAAGAGGAAGAAGAGGAATGTTGCCCCAAAGATACAAAGTATGCTTATCATGAGCACATGGCTCTTGCGTCACGGCCATTTTCAAGCAAGAAAAACACAGGGTCCAACTTCAACAAGAACAACTCAAGTGGCACCAAGGGAAAACAACGTGTGAGGACATGCTATGATTGTGGTAATGTGAGCCACTTTGTTGCGGAATGCCCGTACAAGAAGAGGGAAGACAATGGAGGCAAGCTTATCCGAAAAGACAAGGCCAAGTGCATCCTTTGCATGGCAATCCCTACTCCTTGCATTGGCATCAATTTTTGGGAATCTCCATAGCCCGTTGATTAGCCTCGTTGATGTGAGACTTTCTCCTTTTTGTCTTCTCCTTATTATCTCTATCACCATACTCTATTTCACCCATAGTGCTATATCCATGGCTTGCACTCATGTATTGCGTGAGAGTTGAAAAAGTTGAAGCGCGTTAAAAAGTATGAACCAAATGCTCGACTTGTCATCAGGGTTGTGCATGATAAATACTTTGTGTTAAGAAGATGGAGCCTGACAAGGCTATATGATTTTGTAGGGATAATGTTCTTTAGCATTGATATAGTGAAAGGCATGATTATTTGTTGGTATGCCTTATTATTATTGTTTTTATGTCAAACTATAGACTATTGCTTTGAATCATTCGGATCTTATTATCCATGCCACAATAGAGAGATTACATGATGAACATGTTAGGTAGCATTCCACATCAATAATTCTGTTTTTATCATTTACCTACTCGAGGACGAGCAGGAATAAAGCTTGTGATGCTTAATACTTCTCCAACGTACCCATAATCTTTGATTGTTCCATGCAATTATAGTATCAATCTTGGATGTTATATATGCAATTATATGCCATTATATATAGCTTTTTGGGCTAACCTATTAACCTAGTGCCCAGTGCGAGTTGCTGGTTTGATTGTTTTTGGCTTTTCAGGAAATCAATATCAAATAGAGTCCAAACGGAGAAAAAACTTTGGATTAATTTTTTCTGGACTAGAAGAGACCCTAGAAGGTTCGAGAGAAGACCTGACGAGCCATGAGGGAGTGACAAGCTTGGGAGGCGCGCCTCGGGGGAGGGGGGCGCCCCTAGGCTTGTGGGGCCCTCGTGGCACCTCTTGACCTAATTCTGCCTCATAAGTTCTCAAATATTCCCCTGCCATCAAAGAGCCGCCTAAAATACTTTTTCCGCCGCAACAAGTTACTGTTCTAGCGAGATCCCATCTGAAGGCCTTCTCTGGTACTCTACCGGAAGGGGAATCGACCACTTAGGGGCTCTACATGAACCTTGCTGCCCTTCCGATGATGTGTGATTAGTTTACCACAGACCTATGGGTCCTTAGCAAGTAGCTAGATGGATTATTCTCGCTCTCTATGATCTTCAATACTATGTTCTTCTCGATGTTCTTGGAGATCTATTCGATGCAATACTTTTTTGTGGTGTGTTTGCTGGGATCCGATGAATTGTGAGTTTATGATCAGATTATATATGAATAATATTTGAGTCCTCTTTAAACTCTTTTATGAATGCTTATTGTAGCTTTGTATTTCGCTTCGATCTATTGATTTGGTTTGTCCAACTAGATTGATTTTTCTTGCAATGGGAGAGGTGCTTTGTGATGGGTTCAATCTTGCTGTAATCTATATCCCAGTGACAGAAGGGGACCAAGACACGTATTTGTATTGTTGCCATTAAGGATAAAATGATGGGGTTTATTCATATGATTGAGTTTACTTTGTCTACATTGAAAGATTGAAAAGACGGGTCTAGAGGGTGGGTGATTAGACCCTTAACAAATAAAAGTGACAATTTTTAGAATTCTTCAAATTAAGGTTGAGTTTAGCACATGTTAATAGGTACACAATATATTTTACACAAGCATAGCACGAGTATGGGCAGCGGAAAGAGTAAAGCATGCAAGTGCAAGAATGTAAAAGGATGGGAATTGGAAAGCATGCAAGTGTAAGAATATAAAGCATGCCATGCCACTGTTGAAGTTGTCTGAAATATACTAGATAGAACTATTAGCCCAAGAAAAGATATGTTAACATTAGATACCAAAACCAGCAAAGGAGCACTTGTGCTTTCAATCTCCCTTTTTTTGGTAATTGATGAAAACATACATCAAAGCTTCAAGTAATAATATGAAGTCTAGTATATTAAAGCTTTGGAGACACATGTAACTCGCATAATCCCCCCCTACATGTGTGCAATCATGTATATGATAGAATTCGAAAACATGTGAATTCACAATATGACAGAATGAGTAATGAGTTACATGTATCTTGGCTATATGCATCAGAGCAAAAGGACGAAAGATGTACCTTCATGTTTATGACTCCCTCTTGCAAATAATATGTGCAAAAAGCAAGAAATCATCATGCACATGAGTGAGATGCATATACTTACCTTGTGGTCCTTGAGCTGGTTCTTGAAGAAATAAGCCTGAGAAAACAAGGTTAGATAACACAAGAGAACTTCAATCAAGAAAGAGACTTCAAGATCCACAAGAATACCAAGACTGGGATGACATGTAATTGGTGAGTATCACAGAGTGAGTACTTCATTTAAATATAGACATGTCCCCAAAGAATTAAAGTTTTGCAATAAATTTCCAATGATTTTTCTCCCCTAAATATAAACTTCCTCTCGCCCTAAATCTATGATTGGATATATAATGGGAGTAGGTAGGTCGAGATAAAATCAGAGCAAAATAATATTAGAACAACATAGACTCAAATAAAATAATTAGAGACATATTCTCCCCTCTTAGAGACATGTGAATTCTCTCCTCTTATGATAGTGCATCTATCTATGAAGATAAGCTTTGATGTGCATCTCTCTCTCCCCTTTGACATCAATTTCCAAGAAGGGTAGGCTTCAATGGTATGAGTCAAATGAGTGTGGTCCTGGAGAGGCACAACTAGGTAGAAGGTAGCTTTAGATGCAGATAGAGGGAAAGAATCATTGAGTGGAGCTGGAAAGAATAAATAGTAAATGTGGCAAAATGCTATCTCAACAGTGAAATCGATGGCCCCGATTTGTGTCGATCGGTGACCTCGAGATAGTGAAGTCACTGATAGAGCATATCAGTGAGACCGAATTAGTCCAGTTGAGTGGAACCGATGAACTGTGTGCAAGGTTTACTTGTGCTTCAGTTTGACCGATAGGCTTTT
The DNA here is from genome assembly GCF_002162155.2 of Triticum dicoccoides. NCBI lineage: Eukaryota > Viridiplantae > Streptophyta > Magnoliopsida > Poales > Poaceae > Triticum > Triticum dicoccoides. The sequence goes on along the minus strand of NC_041393.1, from coordinate 366,453,640 downwards.
GATCAGAGTGACCGAGTTCAATGCAGAGGGCAAACTTTTTCAACTCAGCTCACTTGCATTAGAATTCTCACAAAGATTTTCAAGGAATTTGGATAGCAATGAATTCGATTTAAAGAAAGTGAAAAGAAACACATACATTAGAAAAGGATCTAGACAAAGTTTTTTTATAAAAGAAAAGCACTCTAGCAAAAGAAATGCAGCTAAGGAAAGGGAACACTAGAGAACGTCATCTAGAGGGGGTCGGTGACAAAGTCACCTATGTTAGAGTATATTGACCTAGGAGTCAAGTGAGATCACTTAATCATAAGTCATACTCATTGTTAAGCTCAAAATGGTTCCATTTTTTAGTTAAGTGTCTTAGTGTATTCACATCTTGTTTAGTTGCTTTGACTCATGTCTTGGAGCAAAGCTTCTCTAAGATGTGATATCCCTTGGGTTTGTTGTTGAACTTGTAGTGGATGCTCATATGTATTGACTAGGGAGCATCTCTATTGTATTTGAAGCTCATCTTCCTACATGGGTTAGTCTTGCAAGGAATAACACTTATGTATCCAAATCGACAAGAGTAAATTACATCATATGTATTTTGTCAAAGCATATGTAGAGTGTAGATTTGTTCCTTGATCACAACAACGAAAGCATATATACTTGGTCATGACAAGATTCCTCAAGATATTAGTGATTTGAAATCTTATGAAATGAGGCTCATCCAAGCACATACAATGGTTAGATAGCATACAAGGGTACAAATGTATCCAAGACAAATGATCATCATCATAAGAGAAATATCTCACTATCCTTTTCACGGCCTTAAGACGACATTCTTTTGGAGCAGCTTGATACCGTGCACACATGCACACACTTAGCATAATGTCGGGACGGCAGGCACAAAGATATAATAGAGAACCAATCATTGGTCGGTAAAACTTTTGATCAATCGGATTTCCATCCTTAGTCAAGTCAAGATGTCCAATAGTAGGCATGAGCGTTTTCATATATTTGCTTCCTTGCATGTTGAACTTCTTGAATAGATACTTGGTATAATTTGTTTGTGAGACAAATGTACCTTCCTTAGTTTGCTTGATTTTCAAGCTGAGGAAAAATTTGAGTTCACACATCATAGACATCTCAAACTTCTCCGACATCAACCTTCCAAACTTCTCACTAAAATGAGGGTTAGTAGAACCAAATATGATATCATCAACATAGATTTGGCACACAAATAGTTCTCCATCATCCCTTTTAGTGAAGAGAGTTTCATCAATTTTCCCATTTTCAAAACCTTTATCAATAAGAAACTTTGTCAAACATTTATACCAAGCTCTAGGGGCTTGTTTAAGACCATAAAGAGCTTTGTGAATTTTGTAAACATGATCGGATTTTTTGGGATTAACAAAGCTGGGAGGTTGTTTAATGTAAACTTCCTCCTCAATTTCACTATTTAGAAAAGTACTTTTGATATCCATTTGGTATAAGGTGATACCATGGCAATTGGCATAAGCAAGTAAAATGCGAATGGACTCAAGTCTAGCAATGGCGGCATATGTCTCACCATAGTTCATACCTTTGACTTGTGTGTAGTCTTGAGGCATGATACGATCCTTGTTGCTTACCACTTGTCCATCCTCATCTTGCTTATTCTGGAACCCATTTTGTTCCAATGATGTTTTGATCATCCTTGGGCTTCTCAACCAATGTACACACTTGGTTTCTCTCAAAGTTGTGTAGCTCTTTATGCATAGCATTGATCCAATCCAGGTCTTCAAGGTCTTCCTCTACCTTCATAGGTTCAATGCTAGAGTTGAATGAGTAATGTTCACAAAAATTAGCCAAACGAGTTTTAGGGAGAGTGATTCTCCTGGGGTTAATGTCGTCGAGGATTTGTTCAACAAAATGATTCTTTGAGACTCTTGCTCTAACTCGTGAGAGCTTTTTCTTGGGTTGTGGTGGAATATCCTCCTCCTCATATTCTTCTTCATTGTTGGTGGCGTCATTGTTCGCTTGTGGAGGTGGAGAAGGAGGTCAAAGTGGATCATCTTGTTGTACTTCCTCATTTCCTTCGTATTTACGTGTTCCACTTGTGGAGGTCTCCATGTCAACTTATGCTTCACCTTGATGTGAAGTAGAGGCTTCCACTTGAATGGACGAAGTGCTCTCCTTCACCTCCATTGGACGGATCTTGCCGACAGATGATATGTCTCAAGGTATCTATAATTTTTGATTGTTCCATGCTGTTATATTATCAATCCTGATGTTTTACATTCATTTACTAGCAACTTTATATCATTTTTTGGAACTAACCTATTGACATAGTGCCCAGTACCAGTTGCTAGGAACAATATTGCCTCTCTTCAACTAGATAATGGTGCAACAGTTGAAGATCATATTGGGAAAGAAGCTTTAATTTACCAAAGTTTCAAACAGAGATTGGGAACCTCAGGAGAATACCAAATGAAGTTTAACCTTGCAAACATTATAAAAAACAGGAATGATCTAGATCAATTAACAGCTCCTTTCTCCAGAGAGGAAATTGACAATGTCATTAAAGAAATGCCAGCAGACAGAGCACCAGGCCCAGATGGCTTCACAGAAATATTTCTTAAGTCATGTTGGCAGATCATTAAGGAAGACTTCTACAATTTATGTGATCAATTCCATGCTGGAACCTTAAACCTCGAAAGCATTAATGAAGGCTACATCACCTTGATCCCTAAAATTGCCTCCCCAGCTACAGTGAATGACTTTAGACCTATCACTCTACTTAACTGTTGTCTCAAAGTAATCACAAAGCTACTAGCTAATCGATTGCAGAAGCTCATTCTGAAAATTATACATAAGAATCAATATGGATTCATCAAAGGAAGAGCAATCCAGGACTGTCTTGCTTGGGCATTTGAGTACATACACCAGTGCCAAAACTCAAAAAAGAAGATTGTGCTCCTTAAACTGGATTTCGCTAAAGCATTTGACACCATTGAGCATGATGCAATGCTGGAAATAATGAAACACATGGGATTCAATGACAAATGGCTTTCTTGGATCAAATCTTTGTTCTCTTCTGGCAAATCTTCTGTCCTATTGAATGGAATTCCGGGCAGACAATTTATCTGCAAAAGTGGGGTTCGACAGGGTGATCCACTTTCTCCCCTAATTTTTGTTCTTGCGGCTGATCTACTGCAAGCAGCCATTAATGATGCCTTCAAACATGGTCTACTCCATCTACCTTTCCCTCGGCAAAACCAAAACGATTACCCTGTCATCCAATACGCGGATGACACTATTATCATCATGCCGGCCTGCCATGATCAAGCTCATACAATGAAAAACATTCTCACTGATTATGCAACCTCCATTGGCCTCAAAATTAACTTTCATAAATCCACTTCGATTCCAATCAACTGCGATGATGCCCTAAGTACAGATCTTGCCGCTATCTTTGGATGCACAATTGGCAAGATGCCATTCACATACCTTGGATTACCACTTGGTACTTCAAAACCTTCGGTCCAGGACCTAATGCCCATTGTCTGCAATATGGAAAGAAGACTCACTTCTACATTGTCTCTGATATCATATGGATCCAAACTCTCCCTTTTAAACACGGTCATCACCTCACTCATTATTTTTGCACTCTGCACACTACGATTCCCTCCAAAAATCCTTGAGCTCCTAGACAAACTAAGAAGGAGATGTCTATGGACAAAGAAGACAGAATAGGGGAAAAAATGCAACTCTTTGGCGGCCTGGGACAGAGTTTGTAGACCCAAGCAGAGTGGAGGGCTTGGAATCATTAACCTCAAAATGCAAAGTGATGCTCTGCTTCTAAAGTATTTACATAAGTTTTACAACCGTTTAGACCTACCTTGGGTAGAACTGATCTGGTCCACATACTATACCAACAAAATACCACACGCCTCAGATCCATGTGGTTCATTCTGGTGGAGGGACATTCTCAAGCTTACTCCTATTTTTAGAGGCATCTCCAAACTTACAGTGAACTATGGAAACAATGTTCTCATGTGGAAAGATCTGTGGTTGGAGGAAGTTCTTTCTAATACACATCCTAGAGCATTTTCTTATGTCAGAAATGAAGATTGTTCAGTCCAAGAATTCTTATCGATAACATCTTTGGAACATGCATTCTTTCTACCACTATCCTCACAAGCATTACAGGAAGTACAAGACATGCAAGGGTTGGTAGCTCACATTACTTTGGATAACAACCAAAATGCAAAGGATATTTGGTCTTACCCTTGGAAAGGACCTGACTTCTCTGCAAGCAAATACTACAAATTCTGCTTCAGGGATATGAAGGCCCATAACACTTACCACTGGCTATGGAAATCAAGAGTCTCTGCTAAACTAAAGGTCTTTGGATGGCTTATGTTGTCAGACAGATTAAACACCAGAAACATGTTGAAGAGAAGACACTATAACATTGGCACAAACCTGAACTGCTTACTATGTGGCCAAAAAGAAGAAGACATTGATCACTTGATCCTAACATGCCCTTTTAGCAGAAGCTGCTGGTCAACCTTTGGGATAGACCCTGGAGATCAGGCCACTAGATTGTCCTGGCTAGAACAAGCTAAAATCATTTGGGGCAGGCCTTTGTTCATGGAAATCATCCTTCAAGCATCCTGGAGCATTTGGAAGGAAAGGAACAACAAACTTTTTAGAAATATCATCCCCTCCTACCACTCCTGGCTAGCCAGATTCAGAGAAGGGTTTAGCCTCCTCCAATATAGGGTTAAAGACAACAAGAAGGAATTCATCTTCTTACTTTTAAACTCCCTGTCCTCTGATTAATTGTACTCCTTAGAACTTTTCTATCCCCTCTCCAAAGTGAGATGGGGGGAGACATGTACATGATGTAACTACTCCTTGTAATTTGTTATAATTATTAATATATATGACAGTGGGAGCCTCTCCCACTGTCCTGGTTCCTCAAAAAAAAAGTACCAGTTGCTGTTTTTTTGCTTGTTTTTTACTTTGTAGAATATCAATACCAAACGGAGTCCAAATGCAGCGAACTTTTTTTTCTGCCCAGAAGACAAGTTGGGAGCCAAGTGTAGGAGGGGAGTCGTATGGGGCCCACAAGGCACCGGGGCGCGCCAGAGGGCCCTAGCACCCTGGTGGGTAGTGGGGCCCATGAGTGTCTTCTCCACCGCCTCTCAGCTCTACAAACACCCAGATATTCCAGAAACCCTAGAAGAGTCAACGAAAAACAATTCCCGCCACCGCAAGTTCCAGAACCATGAGATACAATGTAGAGCCCTTCTTCGGCACCTTGCCGGAGGGGGAAACAATCACGGAGGGGTTCATCATCATCATTGGTGCTCCTCTGATGATGCGTGAGTAGTTTATCACAGACCTACGGGTCCATAAGCAGTAGCTAGATGGCTTGTTCTCTGTCTTTGATATTCAATACAATGTTCTCCTCAATGTTCTTGGAGATCTATTTGATGTAATGACTTTTTGTGGTGTGTTTGTTGGGATCCGAAGAATTGCGATTTTATGATCATTTCTATCCATGAATATTATTTGAGTCTTCTCTGAACTCTTTTATGCATGATCATTATAGCCTCGTCGAAGCTTTGGTTTGGTTTGGCCAACTAGATTGATTTTTCTTGCAATGGGAAAAGAGTGCTTTGTGATGGGTTTGATCTTGCGGTACTCAATATCAGTGATAAAAGGAGAAGTGAGATCCATGTATCATTGCTATTAAGGATAAAAAGATGGGGTCTATTCCTACATGAATAGATCTTGTCTACATCATATTATTTTTAGATCTATTATTCCAAAAACCCAACTGCACTTTTCCATTATTTATTTATTTTATTTTGTGTTTTTGTTAGATCTATTTATCAAATCTCATACAGTTTTATCTATCTCAATACCGAGGAGGGATTGAAAACCCCTCTTACGTGTTGGGTTGCAAGTATTTGTTATTTGTGTGCAGGTGTTGTTTACATAGTGTTGTTTGGTTCTCCTACTAGATTGATAACCTTGGTTTCATAATTGAGGAAAATACTTACCGTTGTTGTGCTACATCATCCTCTCCCCTGTGAGGAAATACCAACGCAGATACAAGCAATGAATAGACAAATCTTGAATTACTTCTAATGGATCTTTATCTCCTACATCATTTGTGTCGGAGTAAATGACCACGGATAGCCCTATCTGCTCCCCATGGCGTTTCAAGACATCGGGGCCGGCTGCGCCCCTCAAGCATCAGAGATAAAGGCCCGCCTTCTCATGGCCGGCTGGTCCAAGCGGCCGGCTGTGGGAAGGCGGCAAGGCCCAAAAAGCGGCCCCAGAGCGGGCCGATTCCTAGCAGGCGGCCACCAGAGCGGCCAACTCCTAGCAGGCGTCCCACCCTTGCACCCTCAAAGTTTGCACCCACATAACAGCAATGAGACGGGGCGTGGCTACAGTATAGCCTGCCACCCCCTAATCCTGGAACGGGCGTGGCTACAGTGCAACATACCGGGCGGCCATCCTTAGCCCGTCACGGCATTGTTGCCACGCTGACCATGACATCATCCATGGCAGTGCAACCATGCTCCCACGATGGGCTGTCAATACGGCCCACAGGCGGTGGGCCCTACCTGTCTGTGAGATGCCAGAAGGCGGCAAGCCCAACAGCCGGCCCTCCTCCTCCCTTGAAGTTTGTGCTCCATTAACCAGATAAGATGGGGTGTGGCTATAGTGAACGCCCACCAGGCGGCGGTACTATAGCCACGCTCTCCCCGACCAAGTCATCGTCATCAGAGGCAGGGCTACAGTGATGAGCGGTCGACAGGGCCCACAGGTGGTGGGCCCAACCTGTCGGCCGAGAGCCCGGTAGTCGGCGGGACCCACCAGGCGGCGGGCCCCAGCGGCCGGCGGAGAAGCCGGCAACCATAGACACTAACGGCCTGGGCCTTGATACTTCTCCAACGTATCTATAATTTTTGATTGTTTCATGCTATTATATTACCCCTTTTGGATGTTTATGGGCTTTATTTTACACATTTATATCATTTTTGGGACTAACCTACTAACCGGAGGCCCAGCCCGTATTGCTGTTTTTTTGCCTATTTCAGTATTTCAAAGAAAAGGAATATCAAACGGAGTCCAAACGGATTGAAACCTTCGGGAGCGTGATTTTTGGAACGAATGTGATCCAAAGGACTTGGAGTCCATGTCAAGAAGCAATCGAGGCGGCCAGGAGATAGGAGGGTGCGCCCACCCCTACAGGGCGCGCCCCCTGTCTCCTGGGCCCCTCAGGCGGCCACCAACGTACTTCTTCCTCCTATATGTACCTACATACCCCGAAAACATCCAGGGAGCCAACGAAAAACATTTTCCACCGCCGTAAGCTTCTGTATCTGCAAGATCCCATCTTGGAGCCTTCATCGGCGCTACACCGGAGGGGGAATCGACCACGGAGGGCTTCTACATCAACACCATAGCCCCTCCAATGAGTTGTGAGTAGTTTACCACAGACTTTCGGGTCCATAGTTATTAGCTAGATGGCTTCTTCTCTCTTTTTGGATCTCAATAACTTGTTCTCCCCCTCTCTTATGGAGATCTATTCGATGTAAATCTTTTGGCGGTGTGTTTGTCGAGATCCGATGAATTGTGGGTTTATGATCAAGTTTATCTATGAGAAATATTTGAATCTTCTATGAATTCTTTTATGTATGATTGAGTTATCTTTGCAAGTCTCTTCGAATTATCAGTTTGGTTTGGCCTACTAGATTGATCTTTCTTGCCATGGGAGAAGTGCTTAGCTTTGGGTTCAATCTTGCGGTGTCCTTACCCAGTGACAGTAGGGGTTGCAAGGCACGTATTGTATTGTTGCCATCGAGGATAAAAAGATGGGTTTTATATCATATTGCTTGAGTTTATCCCTCTACATCATGTCATCTTTCTTAATGCGTTACTCTGTTCTTATGAACTTAATACTCTAGATGCATGCTGGATAGCGGTCGATGTGTGGAGTAACAGTAGTAGATGTAGGCAGGAGTCAGTCTACTTGTCGCGGACGTGATGCCTATATACATGATCATGCCTAGATAATCTCATAATTATTCGCTTTTCTATCAATTGCTCGACAGTAATTTGTTCACCCACCGTAATACTTATGCTATCTTGAGAGAAGCCACTAGTGAAACCTATGGCCCCCGGGTCTATCTTTTATCATATAAGCTTTGAATCTACTTTTATTTGCATCTTTACTTTTCACATCTATATTATAAAATACCAAAAATATATTTATCTTATCATACTATCTCTATCAGATCTCACTTTCGCAAGTGGCCGTGAAGGGATTGACAACCCCTTTATTGCATTGGTTGCGAGTTCTTTGTTTGTTTGTGTAGGTGCGTGGGACTTTTGAGGAGCCTCCTACTGGATTGATACCTTGGTTCTCAAAAACTGAGGGAAATACTTACACTACTATTGCTGCATCACCCTTTCCTCTTCAAGGAAAACCAACGCAAGCTCAAGACGTAGCAAGAAGGATTTCTGGCACCGTTGCCGGGGAGGTCTTCGCTCAAGTCAAGACATACCAAGTACCCATCACAAACTCATCTCCCTCGCATTTACATTATTACCATTTGCCTCTCGTTTTCCTCACCCCCACTTCACCCTTGCCATTTTATTTGCCCTCTCTTTCCCAATCTCCTCTCTTTTTCGCTTGGTTTTTCTGTTTGCTTGTGTGTTGGATTACTTGTTGCCATGGCACAAGATAATACCAAATTGTGTGATTTCTCCAATACCAATAATAATGATTTCCTTAGTACTCCGATTGCTCCTCTTAATGATGTTGAGTCTTGTGAAATCAATCTGCTTTGCTGAATCTTGTTATGAAAGATCAATTCGCCGACCTTCCTAGTGAAGATGCCGCTACCCATCTAAACAACTTTGTTGGTTTGTGTGATATGCAAAAGAAGAAAGATACGGATAATGATATTGTTAACTTGAAGTTATTTCCGTTTTCACTTAGAGATCGTGCTAAGGATTGGTTTTCGTCTTTGCCTAAAAATAGTATTGATTCTTGGAACAAGTGCAAAGATGCTTTTATCTCCAAATATTTTCCTCCCGCTAAGAGCATCACTCTTAGGAATGATATTATGAATTTTAAACAACTTGATCATGAGCATGTTGCCCAATCTTGGGAAAGAATGAAATTGATGATTCGCAATTGCCCTACTCATGGTTTGAATTTATGGATGATCATACAAAAAATTTATGCCGTTTGGAACTTTGCTTCTAGAAATCTTTTAGATTCGGCCGCGGGAGGCACGTTTGTGGAAATCACGTTAGGAGATGCTACAAAACTTCTTGATAATATTATTGCTAATTATTCTCAATGGCACACCGAAAGATCTTCTAGTAAAAAAGTGCATGCCATAGAAGAAATTAATGTTTTGAGTGGAAAGATGGATGAACTTATGAAGTTGTTTGCTACTAAAAATACTCCTCTTGATCCCAATGATATGCCTTTGTCTACTTTGATTGAGAATAATAATGAATCTATGGATGTGAATTTTGTTGGTAGGAATAGTTTTGGAAACAATGCTTATAGAGGAAACTTTAATTCTAGACCGTTCCCTAGTAATTCCTCTAATAATTATGGAAATTCCTACAATAATTGTTATGGTAATTTTAATAAGATGCCCTCTGATTTTGAGAATAGTGTGAAAGAATTTATGATTTCTCCAAAGAATTTTAATGCCTTGCTTGAAGAAAAATTGCTCAAAGTTGATGATTTGGCTAGGAACATTGATAGACTTTCGCCTTATATTGATTCTCTTAAACTTAGATCTACTCCTCCTAAGCATGATATCAATGAGTCTCTCAAAGCCATGAGAATTTCCATTGATGAGTGCAAGGAAAGAACCACTAGATTGCGTGCTAAGAAAGATTGCTTTGTAAAGGCGTGTTCTTCTAGTTTCCGTGAAAATAATGATGAAGATCTTAAAGTTATTGATGTGTCTCCTATTAGATCTTTGTTTTGCAATACTAGTTGACCCGTTGCGCCAAATGGCGCAGAGACCTGCTTAAGACATGTTGTCGATGAAAATAGTTTCATGCTGCAAGAACCTTCAACTAAAGCCATGTTCGCGATGAAAATAGTTTCCTTTACTAAGGACAGGCCATGTATATACAGTCGGTGTAGTTGTGGTCTGCTAAATCCATATGCGCCTTAAAAAACATGGTTTAATTTGCAGAGCCTCACGTGTTTCAAGTATGATAAGAACTACGAAGTCTTTTTGTGCGATTCAAACACATTTCTAGAGTTTTTATTTCTTAGTACATGTTGTCTAAAGTAACATTTGCCCAGAGAGAGAAGCATACCCCTCTCTCATTATGATTATTATTAAAAGGTATTAAATTCGAAATAGACAATTTCATTTACTTGAAGCACTTGAAGAAAGAGAACTTAGACATACTTTTACGCAATGCTCATTTAACCTGTGAAGGACTACGCAATGCTCATTTAACCTGTGGAGGACAAAAATATTCCACCGTCTCTGAATGATGAACTAAACTAAATAAGAAATATATGCAGTAAATTCATTCAAAGTAGAAAAGGGATCTTACATCAAATAAGGCATTACAACAAACTTGGTGTTATCTTAGTAAAAGAAATTACATCATTAGAAGAGAAAAGGGAAGAAAACCAAACATGAGATTGAGATTAATACATCTAGGAGGAGGTCGCAGACATCACTGTGATCATTTTGCGGCCTGGGAGCAAAGGATCCATGGTTTTTATATGCCTTGTCCGGCTGCTGGAGTAGATGACATGGAAACGTCGTCTCTACCATATCGATGGCTTAGACCCAGGGAGTCGGATGTTCATCTCGGCCCTCCCCAGCTTCCGTCAATGGATTTTTATAGTCAGGGTTAAAGACTGAGAGGCCCTATGCATGTTCAAAGATGCGAGTAGCATATCCAATACAAATCAAGAAAAAAATGGAACACCACAAACATCACAAAAACCTACAACCCCATGGATCTCTCATTATACAAAGGCATCTCAATATACACTTAGAGCTTGATAATAGACATGAGGTATAGTTATTTTAGTCTGCCAATCATTTTGTGCCTGCCACAATCATGAAGTATACTGTGTAACCAACCTAATCATTTTCTCATTGTGACCAAGAAGGAAGAACTACCTGAATAGCTGAGAGGAGGGCAATGAGGAGGATGACTTGGGTACTGATTCCAACTAACAACCGATAGATCGGGTTTCACATTAACATAAACCAACATCACATTTATCATCGAGTGCTAAGCTATCATCAGTCAAATGCATGTAATTTATGGTTTGACGTGGACATAATGAATGAAGCAACAGGAAAACATAGAGACCATGTAGCAGACAAAGTCAAAATAGCAACAATTCCGGTTGCTTGTAGGACTATTAGCAGTGGGCCATGCACTTGCATGTCCTGTTGACATTAAAATAGACTTAGGTTACCCCATGGTAGCACATTTAAAAGGTGCCGAAATCTAAACATAAATCTGAACATATCTTAACTGAATCAAAATGACTATCCTATACATGTAAATGCACATAGAATAGCTAGGAAACAGATCAAGTTACTCAATGGCAGCACATACACACACACACACCAAAAGGTACTGAAACCTAAACAAAAACATAAACATATATTAACCAAATCGATCAAACCTAGCTATCCGATCCAGGCCAAACAATGGTATCACATATATATCGACCGAAATGCATTGTGCCATAGTAAAGCAAACGCAAAAAATTCACACAGGCCTGAATGAGCTAATACGAAATCTAAATAGAGGATCAATAAACAAGTTTATGATTGTGGATAGGTTCGCGTTGTTTAGAGATGCGGGTTGCAGGCTATATCCATGCCAGGACAATACCTTGTATGTATAGGACCGAAGGACAATATTTTTAAGAATCTGAAACTAACTTCCATTTAACAAAAATTATAGCATCTATACCGTGTAGAGGGTTCATATATATATATTTGTTCACCAAGCTTCTTTATTATGTCCATCTGTTTTTTAGTTGCAATACAACACAGCGAGCCATTGTAGTCCGAAACCAGACCGTACGCGAATTTGGGCGCATTAATTTCACATGCCAGGGAAATAATGTACTTCGCCAAGATGTACCATACCTTATTCCTCTTATTTCTTTCTCAGACATGCACACAACAAAATTAGAGGAATTTTAGGGAAATAAACGAAAGCTTGATGCGAGACAGGAGTGGGCAAGCATATGGGAAACAAGCACTTGCAAGCATATTCTTACTTTATGATGCTAACAAGCCCTTGAGGCTCGGGGTGACATGAGGCGCAACATCTGGTCGATCAAAATGACCATCTGAATTTCGAACACCATGTCAGCTTCCTCTGCTCTAACCCCGTGGCCTGCCAGTATCGGATGCCACCAAAGCTGATCCCTGCCTACTAGGACACGAAAATTATAATATGAGAAGATAGTATAGGAAACAAAAAAAATTGGTTAATCATCCCATAATGCTACTAAATTCCATGTCACGACCGGTTTTTCAATAAAATAATTATTGAGAAAATCGATATTTAGAATCCAGTATAGGAAAAGTCATCCTCACTGGTAGACAAATACTTGATGAACAGAGGACCAGTAGCATTAAATATATTACAGGGTTGAGCTGAGGCTGCTCAACAAATTATTACAAACTCGCCAATATCTTACATAAGGGCGGTTATGACACAGGGGTGTGGTGGCATGCTACTAGCTCGAGGTAAAAAGTGGTGGTGGATAACTTGACTCCTAACTGGCAGCTCATCGAGCGTCGAGGTGAGGCTCGATGAATTTATTTCTGGGGTTGCAGAAGTGGATAATACAATGACCAAAATAGGATCGCACGAGACTGACTGGGACTCCTCTAGGTGTCGGACTCGCTATCAAACTCTTCATCCATGAGATCGCCTTCATCAACATCTGGCCAAATCAACAAGCCAGGTGAGTACTTTGAAAGTACTCGCAAGACAGTTCGGACAAAAGATATAATCAATGAATACATGAATGCGTCATGAATAAGAATAATGATGCTCATACAATAATAATAATATTTATGCACGATTTGATAAGTAAACAAATAAAGGAAAACCGATCGGGTGTCTGGAGCGACGCCTCGAAAGGTAAACAAATAAAATTCATGCCGCGGTCGGGCGTCTAAGCGACACCACATAAAGGGCTTAAAAGAAATGCTGCAGTCGGGCATCTAAGCGACACCACATAAAGGGCTTAAAAGAAATACCGCAGTCGGGCGTCTTAGGGACACCACATAAAGGGCTTTAAAGAGAAATACCACAGTCGGGCGTCTTAGCGACACCACATAAAGGGCTTAAAAAGAAATACCACAGTCGGGCATCTTAGCGACACCACATAAAGGGCTTAAAAAGAAATACCACTGTCGGACATCTGAGCGACGTCACAGACATGGCTTATAAAAGAAATGCCACAGTCGGACATCTGAGCGACGTCACAGACAGGGCTGGGTAACAAAAGTAAATAACAAGTATGCCATAGTCGGACGTCGGAGCGACATCACAGAAAGGGCTTCATAACAAAAATAAATAACAAATATACCACAGTCGGACGTCTGAGCGACGTCACAGAAAGGGCTTGATAACAAAAGTAATAACAGGTTAGTCCATTCATAGGAATAAACTTTTAACCGGATTACACACATGTAGTCCACTGGAGATTTGTCACTGAGGCTGATATCTAACAAGATAAGATGAATACCGTACTTGGACAAGTACAAGATGATTTAAAGAATTTGAGACTCTGCAGAGTTTGTATGAACTGACCACAGCCAACGGATTTCCGTAGTCACGAATGGACTAGTTCCATTTATGGTATTTCGGTAGAAACACATTTAACTAGTACACACCCATTTCACGTCACGATGCCAGGAATCACCCTGGACAACGTCCAAGAAAAACTTTGAGACGGGGAGGTCACAACCTCGAATAGCATGGGATCAAATTTCTATACGCGCGCTCTAAGGGGTGCCCCCCTCTCGGTCCCAACCGGAAACACCCATGCCCCCTGACCGGATGACGGGCTTTAATCCAGGGCCATGGAACCCTCATCCCGGCCTCTCTATTTGGTGTGTACCAGGAAAACGGTTTGCAACTTACTAGGCCATATTCCTTTCGGAAAACATGTGACAGTACAGGAAGGAATGAATGGAAAAGTGATTTGTTTCACGATGACACGGAAGTCAAATAATCTGGCATAAGACTGGCATGTCACAACACTGCCATCTTGCCCATCCTCATGCCATCACATGGCCATGCCAATATGTATCCAACAACATAATGCTTTCTGAAACTTACTTTCCACTTATGTGCATGAAATATAACATTCAAGAAATGTTCATAAACATGCCATGACTATACAAAAATGCAAACATGCAACAACCACTCATCATATCAAGAGTTCAAACATGCTTGCCTGGTTCGGAGTAGTCAGAGTTTAACTGTGTGAAGTTTGCAGCTCCGTCACCTCCTCCGGTATCTACGGTATAAGAAAAATACGTACGTAACATAAATACCTTGAGTGTACAGAAAAGTGTTCCAAATATTTTCCAAATAAATATGACAGAAAACTAGACAGAAAAATAAAGATGACAGAAAAAGAATCAATCAAAAACCATTTTCTGTTTAAAAGTTATAAGAGTTTTGGTCCAAGGACCCATCTGTAATGAAACAGAAAACTTCCAGGGGGTTCTGTGGAAAAGTCCAGAAAATGGTTCGTTTAAAAGAAACGGCTAAGAGACTGATAGGCGGGCTCCACCCGTCATGTTTGAATTTTTAAACGAAGGAAACAGGGCACGACGGCGCCCGAGGGGTGCGGTGGTCGCCGGCGGTGATCCACGGCGAGGCAAGGTGATCAGGGTTACCTTCATGATCAGTGCACCTCTCCGCGTCTGTGGGTGGTGGTAGAGGTCGCCGGTGAGCACCACGTCAACAGCGGCCCTTGCTCCGGCGGACGGTGGCTCGGGTGGTCGTGGGTCTTGCCGAAGAGAGCTGCGGGGGTCAAATTGAAGTGGGGGTTAGCCTCCTGATGGTGGTACGAGGCTACGGGCAAGAGCAGGGCGGCGGAGGAGTTCTCACCGAAGAGAATGTTGTCGGAGCCCGAGGCGGACGGAGGTGGCCGGAGTCAAGGAAGAAAGGCCCCTCGAGGCTCTTCCAGTGGCTAGGCGGGGTCTAGTGAGGTGGTGGAGTTGTGCGAGGGCGAGAGCAAGCTCGGGGGGGGGGGTGCTATTTATAGCCGGCCCGAGGCGGTTGCCGTGAACGGATAAGTCCGGCGAGTGATTACGGCGGCGCTGTGGCTGGACGGTCGGCTTAGGAGCTTCAGCATCGTCTAGGTGGAGCATTGGTGTCATTTCAATGTCCCACTCAGCACGGGAGGGTTGGTTATGACCTGTTCTCGACAGAACGACCGCACGGCACGTCGGCGGCAGAGAACATGCTCTGCGCGTGCCAGGCCACGGCGACGGTGCTGCATGCGTGCGCTGGCAAGGAGGTGGCCACGCGGAGCTCTCAGGAGGTTTGGGCGGCGCCGAACGGCATTATGCCGCAGTGTTGCCCCCTGTCGGCCGTTACGGTGGTTCTGCCGCCGCAAAGCACGCCGGCGCAGGCGGGCCAGGGCGCCACCAACGCCAGGAACACGCCAAGCGCTCGTGTGTTGCTCCGGACAAGAGTGAGGGGCTGTGAGCAACGAGCCAAATGCACAATGGACATGTGACTGAAATTACTCACGGAGAAACGACACTGAAACTCTGAATTTACTGAATATGAACAGAAACAGTGCATGCCAAGTGTTCGACAGAATGATTCTGGCATGTAGGGATTTTTCCTTGAGCTGGTTTTTGGTGGAGTGGTCTCTCATTGCAGCTAGGGGTTGCCTGAATTTTGGTAAATTTTTTGGAGAAGTGTAGATATGAATTTCACCAAATTTGGCAAATCTGGTCCAAACTTGGAGAGAGTGAAATTTGAAATATTTGAAAAGAAGAAGAGTGGATCAAGATGGTTCTAGGTTGTGGGTACTAAGGACTATCCAGGGGAGTTGGTTTGGGATCAAGAATAAGAGGTATTAGGGTACTTCCTTTGCAAATCACCTAGGCTCAAAAGAAAGGACAAAATTATTTTGGGAAAAGAAATAATTGGAATAAAATCCAAAAATGGATTTTATTAGTTTGGACAGAATTTTTGGGTTGAACCAAAGTGGAAGGAGGGGTTTTGGGGAAGTTTTACCATAAGAGGCATGGTAAACAAGAATGGATCAAAAATCAAATAAAAGCCCAAAACCAAAAGGGTTTCTTTTTAGAAGAAACTAAATCCAAGAAAAGATTTTTGAGAGGGCAAACTTAGAAGAGGGTTTTTAAGAAGGGTTTAAATGACCTTCTTCGAACCAAGCAAGGCTCTTTCTGAAAACAAAAACCACAAAAATTTTGGAGTGTCACAGCACCTACCCCCTTAGGAAAAATATCGTCCCCGAGATTTCAGCTGACCCTTAAATAGGTGTGGGTGCTCTGTCCGAAGAAAATCTTCGCTCTCCCAAGTTGCTTCATTCTCGGTGTGATTGCTCCACTGAACTTTGAAAAACTTGATGGTTTTCTATCGGGTCCTCCTCTCAGACTCTTCTAATATTTTTATTGGGTGCTCCCGGTAGGTGAGGTCTGGTTGCACGTCAATATTTTCATGTGATACTTGCTTCTCTGGGTTGCTCATGTACTTTCTCAACTGCGAGATGTGGAACACATTGTGGATACCGGATAAATCTCCGGGTAGGTCTAGCTGGTAGGCTATCGTGCCTCTTCGGGCCACTATGTGAAATGGTCCGATGAATCTTGGTGCTAGCTTTCCCTTAATCCTGAATCGGTGCAGACCCTTCATAGGAGAAACTCTTAGGTATACCAATTCTCCGGGTTCAAAACTGATTTCCCGATGCTTTCGGTCGTAATAACTCTTTTGCCGACTTTGAGCTGTTTTGAGTCGATCTCTAATTGTTTTAACTTTCTCCTCGGCCTCCTTGAGCATATCTGGGCCGAAGATATGGCTGTCTCCGGTCTCTGACCAATTTAGCAGGGTACGACATCTTCTCCCATATAGAGCTTCAAAGGGTGCCATTTGCAAGCTGGCTTGATAGCTGTTGTTGTATGTGAACTCTGCATATGGCAAACTTTCTTCCCAACTGGTTCCGTAGGTGAGGACACAGGCTCTCAGCATGTCTTCTAGGATTTGGTTTATGCGTTCAGTCTGCCCATCAGTCTGGGGATGGTATGCGGTACTGAATGCTAGTTGGGTTCCCAGTGC
Source organism: Triticum dicoccoides (assembly GCF_002162155.2). Taxonomy (NCBI): domain Eukaryota; kingdom Viridiplantae; phylum Streptophyta; class Magnoliopsida; order Poales; family Poaceae; genus Triticum; species Triticum dicoccoides. Next base: position 366,436,273 of record NC_041393.1, on the reverse strand, counting down.
CTGTTGTAGGTGATCCCGAAATCTAGAGACAAACTGTGTGCCTCTGTCAGATATGATAGTCTTTGGGATTCCATGCAGGCAGACGATACGGGCAAGATAAAGTCTGGCCAGCCTCTGGGTGGTGTGAATTGTCTTCATCGGAATAAAATGTGCCACTTTGGTTAATCTGTCGGTTATGACCCATATGGCATCGTTTCCGTGTCGTGACCGTGGCAGTCCAACAATGAAATCCATTCCAATCTCGTCCCACTTCCACTCGGGTATCTTGTTTGGTTGTAATAGCCCGGCTGGTTTCTGGTGTTCGGCCTTGATATGTTGACAAGAGTCACAGCATGCAATGAATGTGGCTATATCTCTCTTCATACCGTGCCACCAAAATTTTTCCTGAAGGTCTTTGTACATTTTTGTCCCTCCAGGATGGATTGAATATGGAGCTGTGTGACTTTCAGCCAAAATCTGCTGTTTGAGGTCCTTGATATTTGGTACGCATAGTCTCTCTTCGTACCACAATATTCCTTGCTCATCTATGTTGAATTCTGAGGCTTTGCCCAAACTCACTTTCCTTTTTATGCCCTCAATGCTGGGGTGTCCATGCTGGGCTTCCTTGATCTTTTCCATCAGGGTAGGTTGTATTTCTAGATTCGACACACTGCCTTCGGTAACCATTATTAAATTGAGTCTGGAAAATTCCTACTGGCCTCAACTTTGGTATACTGTCGTCGTCCGTGCTGGGATTCCGACTGAGGACATCTGCCACAACATTTGCTTTTCTGGGATGATAGTGGATCCCAACGTCATAATCCTTCACCAACTCCAACCAGCGTTGTTGCCGTAAATTAAGTTCCGCCTGTGTGAAAATATACTTAAGACTCTTATGGTCTGTGTATATCTCACAACGATTTCCAAGTAGGAAGTGTCTCCATTCCTTGAGTGCATGGATGACTGCTGCCAATTCTAAGTCATGGGTGGGATAATTCTCCTCATGTTTGCGAAGTTGTCTAGAGACATACGCAACTACCTTGCCTTCTTGCATCAATACGCATCCGAGGCCTTTCCGGGATGCGTCGCAATATACTTCAAAATTCTTGTGTATGTCTGGCACAATTAATACTGGTGCCGTTGTTAATTTTCTTTTTAGCTCTTGGAAACTTTCTCACATGCTTCCGTCCATTCAAACTTCTTGCCTTTCTTGAGCAATTGTGTCATGGGCTTTGCTATGGTGGAGAATCCTTTAATAAATCTCCGATAATAGCCTGCCATTCCCAAGAAACTCCGTATGTCCATTACGTTAGCTGGTGGTTTCCAGCCAAGTACGGCCTTGATTTTTTCCGGGTCTACTGCAATACCTTCTTGGGTTAGCACGTGGCCTAGAAAACCCACCTGCCTTAGCCAAAATTCACATTTGCTGAATTTGGCGTACAGTTGATGTTTCCTGAGTTCTCCAAGTACAATCCTGAGATGCTCGGCATGCTCTTCTGGAGTTTTGGAGTATATCAGAATATCATCGATGAATACCACAACAAACTTGTCCATATACTTCATAAATACTTTGTTCATGAGGTGAACAAAATATGCGGGGGCGTTGGTTAGCCCGAATGGCATCACTGTGAACTCATACAGCCCATATCTGGAAGTGAAGGCGGTCTTGGGAATATCTTCTGTTCGCACTTTTAATTGGTGGTATCCTGATCTCAAGTCAATTTTTGAGAAGACTTTGGCCTGTGCGAGCTGATCAAATAAATCATTTATTCGGGGCATTGGGTATTTGTTCTTGATTGTGACCATGTTGAGAGCTCGACAATCAATACACAATCTCAGAGTCCCATCCTTTTTCTTGGAAAATAAAATTGGAGAACCCCAAGGTGAGGAACTGGCTCGTATGTATCCTTTCTCCAATAATTCTTTTATTTGCTTCTTTAACTCTACCAATTCAGATGGTGCCATTCTGTATGGTTTCTTGTAAATGGGAGCGGTTCCGGGTGCTAGCTCAATGCTGAATTCTATCTCTCTGTCCGGTGGCATGCCTGGTAGTTCTTCTGGAAATACGTCTGGGAATTCACATACTACTGGAACCTTGTTCAGCTCAGAAACGTCCACCTTGTTTAATCTCGGTTGCCGAGGTATTTGTCTCTCTTTGGCTGAAACTTTTATTTTCTTCCCGTGATGGTGTGTGAGAATCACGGTCCGGTTGAAGCAGTCAATAAAACCTTTGTTGGTGGTTAACCAATCCATCCCTTGGATGACATCCAGTCCTTTGCTTTCCAATACAATAAGGTTGGCGTAAAACTTCAATCCTTCAAATTCAATAACCACACCTTGACAGTAACTCTGGGTCACTTGCTTAATTCCAGGGGACTTGATGATCATTGATTTTTCCAAGGGAGGCATCGAAAAATTATTTTGCAAAGCAAAACTCTTCGAAATGAATGAGTGAGAAGCTCCAGAATCAAACAAAACCATGGCAGGTATTGTGTTGACGGGGTACATACCGAGTACGATATCTGGGGCGTTTTGTGCTTCCTCTCGGGTCACGTGGTTCAGGTGACCTTTCCGGTGGTTGTTATTGGGGTTGAAATTGCTTCGCTTTGGCGCTGAATTATTGCCACCATTATTGGGCTTTGGGGTTGAGTTCCTTGGCTTGGGGCACTGCTTGGCATAGTGCCCTTCTTCTCCACAAGCATAACAGGTAACGCCTGGGCGATAGGTGAACTCCTTGTCTCTTGCATGGAAATTCTTGATTGGGGCGTGAATTATCCGTCGGGGTTTTGTGTATTCCACCCTTCTGAAATTCCGTCTTGCTTCTGGGGTTGCGAGCAAAAGTAGTCTGGTCCCTTTTGCATTTGCGGAAATCTTCCAGGCTACGTCGCTCATTTTCCAGAGTAATGGCCTTATCCACCAGTGTTTTAAAATCCGGGAAGGTATGCACAACCAGCTGGCATTTAAGGGCAGGTGCCAAGCCTTCCAGGAATTTTTCCATCTTCTTGCTCTCAGTCATGCGCTCTTCATTGGCGTAGCGAGACAACAGAGTAAATTGGCTGTTGTATTCTGACACTGTCATGGTCCTTTGCTTGAGGTCATCAAATTCTCTCTTCTTGATTTTCATAACACTCTTAGGAATGTGTGCCCCATGAAAACCTTCTTTGAAATCCTCCCAGGTTATTTCATTTTCGTTGGGGTGCATGTGCAGGAAGTTTTCCCACCACGATGCGGCTGCTCCCGTGAGGTAATGTGGTGCATACAATACTTTTTCACGGTCTGAACACTGTGCAATAATTAATTTTCTCTCCATGTCTCGAAGCCAGTCGTCGGCCTCAAGAGGCTTGTCAGTATGAGAAAATGTTGGAGGACGCGTCTTCTGTAACTCAGATAATTTGGATTGCGGTTGATACTGACCACGGTTACTTCCCATATTGATGAATTGGTTCATCATTTCCTGGTGTTGTTGCTGACTCTGTTCATACAGACGACACACTTGTGTAAAAGCTGTTTCACTGTCTTGTTGACTTGTCTGTCCCTGAGTGAAATTGTGGTTTTGCGGTGGGCCATAATTTTCTTCTGGCTGATTTGGCATGGAGCGCGTCCAAGGACGAGACATCTTTCACTCTGGGGATATATTTTGTGAAACTCGTAAGACAAGAAAGAGAGTCGCAAAAGTCAATAAAATCACACACAAAGAAAATTTTAAAACTCCAGGATTTTTTTTTGAAAATACACGTTTGCGCGCGGAGAAGGACTATTACATATCTTACACGCAAGCATAATTATACATTACATCACTCAGGATATGCGTACAAAATCCTTGCATGTTATTTAAACTAGTGCACTTCTCCAGATCCTACATGATGCGCAAACAGGCTACTTCTCACAACCTATGTACATATAAACATATTACACAAGTCGGTCCATCGCATGGCGTCTACGCGTACTCAGTCGGAGATGGTGAGGATCTCCCTTGGCCCGCCGAGGGTGAGATGTAGTGACGCTGGGGAATCAACTTCCTCCTCGCTAATAGGCTCCAGACGAGGAACGCTGCGCTGAGCTGATGGAGCAGGTGCCGTAGGCGGAGTAACCTGAATAAGAGTGGGCGGAATAGGTTGAGTAGCACGTATGGGAGTGGGTGCAAGAAGTGGTGCAGCGCGAACGGGAGTGGGTGCAAAAAGTAGTGCAGCGCGAACGGGAGTGGGTGAAATAGCTTGGTTAAACTCCTCAGTGGTAGGCAAACGACAAGCAGTGGCGAGAATGGTAGGTGAACGAGAAGCTCAGGACGAGATAAAAGTCAACGGTGGAGCGGTGTGTAGGAGTTCCCTCCTGTTAGCAGCACAACCATGAACTGAGTCCATGCGGGCAGCTACGAGGTCGTCCACCATGCTGTCGAAGGCTGCCTCCAGGGCTCGGAGGTACTCGACAAGCATCTCAAAGGCCTCGTCTCGCTCTTCTCTGGGGCAAGAGAATGAGTAGTGACAGGTGTAAGGCATGTGGCATGGAAGGTAGCGGTAGCGACGGGTCTTCATTGCAGGAAGGACATCCCGAAGACGAGCTATCGCCTCGCGGGCAGCCATCTGCATAGTATGCCTCTCTGGAGGCATGGCTCTCCCCAAGAAACGGAAGCGGCGCATCTCAACATGCCCTCCCCTGAATTGCACCGCGGCCTGGTGCATGGTCAGACTGTCGTTGATCTTGTGCGGATAAAGTGTGAAGACTGGGCGCACGGATGGCCCCATCGCGACCTGAACAATGAAGGAGAGGAGTTTGACGAACCCCTCAGGCACGTTGGCGAACATTTGAGACTCGCAGCCGTTGCCGGCCATCTACAAAAGTAGGCAAAAATTCTGAGCGATCAGATCATAAATTTTATGCTGACTGTCAGAAAAATGACTACATTTGTAAAAACATGAATAAACTCTATCATGCTAATAACCAATTAGCGATCGCACCTAGTGGCTTCCTACAGTCAGCCTGGCTCTGGTTACCAAGTCTGTCACGACCGGTTTTTCAATAAAATAATTATTGAGAAAATCAATCTTTAGAATCTAGTATAGGAAAAGTCATCCTCACGGGTAGACAAATACTTGATGAACAGAGGACCAGTAGCATTAAATATATTACAGGGTTGAGCTGAGGCTGCTCAACAAATTATTACAAACTCGCCAATATCTTACATAAGGGCGGTTATGACACAGGGGTGTGGTAGCATGCTACTAGCTCGAGGTAAAAAGTGGTGGTGGATAACTTGAGTCCTAACTGGCAGCTCATCGAGCGTCGAGGTGAGGCTCGATGAATTTATTTCTGGGGTTGCGGAAGCGGATAATACAGTGACCAAAACAAGATCGCACGGGACTGACTGGGACTCCTCTAGGCGTCAGACTCGCTATCGAACTCTTCATCCATGAGATCACCTTCATCAACATCTGGCCAAATCAACAAGCCAGGTGAGTACTTTGAAAGTACTCGCAAGACAGTTCGGACAAAAGATATAATCAATGAATGCATGAATGCGTCATGAATAAGAATAATGATGCTCATAAAATAATAATAATATTTATGCACGACTTGATAAGTAAACAAATAAAGGAAAACCGATCGGGTGTCTGGAGCGACGCCCCGAAAGGTAAACAAATAAAACTCATGCCGCAGCCGGGCGTCTAAGAGACACCACATAAAGGGCTTAAAAGAAATGCCACAGTCGGGCGTCTAAGCGACACCACATAAAGGGCTTAAAAGAAATGCCGCAGTCGGGCGTCTTAGCGACACCACATAAAGGGCTTTAAAAAGAAATACCATAGTCGGGCGTCTTAGCGACACCACATAAAGGGCTTAAAAAGAAATACCACAGTCGGGCGTCTTGGCGACACCACATAAAGGGCTTAAAATGAAATACCACTGTCGGACATCTGAGCGACGTCACAGACAGGGCTTATAAAAGAAATGCCACAGTCGGACATCTGAGCGACGTCACAGACAGGGCTTGGTAAGAAAAGTAAATAACAAGTATGCCACAGTCGGACGTCAGAGCGACATCACAGAAAGGGCTTCATAACAAAAGTAAATAACAAATATACCACAGTCGGACGTCTGAGCGACGTCACAGAAAGGGCTTGATAAAAAAAGTAATAACAGGTTAGTCCATTCACAGGAATAAACTTTTAACTGGATTACACACATGTAGTCCATCGGAGATTTGTCACTGAGGCTGATATCTGACAAGATAAGATGAATACAGTACTTGGACAAGTACAAGATGATTTAAAGAATTTGAGACTCTGCAGAGTTTGTATGAACTGACCACAGCCAACGGATTTCCGTAGTCACGAATGGACTAGTTCCGTTTATGGTATTTCGGTAGAAACACATTTAACTAGTACACACCCATTTCACCTCACGATGCCAGGAATCACCCTGGACAACGTCCAAGAAAAACTTTGAGACGGGGAGGTCACAACCTCGAATAGCATGGGATCAAATTTCTATACACGCGCTCTAAGGGGTGCCCCCCTCTCGGTCCCAACCGGAAACACCCATGCCCCCTGACCGGATGACGGGCTTTAATCCAGGGCCATGGAACCCTCATCCCGGCCTCTCTATTTGGTGTGTACCAGGAAAACGATTTGCAACTTACTAGGCCATATTCCTTTCGGAAAACATGTGACAGTACAGGAAGGAATGAATGGAAAAGTGATTTGTTTCATGATGACACGGAAGTCAAATAATCTGGCATAAGACTGGCATGTCACAACACTGCCATCTTGCCCATCCTCATGCCATCACATGGCCATGCCAATATGTATCCAACAACATAATGCTTTCCGAAACTTACTTCCACTTATGTGCATGAAATATAACATTCAAGAAATGTTCATAAACATGCCATGACTATACAAAAATGCAAACATGCAACAACCACTCATCATATCAAGAGCTCAAACATGCTTGCCTGGTTCGGAGTAGTCGGAGTTTAACTGTGTGAAGTTTGCAGCTCCGTCACCTCCTCCGGTATCTACGGTATAAGAAAAATACGTACGTAACGTAAATACCGTGAGTATACAGAAAAGTGTTCCAAATATTTTCCAAATAATTATGACAAAAAACTAGACAAAAAAATAAAGATGACAGAAAAAGAATCAATCAAAAACCATTTTCTGTTTAAAAGTCATAAGAGTTTTGGTCCAAGGACCCATCTGTAATGAAACAGAAAACTTCCAGGGGGTTCTGCGGAAAAGTCCAGAAAACGGTTCGTTTAAAAGAAACGGCTGAGAGACTGACAGGCGGGCTCCACCCGTCAGGTTTGAATTTTTTAAACGAAGGAAACAGGGCGCGACGGCACCCGAGAGGTGCGGTGGTCGCCGGCGGCGATCCACGGCGAGGCAAGGTGATCGGGGTTACCTTCGTGATCAGTGCACCTTTCCGCGTCTGTGGGTGGTGGTAGAGGTCGCCGGCGAGCACCACGTTGACGGCGGCCCTTGCTCCGGCGGACGGTGGCTTGGGTGGTCGTGGGTCTTACCGGAGAGAGCTGCGGGGGTCAAATTGAAGTGAGGGTTAGCCTCCTGCTGGTGGTACGAGGCTACGGGCAAGAGCATGCCGGCGGAGGAGTTCTCACCGAAGAGAACATTGCCGGAGCCCGAGGCGGATGGAGGTGGCCGGAGTCGAGGAAGAAAGGCCCCTCGAGGCTCTTCCAGTGGCTAGGCGGGGTCTAGTGAGGTGGTGGAGTTGTGCGGGGGCGAGAGCAAGCTCGGGGGGTGCTATTTATAGCCGGCCCGAGGCGGTTGCCGTGAACGGATAAGTCCGGCGAGTGATTACGGCGGCGCTGTGGCTGGACGGTCGACTTAGGAACTTGAGCATCGTCTAGGTGGAGCATTGGTGCCATTTCAGTGTCCAACTCAGCACGGGAGGGTTGGTTACGGCTTGTTTTCGACGGAACGGCCGCACGACACGTCGGCGGCAGAGAACGCGCTCTGCGCGTGCCAGGCCACGGCGACGGTGCTGCATGCGTGCGCTGGCAAGGAGGTGGCCACGCGGAGCTCTCAGGAGGTTTGGGCGGCGCCGAACGGTGTTATGCCGCAGTGTTGGCCCCTGTCGGCCGTTACGGTGGTTCTGCCGCCGCAAAGCACGCCGGCGCAGGCGGGCCAGGGCGCCACCGACGCCAGGAACACGCCAAGCGCTCGTGTGTTGCTCCGGACAAGAGGGAGGGGCTGTGAGCAACGAGCCAAATGCACAGTGGACATGTGACTGAAATTACTCATGGAGAAACGACACTGAAACTCTGAATTTACTGAATATGAACAGAAACAGTGCATGCCAAGTGTTCAACAGAATGATTCTGGCATGTAGGGATTTTTCCTTGAGCTGGTTTTTGGTGGAGTGGTCTCTCATTGCAGCTAGGGGTTGCCTGAATTTTGGTAAATTTTTTGGAGAAGTGTAGATATGAATTTCACCAAATTTGGCAAATCTGGTCCAAACTTGCAGAGAGTGAAATTTGAAATATTTGAAAAGAAGAAGAGTGGATCAAGATGGTTCTAGGTTGTGGGTACTAAGGACTATCCAGGGGAGTTGGTTTGGGATCAAGAATAAGAGGTATTAGGGTACTTGCTTTGCAAATCACCTAGGCTCAAAAGAAAAGACAAAATTATTTTGGGAAAAGAAATAATTGGAATAGAATCCAAAAATGGATTTTTTTAGTTTGGACAGAATGTTTGGGTTGAACGAAAGTGGAAGGAGGGGTTTTGGGGGAGTTTTACCATAAGAGGCATGGTAAACAAGAATGGATCAAAAATCAAATAAAAGCCCAAAACCAAAAGGGTTTCTTTTTAGAAGAAACTAAATCCAAGAAAAGATTTTTGAGAGGGCAAACTTAGAAGAGGGTTTTTAAGAAGGGTTTAAATGACCTTCTTCAAACCAAGCAAGGAATTTTCTGAAAACAAAAACCACAAAAATTTTGGAGTGTCACATTCCATGGCTTAGTTAAGGTGCTTTTCAACACCATCACTGAACCCGGAGTAAACTGCGCCCATCTCAGCAGCTGCCACACACTGGTGCCAGCCACGCGACAGCGGCGGCAAGGAGGCCAGCGGCATACTTGAACGTTCAAAGCTCTTCAGGTTGTCTATCTATCTCAAATTCCTCTCTCTTTTACCAAAAGTTAGACACGACCGAAAAGTCAAAGAAACAAAGTTCTTCTAGTTGTGCATCTCTTAGATTCCTCTCTATTTTCTTTAATTATATGCGGTCGAGAAGGAAAAGAAATTAGATTTGTGCACTGTTTATACACACCAAGAGGAGAAAATATATGGAATAAGTAAAACCAATTAGAGTAGCATCTAGGTTTATAAATATACAAAATTGTCGAGCATGAATTTCCATTTTAAACTTTGTTTAGTAGATTAAGTATATAACAGTAAACAGTAAATATGTGAGCTTAGTGTCGCTTGTTGACAAGTAAACGAAAGGCAACCAAAACTGAAGATATACATGTTCTGGACAGGACTGTGGTTGCTTCTGTTTGTTGCTGGCCCTCTTCTGTCCAAGGCTACCAATCATATGGTCAGCAACTAAAACAATCATGAACTAATAAATTAGTTAACTGTAATTAACAACAATAGACTTCACATATGAATCCAAAATGGCAATGAACTACCCGCAAAAAAAGGGCAATGAACGGAGGAGACATATATATTTCTTCTCTACAGATTCTTATAGAAACAAAAGCATTTGTGCTTTGAAATAAGTGCCTTTCATTGCGCTTTTCAATTCAGCACACATGAGCAATTAACTTTCAAAATCCTAGAATAATAGAGGCATAGGTAGGAAACACCAACCTACAATAGATGTTGCATAGAGAACTTTTCAGTTCAGTACACATGAGTATTTAACTTGCAAAATCCTAGAATAATAGAGGCATAGGTAGCTGCAATGAGAAAGAGAGGAAACACCAACCTGCAATGATGTTGGATAGAGAAATAAACAAGAACAACCCAGCAGGAGCATATCGGCAAGCCAATGGGGATAACTAAAAGTAGCAATTTGTGAAACATAACAGAGAAAGTCCAATCACTAAGTTTCATAAGAACACAGACGACAAAGGAATATTGTGAGAGATTGATCTTGGCTTACATTCTGCCAACGACGACGTCGACGACACCGTTTACCACCGCTTCGCCAGCAGCGCACCAGTGCCTGATTCAGCAGCTGCTCCACTCATCCTCGGCGGCGCCACAAAGAGAAAAAATGAAAAATAGGAATCAGGGGAAGAAGCAGAGCAACAAAGAGGAGAAGAGGCAGCGATGGTGAAATAATGAAACGGGAGATGCAGGGATGCAGCCCGCAGTGGGAGCATTGTGGCTAGGGTTTTTACCTTCTACTCTTATCCCTTGGTCAGGCAGCGCTCGATCCAGAAGTACGGCACACGGCGGCAACATAGTTCTCCCTCCTCTCCTTCCTTCTCTCTCTCCCTCTTATCTTCTCTCTCTCGTGCAGATCGAATCGAGCACTCCCTCTTCTCCTTCTCTCTCCCCCTCTTATCTTCTCTCTTTGTTATATCTTTTGAGCAACTCCAACCATCCAACTTACCTTTCAAGGCCATACTTCAACATCTATGTGAAAAAAGAGATAAGTATTCAAATGATTTAAACAAGCTTATTCACATGTATGGTAGATTTAGAGCTCAGAACATATTTTAAAGTGCTTTTGCCTCTAGTTTAAGCACAAAAAGACATGCAATGCATTAGTCTGAGTATACTATCTCAACTGTTTCTCTAAAAAAATAAAGAAGGTATACAGAGAGAATAATATTTAGTAAAGCACATATGTGTATATAATTTGTTGATTTCATGATGATCATGTCCCTCTCAGAAAGAATAATATGTATGAACCAGGCGTATATTATCTAATTCTAAGCAAGAAAGCTTGGATCAAAAAAATGCTAGTAGCTTATTTTAGATGATTTGTTGTAGCGACCGCGGCACAAATAATCACTTAATCTCGGACAGCCGGACTAACTGTAAGCATAAAGTGGGATTATATAATTCTCGTCTTTTGTTTTCTTTTCTTCTCGAACAACGCAGGAGAGCTGCTTGTCATTTCATCTCTGATTAACTGTACAGACATTCATGAAGTCAGGTATATTTGTTCAGCAAGATCCCTCCTAGCCTCTCAACCGGGGTATACTTTTCAAATACAATCCAAAGGAAACTTTGCAAGCATGAAAATAATTCATGGCCTCTGACACACTGATCAAGAAACTAGAAAAATACTACACTGAACAATTCTTTTTGTTAGCCTTCAAGTCCAGAACCGTCATCAGATGGCCCTTTCCTTGCTGCACCCACGACCTAACCAACCATCTAAGGAAGCAACTTCTTTCTATTATTGGTCCCCACCATTGAAAAAACAACCAAGGTTTTAGCATGCCAATTATTTACCAAGCATAACCACAACAGCTTAATCTCCCAAGAGCAGGATCGTAACATACTTTCAGAAAAGCGCAGTCCAGATCATACACTCATGAATAAATGTTTTGGGTTTCAACTGCCACAATGATGTCCCCCTACTGCAAGCCCCTGCCTATAGCTTTAAACTGAACCAGCAAGTTAGCATGTCATTTATTTACAGAGTAATGCTTAGCAACCTAATTCCCCAAAGGCATGAGTCTAGATAATTTCAGAATGTGTGTTTAGATTATCTTTTCTATTACCAATTCTGAACATGGCACATCGGTTTAGCTCTTGTTATTTAAGCTCACAGTATCTAAATTGAGAATTGCTCACATTCCATGAATTTTTTTTGCAGTCGTAATCCTAGTAGGTTTACTTGCACATTAGGAATGCTAATAGCTTATTCTTTCTGTTTTCTGGAAGAAAACAAAAAAACAGGCATTAGAAACGTCCAAGTAAAACCAAAAGAATAAAATAGGGGAGGTTAGAAAATACTCAAGCATCAGGTTGGATGGGTAATCATCAAACAGAAACAAAAGGGAAAAAGAAAAGCAAGAAGCTCCCTTCTCCCATTTTTTTGTTTCCTTTCACTTATATACATCACAGCAACACACATGCACTTTAACTATAGAAAAACATAATTCCCAATTGAGGAACAAAGTTATATTAGAGCACTACATTTTATAAGCACTATAAATGTATACTGACCTTACTTGGGTATGAACTAAGTAGGCTTGACATTCACCATGATTCATGTTGATTCATACACATAATGTGCTACATCTGAGATGGAACATGAAAATGCAAATGAATAAATTCTCCATCTTTTTGGTGATCCATTAATCATAAGCAGGCATTTATAGTTCAACTCCTGACATTATGTACTGTTTGGTGGTATAAATAAGGAATAGGAAAATTAAGAAATAGTGACTTAATTAGTCTTTACTAATATTTGAAGGTATAAATAAGTAGGCAAATTGGTATCCAATTGCGAGCTTGAGTTTCACACTTCAAGACCACTTCTTTCCATGGATTTTAGGCATTAGATAGTTGGTTGATTTAAAGATTCTTAGATGAATTGGAAGGAAAAAAGTTAGAACAGAAGAGGAATTAATTAGGTAGTGGAGGAGCTCACCAAGAGTTTAGACCCGTCGATCTAGACATGTGGACGCTGGATGTAGAAATAGAGAACATGCCTGCTCTTCTTCTTTCTCCCACAACACCAGATCAGAGGAGGGCAATAAAGCCCGACAGTAAGTTCAACTGGCACCTGGAGACGGCACAGTGTGTGTGCGCACTGAGCAAAACCTAACCGTAAAGCAGAGCAATTCCTATCCGGTCAGCCACAATCTCTGATGGGGGCATTAGCCCTCCTATCATTCTAAAAAACAATCTCTGATGGGGGCGTGGGCGTACCGAGCGTGGTCGCATCAGTCACCTTTGCGGCTGTAGAGGCGCAGCTCGGGGCCGAGGACCTCGCTGGCATGGGTGACGGGTCCGCGCGCTCGCGCTGGAGCTCGCCCTCGCCCCTCTCTTGTCCGTCGCCTTGCTACACCTACCTCTCAATCCCTCTCATCTGCTCGAGCACCGCCGCCACCGCCCTTTATCTGGTGGCGGTGATGCCGGGGCTTGAGGCGGAGAGGTGCTAGTCGCTGGGCCTCGCCACCGACCTCCTTTTTATCTCCCTTATTTCTCTCCCTCGTTGTCCTCGTCTGCCACTCTTCGTCGCCCTTTGCCTGCAAGTCGGCGCCGTGGTGGGGATCCGGGAAGGAGGAGGGGGCGGAAGGGAGGAATGGTGCGGCGGCTGTGATAAGGAGCGGGTGGCTGTGGATGGGGGGATAGGGTTTGGTGCGGTTACTGTGGGGATCGAGGGAAATGGGGGCTAGGGTTTGGGAGGCGGTTGGCACGGGACTGAGGCGAGGAAGGGATTGGGCGATTGGTTGCGGAAGACGTGGAGTGGATTGGCCAAAATCGCCTGCACGCGGGCACGGCTGACCCAGCCAATGAACGCTAGAAATGAGCCCACCCGTCATAGGCCAGTGGAAATGACCGCGAGGTGAAAATCGAATTTGACTGTTGTGAAGATCCAACGACTCAAGCGCGTTCAAATGCAGATCGGACGACCAACGAAGGACAAATCGGGGGAGCCTTCTGGAGGTGAGTTGGCTAGCCTCATTATTGTTTTAAATGAATCTTAATAATAATGGGACTCGAGATGAGTCAACTTTAGTTAGAAGGCGTCCCAATAATTCAGGGTTTTTAGATCTTGATGCTAAATTTGGTAAAAGTGGGATTGAAGAGGTCATGACTTTAAATAGCATTGAACACACTATCTCAGATTTCAAGGAATTTGATTATGATAATTGTTCTTTAGAAGGTTGTATTTCCTTGTTGCAATCCGTTGTTAATTCTCGTCATGCTTATAGTCAAAATAAAGCTTTTACCAAACATATCGTTGATGCCTTGATGAAATCTTATGATGAAAAATTTAATTTGGAAATATCTATACCTAGAAAATTTAATGATGAGTGGGAACCTACTACAAAGATTAAAATTAAAGATCATGAGTGTTTTGCTTTGTGTGATTTGGGTGCTAGTGTTTCCACGATTCCGAAAACTTTATGTGATATTCTAGGTTTCCATGATCTTGATGATTGCTCTTTAAATTTGCACCTTGCGGATTCCACCATTAAAAAGCCAGTGGGAAGGATCAATGATGTTCTCATTGTTGCAAATAGAAATTTGGTGCCCGTAGATTTTACCGTTCTTGATATAGATTGCAATCTTTCTTGCCCTATTATTGTTGGTAGACCTTTCCTTGGAACGATTGGTGCGATTATTGATATGAAGGAAGGGAATATTAGATTCCAATTTCCATTAAGGAAAAGCATGGAGCACTTTCCAAGAAAGAAAGTCTAATTACCTTATGAATCTATCATGCGGGCTACTTATGAATTGAGTGCCAAAGATGGCACTACTTAGATCTATCCTCGCTTTTATGCCTAGCTAGGGGCGTTAAACGATAGCGCTAGTTGGGAGGCAACCCAATTTCTTTTGTGTTTTTTGTTTTATTTTCTTTTTAGTAATAAATTTTGCATCTACCTTCTGTTTAGATGTGCTTTTATATTTTAATTAGTGTTTGTGCCAAGTAGAACCTATTGGATAACCTATGGTGATAGTTAATTTGATTCTGCTGAAAAATAGAAACTTTGCGCGCATGGAATTAGTTTTTTTAAATCACAAAAACGTGCGTTTGTGCTGATTCTTTTTGATAATGATCAATAGACAAATTTCCCAGGACTTCCTATTTTGGTAGGATTTGTAAAGTACCAGAATGTTTCGTTAGTTACAGATTTCTACAGACTGTTCTGTTTTTGACAGATTCTGTTTTTCGTGTGTTGATTGCTTATTTTGATGCATCTATGGCTAGTATTAAGTGTTATGAACCATAGAGAACTTGGAATACAATAGGTTTAACACCAAAATAAATAAAGAATGAGTTCATTACAGTACCTTATGTGGTGGTTTTGTTTTCTTTCACTAACGGAGCTTATGAGATTTCCTGTTGAGTTTTGTGTTGTGAAGTTTTCAAGTTTTGGGTAAAGATTTGATGGACTATGGAATAAGGAGTGGCAAAAGCCTAAGCTTGGGGATGCCCATGGCACCCCAAGATATTCAAGAATAGCCAAAAGCCAAAGCTTGGGGATGCCCCCGGAAGGCATCCCCTCTTTCATCTCCGTTCATTGGTAACTTCACTTGGAGCTATATTTTTATTTGCCACATGATATGTCTTTTGCTTGGAGCATCGTGTATTATATTAGTACTTGATTTTTAGTTTACCACAATCATCCTTTCTATACACACCTTTTGGTAGAAGCCCATTTGATTAGAATTTATTAGAATACTCTATGTGCTTCACTTATATCTTTTGACCTAGATAGTTTTTGCTCTAGTGCTTCATTTATATCTTTTAGAGCATGGCGGTGGATTAATTTTGTAGAAATTGCTAGTCTCTCATGCTTTACTTATATTATTTTGAGAGTCTTTTAGAACAGCATGGTATTTGCTATGGTTATAAAATTGGTCCTAGAATGGTAGGCATCCAAGTTGGGTATAATAAAAACTATCATAGGAAGTGAATTGGATGCTATGATCAATTTGATACTTGATAATTGTTTTGAGATATGGAGGTAGTGATATTAAAGTCATGCTAGTTGGGTGATTATGAATTTAAAGAATGCTTGTGTTGATGTTATAAAGTCCCATAGCATGCACGTATGGTTAAAGTTGTGTAACAAATTTGAAACATGAAGTGTACTTGGATAGTGCATCCTTATGAGTGGCAGTCGGGGACGAGCGATGGTATTTTCCTACCAATCTATCCCTCTAGGAGCTTGCGTGTAGTGCTTGGTTTTTGATTACTTCTAAATTTTTGCAATAAGTATATGATTTCTTTTGACTAATGTTGAGTCCATGGATTATACGCACTTTTACCTTTTCACCATTGCTAGCCTCTTCGGTACCGTGCATTGCCCTTTCTCACCTTGAGAGTTGGTGCAAACTTCGCCGGTGCATCCAAACCCCGTGATACGATATGCTCTATCACACATAAACCTCCTTATATCTTCCTCAAAACAACCACCATACCTACCTATTATGGCATTTCCATAGCCATTCCGAGATATATTGCCATGCAACTTCCCACCGTTCCGTTCATCATCATCATGGCATACATTACTTTTGTCATATTTCCATTGCATGATCATGTAGTTGACATCATATTTGTGGCAAAGCCACCATGCATAATTTTTCAGACATGTCACTCTTGATTCATTGCACCATCCCGGTACACCGCCGGAGGCATTCATATAGAGTCATATCTTGTTCTAGTTTCGAGTTGTAATTCATGTGTTGTAATTAATAAAAGTATGATGATCATCATTATTAGAGCATTGCCCAAAAAAAGGAAAAAAAGAAAGGCCGAAAGAAAAAAAAAGCCAAGGAAAAAAAAGAAAGAAAAAAAAGAAAAAAAGAAAAAAAACAAATAAAAAGGGGCAATGTTACTATCTCTTTTTCCACACTTGTGCTTCAAAGTAGCACCATGTTCTTCATATACTGAGTCTCATATATTGTGCTTCAAAGTAGTACCATGTTCTTCATATAGTGAGTCTCTTATGTTGTCACTTTCATATACTAGTGGGAATTTTTCATTATAGAACTTGGCTTGTATACTCCTACGATGGGATTCCTCATATGCCCTAGGTCTTTGTGAGCAAGCAAGTTGGATGCACACCCACTAGTTTTCTTTTGTTGAGCATTCATTTATAGCTCCAGTGCATCCGTTGCATGGCAATCCCTACTCCTCATATTGGCATCAATTGATGGGCATCTCCATAGCCCGTTGATTATCATCGTCAATGTGAGACTTTCCACACAATCCCCACACAATCCCCATCATCATATTCTATTCCACCCATAGTGCTATATCCATGGCTCATGCTCATGTATTGCGTGAAGGTTGAAAAAGTTTGAGATTATTTATGTACGAAACAATTGCTTGGCTTGTCATCGGGGGTGCAGAATTTGGGAAAAATTTTGTGTGACGAAAATGAAGCATAGCCTAACTATATGATTTTGTAGGGATGAACTTTCTTTAGCCATGTTATTTTGAGAAGACATGATTGCTTTGATTAGTATGCTTGAAGTATTACTATTTCTTTTGTCAATATGAACTTTTATTTTGAATCATTTGGATCTGAACATTCATGCTACAATAAAGAAAATTACATTGAGAATTATGCTAGGTAGCATTCCACATCAAAAATTCTGTTTTTATCATTTACCTACTCGAGGACGAGCAGGAATTAAGATTGGGGATGCTTGATAGGTCTCCAACGTATCCATAATTCTTGATTGTTTCATGCTATTATATTACCCCTTTTTGATGTTTATGGGCTTTATTTTACACATTTATATCATTTTTGGACTAACCTACTAACCGGAGGCCCAGCCCGTATTGCTAGGTTTTTTTGCCTATTTCAGTATTTCGAAGAAAAGGACTAATCTACTAACGGGAGCGTGATTTTTGTAACAAACGTGATCTAGAGGACTTGGAGTGCAAGTCAAAAAGCAACCGAGGCGTCCAGGAGATAGGAGGGCGCGCCCACCCTTACAAGGCGCACACCCTATCTCCTGGGCCCCTCAGGCGGCCACCGACATACTTCTTCCTCCTATATATACCTACGTACCCCGAAAACATCTAGGGAGCCAACAAAAAACAATTTCCACCGCCGTAACCTTCTGTATCCGCGAGATCCCATCTTGGAGCCTTTGCCGGCGCTCCACCGGAGGGGGAATCGACCATGGAGGGCTTCTACATCAACATCATAGCCCCTCCGATGGGTTGTGAGTAGTTTAGCACAGACTTTCGGGTCCATAGTTATTAGCTAGATGGCTTCTTCTCTCTTTTTGGATCTCAATACAATGGTCTCCCCCTCTCTTGTGGAGATCTATTCGATGTAACTCTTTTTGCGGTGTGTTTGTCGAGATCCGATGAATTGTGGGTTTATGATCAAGTTTATCTATGAGAAATATTTGAATCTTCTCTGATTTTTTTTATGTATGATTGAGTTATCTTTGCAAGTCTCTTCGAATTATCAGTTTGGTTTGGCCTACTAGATTGATATTTCTTGCCATGGGAGAAGTGCTTAGCTTTGGGTTCAATCTTGCAGTGTCATTACCCAGTGACAACAGGGGTTGCAAGGCACGTATTTTATTGTTGCCATCGAGGATAAAAAGATGGGGTTTATATCATATTTCTTGAGGTTATACCTCTACATCATGTCATCTTTCTTAATGTGTTACTCTGTTCTTATGAACTTAATACTCTAGATGCATGCTGGATAGCGGTCGATGTGTGGAGTAATAGTAGTAGATGCAGGCAGGAGTCGGTCTACTTGTTGCGGACGTGATGCCTATATACATGATCATGCCTAGATAATCTCATAATTATTCGCTTTTCTATCAATTTCTCGAAAGTAATTTGTTCACCCACCGTAATACTTATGCTATCTTGAGAGAGGCCACTAGTGAAACCTATGGCCCCCGGGTCTATCTTTTATCGTATAAGCTTTCAATCTACTTTTATCTGCATCTTTACTTTTCGCATCTATATTATAAAATACCAAAAATATATTTATCTTATCATACTACCTCTATCAGATCTCACTTTTGCAAGTGGTCGTGAAGGGATTCACAACCCCTTTATTGCATTGGTTGCGAGTTCTTTGTTTGTTTGGGTAGGTGCGTGGGACTTTTGAGGAGCCTCCTACTGGATTGATACCTTGGTTCTCAAAAACTGAGGGAAATACTTACGCTACTATTGATGCATCACCGTTTTCTCTTCAAGGAAAACCAACGCAAGGTCAAGACATAGCAGGCCTACACCCAGCCGGATTACCATTGTACCCCTGAGGGGTAGGCCTACATAAACCCCCCAGTGCACCCATGCAAAGGGTGGAGCTCTTAGAGATTACACACACATGTAGAGAGAGGAGTAGAGCTAGTCTTGCCCTTCTTCCTCCTCTAGCCGAACAGCTCAAGGAGCAAACTTGTAGCTACTTGTTGATCTAGTGATCATGTGGAGACCCCGCGGAGCAGGATCAGGGGTGTTATCTCCTAGGAGAGCCCCGAAGCCGGGTAAGATGCGTCGGTGTCCATGTTTACGCCTTATCCCGTTTCCAGGCACCGACGATGTCTTACTAACTCCTAAAATGATTAGCCATCCTTTGGCATATGTTGCACCAACCACCCAACATTTGGCGCCTACCGTGGGGCTAAGAGCACCGTCGTCCGGAGACCTGCTCTGGATGGGAACCTTGTTCCTCCCTGGCAAGCGCAGCCAGCCTAGCAAGCCCGATGGCCTTGGCGCCGACGTGCTGCATGGCGTCGGAGCCGCCTGCACGGTGAGCTGCCTCGCTGATCTCATCAGCGAGATATGCCTTTCCGACAAGCCCTTGACAGGCACGGGCGTGGCCAACTCCTAGAGCTGCCTCATTGATCTCTTGGCAAGCTCGACATCACCAACGAGCCTGCCTCCGACTTGGAGTTGATCGGCTCCACCGAACCGATGCTTGTCGACTCTGACACGGCATCCCTTGATGCCTTCCCCACCAATGTGGTGGTCATCGACAACCCACTACCTCATGCCGATAGCAGCGGCAGCACTGTCACTGAGGTGCTCGTCATCAGCCACGGCGGAGCATCCGGCGCGGATGCCCATGACCCGCTGCAGGCGATGATGCAGGACCAGTCGGTGCCCATCGCAGGCGACGCCGATGCCGAGACGCTGGAAGCCCACCGCCTTGCACTCATCAAGAGCGGCAGGAAGCTAGCCACTATGAGACGCCTCACCGAGGCCTATCAGCGCAAGGTCGATCCTGCAGTATGTGGCACGCCAGCTGCTGGCGGGCCTAGCCGCGTGGGCGTTGTCAAACAGCATGTCACGACCATCGCCAACATGCTAGGAGCCGACCGACCGGTCTACTCCATGCCCATCGAGAACTTGCATGCTGCTCAGGCGGTAGCAGATGAGCTAGAGAACCTGGATGGTGACGAACGATGCTGCATGATGGAGCGCGTCCAGCAGCTCATCAATGTGATAGTCCTACAGCAAGAAGCCGGCGCGCACGCCGAGAATCCTCCCCCCCGAGAGCAAGGTGTGACCTCCCGGACGCCGACAGCAGGCGATGCCCACGACCGAAGAGACAGAGAGTCGGCTGCTTGCCGCAGTCGTACGCGCCTCACCATCGAGCGCGACCAATATGGCCGCCCTGAGCTGTGGAGCGGCGGGACGATTGTTCGCCTTAGCCTCCACCACGCAAGGAGAGGTACGCCTCCCCGCTGCCAGTTGAGCACCCGACGCTCAGCGGCCGGCTGGGTCGCCATGAAGGAATCGGAGAAAACAATGCCCGTCATCAGATCGACCGCCTCGCGCGATCCCTGGCGCTAGAAGAAGAAGACGCGATCGGTCCGCCTTGTTTTGGCCCCCGCATTCGCGACGAGCCCTTCCCCAAAGGGTTCTCGCTCCCAAGAAACATGCCCAAATACAACGGCTTGGGGAAACCGGAAGACTAGTTGGTCGACTACTCGACCGCTGTCAGCATAGCAAACGGCAACAAGTGCATTGCCATGAAGTACGTCCCCTCATGCTTCAGGGCATGATGCACACCTGGCTGAACAGCCTCAAGCCCTACAGCGTCAATAGCTGGGTAGATTTCACCGAAGTCTTCATCCGCAACTTCACCAGCACCTACAAGCGGCCGCCCAAGCCTCACCAGCTCTCTCTGTGCGTCCAAGGCCCTACCGAGTCCACTCGCGACTACCTGACGCGGTGGGCCGAACTCCACAACTCCTGCGATGGGGTGCACGAGGTGCAAGGCATAGAGTACTTCACCGCCGGTGCAAAGAAGGCACCCTCCTCAAGCACCGACTCCTCTGCGACGAGCCAGCTACACTCGACGAGCTATCGATCATAGCAGGCAAGTATGCCACTGCCAACTCCTTGATGAAGTCAGAGCTTTGGGTGGACGCCTCCGGGAAGGTGCTCCCTCTGGCTCCCAGAACGCCGGCTGGAGACACCAGTCGGCGCCCCACAGCAAAACGACAACAAGCACAAGGCCCCAATGCCGGCTTCCACCAGCCGGCAGGTGGCAATAGTCAAGGATCAGCAGCCAGAGGGGCAGCCCGTACCCAAGCGACAGAAAGGTGGCAAGCTGGCCTGGCAACCCGCCTTTTCCTATGAGCAAACCCTTGATACACCCTGCAAGTTCCACAGCGGCGCGAAGCCATCCAATCACACCACCCGGAAGTGCCACTGGCTCATCCAAATCTTCAAGGGTGAGGGGCTACTGCCTCCTCCGCCTGCTGGCCAGCCGTCTCTGGCTCCTCAGCAGCCGGTGGCCCGTCCAGCAGTCAGAGCCATCCAGGATTAGTTCCCCGAAGAGCATGGAGCCTACGTTGTCTTCACAAGCCAGGCTGATGACAGGCGCAGCCGGTGCCAGCTGCACCAAGAGGTCAACACTGTCGCCTCCAAGGTCCCAGAGTTCATGCACTGGTCTGAGAAGCCCATCAGTTGGAGCTGAGCTGACCACCCGGAGGTGCTGCCTTCTCCGGGTTCCTATGCCCTGGTGTTGGATGCCACCTTTGCAACAGAGAGGCGAGCTGCTTGTTTCTCCCGAGTCCTGATAGATGGCGGTAGCAACATCAACATCCTTTACCGCGATACCATGGAGAAGTTGAACATCAAGACAAAGCAGCTCCATCCTAGCCGGACAGTCTTCCATGGCATTGTGTCGGGCCTTTCCTATTCACCAATCGGGAAGGTCAACATAGATGTCCTCTTTGGAGACAAAGATCACTTCCGCCGCGAAGCAATTTGGTTTGTGGTAGTGGACCTAGAGAGGCCTTATCATGCATTACTTGGACGACCTGCTCTGGCCAAGTTCATGGCTGTGCTGTATTATGCCTACCTCAAGATGAAGATGTCGGGAACCAAGGGCATCATCACCATAGTCGGAGACTACAAGAAGTCGTCCACCTATGCCGCAGCAAGCAGCCGACTGGCCGAGTCCCTTGTGATTGTCGTAAAGAAGAAGCTCCTTGACCGGGTCGTGGACATGGCTGGCAATCAGCCGGACCTATCACCCGACCCCAAGAAGTCAGAGACCCAGGGCTCCTTCCAATCGGCCAAATAAACCAAGAAGATACCCTTGGACCGAGATCACCTGGAGAGGTTTGCCCTTGTAGGAACCAACCTTGACAGCAAATAGGAAAGCGAGTTCGTTGATTTCCTCCGTGAGAATCGGGATATATTTGCATGGTCCCCCAAGGAAATGTCGGGTGTTTCGACGGATTTCGCCGAGCACAAGCTGCATGTCAAGGCAGATGCAAAACCAGTCAAGCAACCCCTCCGCCGACTGTCAAAAGAGAAGAGAAGAATTTTTGGTGAAGAGATAGCCCGGCTCCTAGCAGTCGGCTTCATCATGGAAGTGTTCTTTCCAGAATGGCTTGCCAATCCAGTCCTTGTACTGAAGAAGAACAACAAATGGCGCATGTGCATTGACTATACCATACTTAACAAGCCTGCCCCAAGAATCTATTTGCTTTGCCTCGGATTGATCAAGTGATAGACTCCACAGCCGGATGTCAGCTGTTGAGTTTCTTGGATGCCTACTTAGGGTACCACCAGATCAAGTTGAACCCGGCTGACCGCCTAAAGACCGCCTTCATCACACAATTCAGAGCCTTCTGCTACCTAACCATGACATTCGGCTTGAGGAATGCCGATGCCACCTTTCAGCGTTGCATGCAGAAGTACCTCCTCAAATAGCTCGGTAGAAATGCCCACGTCTATGTAGACGATATTGTGTTGAAGACGGAGAAGCGTGGAACCCTTCTGGAAAATCTCAAGGAAACATTTGACAATCTATGCCACTTTCAGATCAAGCTCAACCCCGATAAGTGTGTCTTAGGAGTACCAGCCAGCCAACTCCTTGGCTTCCTAGTCTCTGAATGCAGCATTGAGTGCAACCCTATGAAGATCAAAGCCATCGAGAGGATGGAGATACCCACCCGGCTGCGAGACATCCAGAAGTTCACCGGGTGCTTGGCATCCCTCAGCCACTTCATCAGTCGGCGGGGAGAGAAGGCTCTTCCCCTGTACCGGCTCATGAAGAAGACCACTCACTTCGAGTGGAATGACCAGGTGGACGAAGCTTTTCACCAGCTAAAGAAGATGTTGACCACACCGCATGTCCTGGCAGCTTCGACTGACAAAGAGCCCATGCTTCTTTACATTGCCGCAACCAGCCGGGTGGTCAGCACAGTCATTGTGGTACAACGCCCAGAAGACGACAAGGCACAGCCGGTCCAGAGGCCCGTTTATTATTAGAGCAAGGTACTGTCGTCCTTAAAGCAGAACTATACCCACTATCATAAGATGTGCTATGGCGTGTACTTTGCCGCCAAGAAGCTCAACATTACTTTCAAGAGCACCCCATCACGGTTGTTTGCATTGCCCCACTTGCCGAGATCATGGGCAGCCGAGATGCTTCAGGACGGGTGGCCAAGTGGGCCATCGAGCTGGCTCCATATACCATCTTCTATTAGCCTCGCACCGCCATCAAGTCCCAAGTACCGGCCGACTTCCTCATCGACTAGGCTGAGACCTAGTACCTGCGCCAGCACCGGACTCCACCCATTGGCGGATGCACTTTGACGGCTCAAAAAAGCACGGACTGGGAGCCGACATCGTCCTCACCTCTTCCAAAGGCGACAAGCTCAGATACACATTGCAAATCCACTTCGCCGCCTCCAACAATGTGGCCGAGTACGAGGCGCTCGTACATGGGCTCCGGCTGGCCAAAGAACTCGACATCCGCCAGATCCTGTGCAACGGCGAGTAGGATTTAGTGGTCCAACAGTCGTCCGGTGACTGGGATGCCAAAGATGCAAACATGGCAAGCTAACGCTTCCTCGTCCAGCAACTCAGCGGATATTTCGAAGGGTGCGAGTTCCTTCACGTGCCACGGGCCGACAACAAGCAAGCAGATGCCCTGGCACGAATCGGCTCCACTCGGCAAGCCATACCAACCGACGTTTCCCTTCAACGCCTCCTCAAGCTGTCTATCAAGCCTTCGCCGAAATCAGATTCCATCTTCGTGTCGGCTGCCCCTGAAACAGTCAGATCCAACTTGGGGACCTCAACAATCGGCTCGGGGACTTCGGCAGACGGCTCGGGGACTACTACAGCCACACCCGGCTCGGGGACTGCTACAGCCGCACCCGGCCCGGGGACTTCAGAGCCCGGTCCGGGGACTGTAGCAGTCGGCCCGAGGACTTCAACAGCACATCAGGCGCTGGCCGACTCCAACCCACCACCTCCCAGCCCAACTGCCCTAGTTGCAGTGGCCGTGCTGACAGTAGAAGAAGTCACAGCTCCATCATGGGCACAACCATCCTCAACTTTATGGTGAACAAAGAGTTGTCGGCTGATGAGATCTCGACCCGACAGGTGTAGTGCCGAGCAGGAGCCTACACGATAGTAAATAGAGAGCTTGTCAGGAGCAGCGTGACTGGAGTCTTCTAGCGGTGCATAGAGCCAGAGAAAGGCATGCCAATCCTCAAAGATATCCAGCAAGGCGAATGCGGCCATCACGCGGCCTCAAGATCACTTGTTGCCAAAGCTTTCTGCCACATTTTCTTCTGGCCGACTGCTTTGGAAGACACCAAAGACTTGGTCAAGCATTGCAAGGGGTGCCAGAAATTCAGCTCCAAGCAACACCTGCCGGCTTCTGCACTCAAGACCATCCCCGTCACTTGGCCTTTCGCTCTTTGGGGGCTGGACATGGTGGGCTCATTCAAGACAGCACACGGCAGCGTGACCCATCTGCTTGTCGCCATGGACAAATTCACCAAGTGGATTGAAGCAAAGCCAATCAAGAAATTGAACGGGCCAACTGCCGTGACCTTCATTGCCGATATCACCATCCGGTACAGCATACCACACAACATCATCATCGACAACGGCACAAATTTTGCCAAAGGAGCATTGGGCCGTTTCTGCGCGACGCAGGGCATCCGACTGGACTTAGCATCCGTTGCCCATCCGCAGTCAAACGGCCAAGTCGAGCGAGGAAATGGCCTCATCCTCTCTGGCATCAAGCCCCGACTGGTCGAGCCACTGGAGCGCTCGGCCGACTGCTGGATCGTTGAGCTATCGGCCATCCTGTGGAGCATGTGCACCATTCCAAACAAGTCAACCAGCTTCACTCCCTTATTCCTTGTGTATGGTGCCGAGGCCGTCATCCCAACTGACATCGAGTTCTACTCACCTCGCGTCACCATATACACGGAGGCAAAGGCGAAGGAAGCGCGAGAAGACGACATCAATCTGCTCGAAGAGGGCCAGCTGTTGGCACTCAGCCGGTCCGCCATCTACCAGCAGAGCCTGTACCACTACCACAGTTGGAAGGTCAAGCCAAGATCCTTCCAAGAGGGAGACCTTGTGCTCCAGCTGATCCAGCAAACAACTGGCCAACACAAGCTCTCGGCTCCTTGGGAAGGCCCCTTCATCATCAGCAAGGCCTTGGGCAACAACTCCTACTACCTGATTGACGCACAGAAGCCCAGCGCGCGCAAGAGGGACGACTCCGACAAGGAACCAGAACGCCCATGGAACGCAAATCTCCTTCGAAGATTTTACAGTTGATGCAGTATCTACCATGCTACCTTTTGTATTAAGTACAAGACATCGGGTCCTCCGAGGAGCACTCGGGGACTACCCTTTTTTAGCGACCAGACCTCAAACAGTCTGATCTCTGTGCATCAGTGTCATCCCTGGATCGGTAATGGGGACACGCACAGTACTTGAAGGATTTATAACAATGTAGCAATCACACACTTATTACATCGAATGTCTCAAAAGAGAACTTATTACAATAAATATGGCTTAAGGCCATCTAATAACGATAACAGCGGAAGGCTTGGAAGATAAAGCGAGTCCATCAACTCCAACGGCATCACTAAGTATAAGATCACGACCTAAGGCACCTTACTCGTCATTTGAAAAGTCTGCAATATGAACGTTGCAGCCCGAAAACGGGTCAGCACATGGAATACGCAGGCAATGTAACACATAGAGAGTAATGAACAGAATAATGGTATCACTACATGCATATATGGCTGGTGGAAAGCTCTATGGTTACAGTTTTGCATAAAGCCAGTTTTTCCCTACAACAAAGGAATAAATTTTATTTAACTATCATGGTGGACGTTAAACATTGAGAAGGTTCCTCCAACTCAATCCCAATTAAGCATTACCATTAACCCAATCAAATTTAAATTAAGTAACATGATGAGATTCACATGATAATTCAGGTACTAGATACTCAAAACGTCCATAACCGGGGACACAACTAACCATGATTAGTTTATACACTCTGCAGAGGTTTGCGCACTTTCCCCCGCAAGACTCGATCTCCTCTGTTGGAATTCTCGCAATACATGGTGTTTGAGAAACGGATGACCAAGACACAGTCTTTCAGAAGCATTAACTCTTTACTCTGGGTAGACAATACCAACCTACACCCCCTACATCTGCTAGTCTACCACTGAAAGAGGTCACACAACATAATCAACTATGCTAGAGCCCATAGCAGCTTGCGGCTGCACACGGAAGTTTCTAGCATGAATAATCTCCTGACCCCTGTGAGTCTGGGTGGCGGTCCATAGGAGAATAACACGATACCCCGGGATTTCCCAAAATACAGGAAACACTGGGTTCCCCAGGTGCCTCAATCCACCCAGATGTGTATTAAAGTTGCCACCTTAAGTAAACCATTAATAACAATCTCACATTTGTCATAGATACACTCACCCAATCCACATCTACTAGTATAGCGTAGCAATATAAGCAAACGTAGTAGTAACTCCCAAAGGTTTGATAATAAAACAGGTAATAGGTTCTACCTCATCTACTTCCCAAAAACCACATATTAATCAAATCCTAACCATGCAATTGTTTGAGGATTGATCTAATGCAATAAAACTGGATAGTAAAGAGGTATGATCAAAGTGTTACTTGCGTTGCTGATGATCCGTGAAACCTAGAGTACCGTAGTAGCAAGCGGTGCACCCCGGGCACTCTATCGCAAACGAACAAGCATACAATAGGCACTCATCTAATGCACGGGTAAAACTCAAATAAGAGATCTAACTAGAAAGTTCAACTTAAGAACTCCGGTTTGTAAAAAGAATCAAATCAAACGAAGCAACGAAAGTCAAACGGCGAAAGAAACATGCTTCGTTTACTAATCTGGACCTAAGTCAAATTTTACAGTACCAAAAACTTGTTTGAGTTGGTTAAACGGAAAGAGGGTTTTGAGACAAAACTCTAGGCGCTCCAATAGCCTCATACTGATAAACAAGCGAAAAGTTATACTAAAACACAAATCGGATCAGGAATCGCAATCGAAATAATCGCGGAAAATCCAAGAAAAAGAAAAACGGACGAACAGGCTAACGAACGAACGTTTGCTATCTGCAGCTAAACGACAAAAACCGTTCATTAAAAAGAACGTACGGACGAACGTCCGCAAAATAAACAAACCGAAAAAAACTAAACCAATCTATAAAAAAATAAACCGCGGTTTCCAAAAAAACCAACGGTTTTCTGAACAAAACTGGCGGCGGCGCGGGTGGCTACCTCCGACGGCGGCGGGGTCCGGTGAGGGGCGGCAGGGCTCCGGCGGGTGGCGGCGGTCGGCGGCGATGGCGGACGGCGGCGGGGTCGG
>NC_041393.1:366399695-366407771 GCF_002162155.2 Triticum dicoccoides | reverse complement strand
GGTGTCGGCGACGCGGGGTGGCGGCGGCAGCGGCATCGGGCTAGGGTTAGGGTTAGGTGGCGGGGTGGGCTGGGATGGGCTGGCGGGGTCGACGACTTATAAAGGCCGAGCGAAGAGGAGTCCGGATCGCCCACGGCGGCCCGAGTCGGTTCTTTTTTTAATTCGGACGTGCAGAAAAAGAAATACTAAATGGACTCCAAAAATCCCGAAATAAATTCTCCCCGTCCTCTAAAATTAGCCGGACAAGATGAACATTTATTTTGGCCTAAAACGCAATTTTGAAAAACACATATTTTTCCTAATTCAAATAAAATAGCGATAAAACTCCGAAATAAAATCTTATTAAATCCTCAATATTTCTTTATTTTGGGAAAGGCATTTTATTCCCTCTCTCTTATTGTTTTTATAATGGAAATATTCGACGATAAAATAATTAAAATCAAATGATCCTATTTTCAAAATTTGATAAAACTCAAATATGGAAATAACGAAATCCCCAACTCTCTCCGTGGGTCCTTGAGTTGCGTGAAATTTCTAGGATCAAGCCAAAATGCAATAAAATATGATATGCAATGATGATCTAATGTATAACAGTCCAAATTGAAAATTTGGGATGTTACAAACCTACCCCCCTTAAGATGAACCTCGCTCTCGAGATTCGGGTTGGCTAGAAAATAGGTGAGGGTGGTGATTCAGTAGGTCTTCCTCTCGCTCCCAGGTGGCTCCATCTTCAGTATGGTGGCTCCACTGAACTTTGCAAAACTTGATAACCTTGCTTCGCATGACTCGACTGGCAAACTCGAGAATCTTGACTGGTTTCTCCTCATAGGTCAAATCACTATCCAACTGAATCGCTTCCAGTGGCACTGTATCTCTTAGCGGTATATCAGCTATCTCTGCGTGGCACTTCTTCAACTGGGAAACATGGAACCCATCATGAACTCCTGACAAAGCTTCAGGCAATTCCAACTTGTAAGCAACTTCTCCCATACGCTCCAAAACTTTGTATGGCCCCACAAAATGTGGCGCTAACTTTCCCTTAACTCCAAAACGCTTAACTCCTCGAAGTGGGGACACTCGAAGAGAAACCCTGTCTCCGACTTCGTAAACTGTCTCCTTGCGTTTAGAATCTGCGTAGCTCTTCTGCCTGGACTGGGCTACCTTGAGTCTATCGCAAATCAACTTCACCTCCTTTCAGACTCTTTAATCAAATCTGGTCCAAACAATTGGCGGTTTCCAACTTCATCCCACAAGAATGGTGTCCTGCACCTCCTTCCATACAAAGCTTCGAAAGGGGCCATCTTCAAGATGGATTGATAACTGTTGTTGTAAGAGAACTCTGCATATGACTAATTGTTGTCCCAACTAGATCCATAATCTAGCGCACAAGCTCTCAGCATGTCCTCCAAAATCTGATTGACTCTCTCGGTCTATCCATCTGTCTGTGGATGAAAGGCTGTACTGAAATCTAGCCTGGTACCAAAGTTTCATGCAACTGATTCCACAAGTTTGAGGTAAACTGGGTTCCTCTATCTGATACAATGGTCCTCAGAACTCCATGCAGACATACGATCCTGGTCATGTATATCTTTGCCAACTTAGCACTGGTGTAAGTGGTCTTCACTAGTATGAAATGAGCTACCTTCGTCAGACGATCGACTACAACCCATATCAAGTCATAGCCTGAACGAGTCCTGGGCAATCCCGTGATAAAATCTATGCCTAGCTTATCCCACTTCCATTCGGGTATCGGTAATGGCTGTAGCAATCCTGTTGGCTTCTGATGCTCTGCCTTCACTCTCTGACATACATCACAAACTACTACATACTCCGCAATATCCTTCTTCATTCCGGTCCACCAGAAAGTGTCCTTCAAATCCAAATACATCTTAATGTTCCCTGGGTGAATCGAATATGATGAATCATGGGCCTCCTACAGAATCAACTTCCTGATCTCTGGGTCATTAGGCACATAAATGCGGTCCTCAAACCATAAGGTATCATGCTCATCCTCATGAAATCCTTTAGCTTTACCTTTGCTCATCTTCTCCTTTATCTCAGCAATCTCCTTGTCTGTCTTCTGAGCTTCTTTGATCTTATCCATCAAAGTAGACTAAATCTCCAATGCTGCTACATAGCCTCTCAAAACTATCTCCAAACATAGCTTGCAAAGATCCTCGGCTAGATCCTTGGGTAACTCTCCGGTCATGAGAGTGTTGACATGGCTCTTGCGACTCAACACATCGGGTACTACGTTAGCCTTTCCGGGGTGATAATGCAATCTCATATCATATTCCTTAATGAGCTCCAACCATCTCCTTTTTCTGAGATTCAACTCCTTTTGTGTGAACATGTACTTCAAACTCTTGTGATCCGTGTACACCTCACAATGGTCTCCGATGAGAAAATGTCTCCATGTCTTCAACACATGCACTACGGCTGCTAACTCCAAGTCATGTGTGGCATAACTCAACTCATGGGGCTTAAGCTGTCGTGAGGCATACGAAACAACTCTTCCCTCCTGCATAAGCACTGCTCCAAGTCCTTGACGAGAAGCATCGCAATATACTTCATAATGCTTGCGCTGATCTGGCAGAATCAACGCTGGTGATGTAACAAAACGTTTCTTCAACTCCTGGAAACTGACCTCACATTCTTTAGTGCAATTGAACTTGGTGTCCTTCTTCAACAACTCCGTCATGGGTTTTGCAATCTTCGAGAAATTCTCAATGAACCTCCGGTAGTATCTTGTGAGTCCAAGGAAACTCCAGATCTCCCCAATTGACGTGGGTGCTTCCTAATTTGTCACAGTGACAACTTTGGTGGGGTCTACTGCTATTCCTTCTCCGGATATAACATGTCTGAGGAATCCAACTTCCTTAAACCAAAACTCACATTTGCTGAACTTGGCATACAAGTGATGTTCTCTGAGCTTCCCAAGTACCAAACGCAAATGCTCCTTATGCTCCTCTTCATTCTTCGAGTAGACCAAAATTTCATCAATGAACACCATGATGAACTAATCCAGAAACTCCATAAACACCTTGTTCATCATGTTCATGAAATAGGCAGGTGCGTTAGTCAGACCAAATGACATAGCAGTATACTTTTATAGCCTGTACCTAGTGGTAAAAGTTGTATTAGGTAGATCCTGCTCTCGAATCTTCAGCTGGTGGTATCCTGATCGCAGATCGATCTTGGAAAATACCTTAGCTCCTTGCAATTGGTCAAACAAATCATTGATCATTGGTAGTGGGTACTTGTTCTTGATAGTCACTTCGTTCAATCCTCGATAATCAACAACCATCCTCAATGATCCTTCCTTCTTCTCCACTAGAAGCACTGGTGATCCCCAAGGTGATAAACTTGGGCGAATATAGCCTTTATCCAGTAACTCCTTAATCTGCTTCTTAATCTCCTCCAAATCCTTTGCGGGCATCCTGTACGGTCTCTTAGATATTGGCCCTGTGCCTGGCAAAAGCTCAATCAAAAACTCAATGTCTCTATCTGGTGGCATGCCTGGCAACTCCTTGGAAATACGTTAGGGAAATCCATCACCACTGGTACTTTCTCCTGTACAACTCCTGATAAGGAATTTACTTGAGTCCTCTTCGGCACATGCCGGGATACATACTTGATCCTTCTTCCTTCCGGGGTGGTAAGCAAAATCGACTTACTGGCGCATTCAATGTTCCCTCCATACTTCGATAACCAATCCATGCCTAATATCACACAGTCCTTGCGACTCCAATACTATTAGGTCTGAGGGGAACACATAGTTACCAATCCTTAATGGTAACCGATCACACCATAGGCTAGCCATATACTCTGTTCCTGGCGAGGTTACTAACATGGGTGACCTAAGGGCTTGGGTTGGAAGTTTATACTTATCCACAAATCCCCTTGATATGTATGAATGCGATGCACCAGTATCAAAAAGAACGATTGCAGTAAATGACTTAACCAAAAACTTACCTATTACTGCATTTGGCTGGGCTTCAACCTCCTCCACGCTAACGTGGTTCACCTGTCCCCTGTTGAAAGGGTTCGACTTCTTCCCAGAGCTTCCATTTCCATTTCCATTCTTAGCTTCAGGACATTCAGTGGCATAATATCCGGCTTTCTGGCACTTGAAACAGGTAATGTGGCTTAGATCCCTCTTGGCTGGTGTTGATGGGTTGGTACGGTTCTGTCCATTGCTTCCTCCATTCCCATTACCATTCTTTGGCCAACTATGGTTGTGCGAACTCCATTCATTATGGTTGTGACCTCCATGGGTATGCTGAAAAGGTCCTCCCGAGTTTGGGGTAAAACGAGGCTTCCACTGAGCTCCAGAATTGTATTTCCCTTGTCCATACTTCCTCTTGCGGCTGTCAATCTGCTGCTGCTTCCCTTCAATCATTTGAGCTCTATCTACCAACTCCTGGTAGTTGTTGAAGGTTGCTACCATCAACTACATGCTCAGCTCATCATTCAGTCCTTCCAGAAACTTCTCCTGCTTAGCTGCATCCGTAGCAACGTCATCTGGGGCATAATGTGCTAGCTTACTAAAGTCATCCACATACCGGCCAACTGTCCGTCCTCCTTGGCGCAAGTTGTGAAACTCACTCTTCTTCATGGCCATAGCTCCTGCTGAAACATGGGCAGTATGGAAAGTCTACTGAAACTGGTCCCATGTGACAGTGTCGATAGGATAAGTGGCTGTGAAATTCTCCCACCATGATGTTGCGGGTCCATCAAGCTGATGTGTGGCAAAACGCACCTTCTCCGCATTTGTGCATCCTGAAGTGGTCAACTCCCTTCCCATCTTGCAGAGCCAATCATTTGCAACTATCCGCTCGGTGCTACTGGAGAACACCGACGGATTCAGCCTCAAGAAACGGGCTAAGTGATCAACAGGTGGTGGTGGTGGGTTATTATTGTTGTTGTTCCCCTGATTCTAATTCTGGACTAGCATCTGCATCAATGCATTCTGCTGCTGGATCAACTGAGTGAGCTCCGGTGGGAAACCAAATCCATTGTCACGTCTCGGAGGCATCTGAGGGTTTAGAAAAGATGAGAATATAGAACAGGAATAGATCTAGAGAGAAAACACTACCCGTATGCACATGAGATAAAACACAATCAATATCACTTCAATCAATTCAAACAAGGGCATACAACGGTCTAACTATCATTACAAAAGTGCTTGGACTATACTATATACATGGGGGGTATACTACTACTGTTATGGTGGTCGACTAGAAATATTGATCGGTCGAAGACTCCATGATATCTGCTCCAGCTTCATCAACAAAGTCATCATTGCTATCGCCGGGTTCCGAGTCGGTGTCATCGATGATGATGTAGTTCTCCGGGCAATTGCAATCATCGTCTTCTCCTCTAGTCGCGGGGAATCCCATAAATACTCTTAGCTTCTTCTTCAGATCATCATTCTTCTCCATGAGTGTCGTCATTTCCTCCTCATATCCATCACGTGTAGACTTAAGTTCTTCCTCCAGCTCTATGATCTTGGTCATTGCCTTCTTCAGATCTATCATGCCTGCGCACATCTGGTTCTCATGGCGACGAATGTGCTGGTTTAACTCCTGGATGAAAGCTACAATTGATCTATCCTTCCTGGTGCTAATCATCTCCCATTGCTCATCTCTGCGCCCACAAATCTGGTAAATAGTATCCTTGAGATCCTTGTGGTAAACTTATCCAATGCGTCCCATGGTGATGTGGGATGCCATGCTCTTTCCTAGACTCCAGGTTGGTGCATCAATGGAAACCTCTATGGGCTCAGTGACGGGCATGAACCTCCTTCCTGGAACTTCAACTTGAATCATCCAACGTTCCTCTTCTGGTAAAGTGGCGATGTCGGTCCCGGTGAAGCTTGGTACTCCGATGGTCAGGTATCTAGTGACTTCCTTCAAGTGGCGTCCAAAGGGTGTATCTTCATCCGGTTGCGTGAACTTGTTCCTCGCATCCGCCATCCTAAAAGAGTAGAAAAGATGAGGAGTCAGAAATGAGGAGAGAGTAGTGATCTAGGGCTTTAGCTTAGTAGTCGTGTGCTACAGTCAGCGTGTGCTCTGATACCATCTTGTAGCGACCAGACCTCAAACAGTCTGATCTCTGTGCATCACTGTCATCCCTGGATCGGTAATGCTGACACGCACAGTACCTGAAGGATTTATAACAGAGTAGCAATCACACACTTATTACATCGGATGTCTCAAAAGAGAACTTATTACAATAAATATGGCTTAAGGCCATCTAATAACAATAACAGTGGAAGGCTTGGAAGATAAAGTGAGTCCATCAACTCCAACGGCATCACTTAGTATAAGATCACGACCTAAGGCACCTTACTCGTCGTCTGAAAAGTCTGCAACATGAACGTTGCAGCTCGAAAACGGGTCAGCACGTGGAATACGCTGGCAATGTAACACATAGAGAGTAATGAATAGAATAATGCTATCACTACATGCATATATGGATGGTGGAAAGCTCCATGGTTACACTTTTGCATAAAGCCAGTTTTTCCCTACAACAAAGGAATAATTTTTTTTAACTATCATGGTGGTTGTTAAACAATGAGAAGGTTCCTCCAACTCAATCCCAATTAAGCATCATCATTAACCCAATCAAATTTAAATTAAGTAACATGATGAGATTCACATGATAATCTAGGTACTAGATACTCAAAACATCCATAACCGGGGACACGGCTAACCATGATTAGTTTATACACTCTGCAGAGATTTTCACACTTTTCCCCGCAAGATTCGATCTCCTCCGTTGGAATTCTCGCACTACATGGTGTTTGAGAAAGGGATGACCGAGACACAGTCTTTCAGAAGCATTAACTCTTTACTCTGGGTAGAGAGTACCAACCTACATCCCCTACATCTGCTAGTCTAGCACTGAAACAGGTCACACAACATACTCAACTATGCTAGAGCCCATAGTAGCTTGCGGCTGCACATGGAAGTTTCTAGCATGAATAATCTCATGATCCCTTTGAGCCTGGGTGGCGGTCCATAGGAGAATCACACGGTACCCCGGGATTTCCAAAAATACAGGCAACACTAGGTTCCCCAGGTGCCGCAATCCACCCAGTATTAAAGTTGCCACCTTAAGTAAACCATTAATAACAATCTCACGTCTGTCATGGATACACTCACCCAATCCACGTCTACTAGCTTAGCATAGCAATATAAGCAAACATAGAAGTAACTCCCAAAGGTTTGATAATAAAATAGGTAATAGGTTCTACCTCATCTACTTCCCAAAACCCACATACTAATCAGATCCTAACCATGCAATTGTTTGGGGATTGATCTAGTGCAATAAAACTGGGTAGTAAAGAGGTATGATCAAAGTGTTACTTGCCTTGCTGATGATCCGTGAAACCTAGAGACTCGTAGTAGCAGGCGACGCACTCCGGGTACTCTATCACAAACAAATAAGCATACAATAAGCACTCATCTAATGCATGTGTAAAACTCAAATAAGATATCTAACCAGAAAGTTCAACTTAAGAACTCCGGTTTGCAAAAAGAATCAAATCAAACGAAGTAACGAAAGTCAAACGGTGAAAGAAACATGCTTCGTTTACTAATCTGGACCTAAGTCAAATGTAGTAGTACCAAAAACTTGTTTGAGTTGGTTAAACAGAAAGAGGGTTTCGAGACAAAACTCTAGGCACTTGAATCGCCTGATTCTGATAAATGAGCGAAAGTTATACTAAAACGAAAATCGGATCAGAAATCACGATCGAAAATAATCACGGAAAATCCGAGAAAAAGAAAAATGGACGAATAGGCTAACGAACGAACGTTCGTTGTCTGCGGCTAAACGACGAAACCGTTAGTTAAAATGAACGTATGGATGAACGTCCACAAGATAAATAAAACGAAAAAACTAAACTGATCTATAAAAAATAAACTTCGGTTTCTTAAAAAAAACAACGGTTATCCGAAGAAAACCAGCGGCGGCGCGGGTGGCTACCTCCGGTGGCGGCGGGGTCCGGCGAGGGGCGGCGGGGCTCTGGCGGGTGCCGACGGTCGGCGGCGGGGTCAGCGGCGCTGG
>NC_041393.1:366368979-366399380 GCF_002162155.2 Triticum dicoccoides | reverse complement strand
TCCGGCGCGGGGTGGCGGCAGCGGCGGCGGCGTCGGGCTAGGGTTAGGGTTTGGTGGCGGGGCGGGCTGGGGTGGGCTGGCGGGGTAGGCGGCTTATAAAGGCCGAGCGAAGAGGAGTCTGGGTTACCCACGGCGGCCGGAGTTGGTTTGTTTTTTTAATTCGGACATGCAGAAAAGGAAAGAAAAGAAATACTAAACGGACTCCAAAAATTCTAAAATAAATTTTCCCCGTCCTCTAAAAATAGGCCTTACAAGATGAACATTTATTTGGGCCTAAAATGCAATTTCGAAAAAAGCATACTTTTCCTAATTCAAATAAAATAGCGATAAAACTCCGAAATAAAATCTTATTTGATTTTATTATTAAATCCTCAATATTTCTTTATTTTGGGAGTCATTTTAGTCCCTCTCTCTTATTTTTTTTATAATGGAAATATTCGAAAATAAAATAATTAAAATCAAATGATCCTATTTTCAAAATTTGATAAAACCCAAATATGGAAATAACGAAATCCCCAACTCTCTCTTTTGGTCCTTGAGTTGTGTGAAATTTCTAGGATCAAGCAAAAATGCAATAAAATGTCAGGACCCCGACTCGATGTCACATCGATCTAGCCGGTAACACCTCATATCACTTTGCGGCCTCACGCACGGTATTCCCACGGGTGTCGCCTTACCTTTGCCCGGGACCGTTTGCGCCTTTTGGCTCACGTATATGATAGTGTCGCTAGCATCCATATGATAAAGAGCCCGGGCTGACATGACTAGTCGTAAACCCAAAGTGGCACAGACTTACAGGGACAGGCATCCATGACCCAGCTTCGAACGTGTCGGTCATCAGCAAGTGGGTCCGGGCTGTAGCACTGGGCTAGCAGGACTCCGGTAAACCGGGCTGTAGCGGGCTAACAGGACTCCGGTACTCAAAGCGTGACATTTCCCCGAAGGGACAGACACAGGAACGAAGAAGGACACATGCCGGCCAGCCTAAGTGTTCCAGAGCAGTAGCAAGCTACCATGGCTCAGCGGTAACACTAGGAGACATTTCCCAGTAAGAGAGGCTACTAAAGATAAACAACTAGATGGTCAGAT
Organism: Triticum dicoccoides; assembly: GCF_002162155.2. Classification (NCBI taxonomy): domain Eukaryota; kingdom Viridiplantae; phylum Streptophyta; class Magnoliopsida; order Poales; family Poaceae; genus Triticum; species Triticum dicoccoides. Next base: position 366,398,291 of record NC_041393.1, on the reverse strand, counting down.
CCCACACATACCAAGCATTTCAATCATACACACAATATGCTCGATATGTGCAAATACAACGAAGCATCACAACATGACTCTATGACACAAGTACTTTATTTAAGGCTCAGGGAGCCATACATATCATACACACAGGTACGGGTCTCACGACCCAACATACAAATCATACAGTCATACAAGCCAACAGCGGAAGTACTTTGTCTGGGTACAGACAACTAGTAAAATAAAAGAGGCTTGGAAGCCTAACTATACTACGTGGTCCATCACAAGCTCAGGGTCACCACCTGGGTCTTTAGCCTACTCGTTGATGTCAACGTCTACATAGAACCCATCAGAAGGGGTTGCAGCGTCTTCTGTAAAAATGTAGATTATAGCAACATGAGTACAAAGGTACTCAGCAAGACTTACATCAGATCCTACATACATGCATAGTATCAAGAGGGGTTGGTGGAGTTATTGCAGCAAGCCAGCTTTGACTCTTGGCTAGACTATCCTACGATACTCCAACTTGAAATGGTTTTGCGCACACGAGTCCACTACTCACCACTTCAATACACTACCGAGGATCCACCTCCGTCTTCCTACGGAAGAGCCATCCTCGGCACTCACACTTATCTTGAGGCTTTTAACAGTTTCCATTTACTTGTCTATGAACTGTATAGGCAACCAAGTAGTCCTTTACCGCGGACGCGGCTATTCGAATAGATCATGTTAACCCTGCAGGGGTGTACTTCTTCATACACGCTCTCACCACTTATCGTCGCTTACACGACATGTACTCGGCAACCTTCAAGCGGAAGCCCAACGTGGGTGTCGGCCACGACCTACCTAATCACCTAAGCCTCCAGTAGGCTACAAACACCAGAAACTACTTGCAACTCCTGGACGGAGAACTAGGGTGAATAAGAAGCCGAGAGGGTCCATTGGTTTCGGGCCCAATGCATGGTAGTAGCTGATTCTTAAATCACACATACAGATCTCAGTGCTTAAGGTCGGCTTCAATGAAACAACCCACCATGTACTCCTACATGGCCTCTCATCGATACCTTTACCAAATCGTGTTCACCACACCACTCTCATTACCGTCATAATCATTTCACTCTAGCCCATCACCCAGATGAACCAGACCTGACACGACTCTAAGCATAGCAGGCATAGCAAGGTAGGAACAACACATACATATGGCTCAATCAACTCCTACACATGCTAGTGGGTTTCATCTAGTTACTGTGGCAATGACAGGTCATGCAGAGGAAATGGGTTCAACTACCGTAGCACACAACAGTTTGAATCGCGTTGTCTTAATGCAGTAAAAGAGAGCAGGAGCGAGAACATGGGATTGTATCGATATGATCAAATGGTTGGTTGCTTGCCTGATGGTTCGATGCACGGATACGGTTCTTCGTTAGGGTAGTCACGGTACTCCTCGGGGACAGATCCTGTCGTAAAGGATAACGATACACAGGCATCACCAAACAATGTGCAACAATATGATGCATGCATGAAACATGGCAATATGAGTGTGTTGGGCTAATGCAACTAAAGCTACCAACGCTGTCAGGACCCCGACTCGATGTCACATCGATCTAGCTGGTAACACCTCATATCACTTTGCGGCCTCACGCACGGTATCCCCACGGGTGTCGTCTTACCTTTTCCCGGGACCGTTTGCGCCTTTTGGCTCGCGTATATGAAAGTGTCGCTAGCATCCATATGATAAAGAGCCCGGGCTGACATGACTAGTCGTAAACCCAAAGTGGCACAGACTTACAGGGACAGGCATCCATGACCCAGCTTCGAACGTGTCGGTCATCAGCAAGTGGGTCCAGGCTGTAGCACTGGGCTAGCAGGACTCCGGTAAACCGGGCTGTAGCGGGCTAACAGGACTCCGGTACTCAAAGCGTGACATTTCCCCGAAGGGACAGACACAGGAACGAAGAAGGACACATGCCGGCCAGCCTAAGTGTTCCAGAGCAGTAGCAAGCTACCATGGCTCAGCGGTAACACTAGGAGACATTTCCCGGTAAGAGAGGCTACTAAAGATAACAACTAGATAGTCAGATCCCACACATACCAAGCATTTCAATCATACACACAATATGCTCGATATGTGCAAATACAACGAAGCATCACAACATGACTCTACGACACAAGTACTTTATTTAAGGCTCAGGGAGCCATACATAACATACACCAAGGTACGGGTCTCACGACCCAACATACAAGTCATACAGTCATACAAACCAGCATCGGAAGTACATTGTCTGAGTACAGACAACTAGTAAAATAAAAGAGGCTTGGAAAGCCTAGCTATGCTACGTGGTCCTTCACAAGCTCAGGGTCACCACCTGGGTCTTTAGCCTACTCGTTGATGTCAACGTCTACATAGAACCCATCAGAAGGGGTTGCGGCGTCTTCTGTAAAAATGTAAATTATAGCAACATGAGTACAAAGGTACTCAGCAAGACTTACATCAGATCCTACATACATGCATAGTATCAAGAAGGGTTGGTGGAGTTATTGCAGCAAGCCAGCTTTGACTCTTGGCTAGGCTAACCTACGATACTCCAACTTGAAATGGTTTTGCGCACACGAGTCCACTACTCACCACTGCAATACACTACCGAGGATCCGCCTCCGTCTTCCTACGGAAGAGCCATCCTCGGCACTCACACTTATCTTGAGGCTTTTAGTAGTTTCCATTTACTTGTCTATGAACTGTATAGGCAACCAAGTAGTCCTTTACCGCGGATGCGGCTATTCGAATAGATCATGTTAACCCTGCAGGGGTGTACTCCTTCATACACGCTCTCACCACTTACCGTCGTTTACACGATATGTACTCGGCAACCTTCAAGCGGAAGCCCAACGTGGGTGTCGGCCACGACCTACCTAATCACCTAAGCCTCCAGTCCAGGTTTATCGCCTATCCAGGTTCCATCCGCAGGGAGTCCGGCCGAGGTTTCCCATACGGCCCCGAACGATGTGAACAGGGTTCCCGAGATACCTAACGGGTATTCGGTACACCGTGCCACGTACCTACCGCATCACAGCCCACCCCTACGGTCAGCGCTGTCCACGGCCTCCAGTAGGCTACAAACACCAGAAACTACTTGCAACTCCTGGACGGAGAACTAGGGTGAATAAGAAGCCGAGAGGGTCCATTGGTTTCGGGCCCAATGCATGGTAGTAGCTGATTCTTAAATCACACATACAGATCTCAGTGCTTAAGGTCGGCTTCAATGAAACAACCCACCATGTAGTCCTACATGGCCTCTCATCGATACCTTTACCAAATCGTGTTCACCACACCACTCTCATTACCGACATAAACATTTCACTCTAGCCCATCACCCAGATGAACCAGACCTGACACGACTCTAAGCATAGCAGGCATAGCAAGGTAGGAACAACACATACATATGGCTCAAACAACTCCTACACATGCTAGTGGGTTTCATCTAGTTACTGTGGCAATGACAGGTCATGCAGAGGAAATGGGTTCAACTACCGTAGCACACAGCAGTTTGAATCGCGTTGTCTTAATGCAGTAAAAGAGAGCAGGAGCGAGAACATGGGATTGTATCGATATGATCAAATGGTTGGTTGCTTGCCTGATGGTTCGATGCACTGATACGGTTCTTCGTTAGGGTAATCACGGTACTCCTCGGGGGCAGAACCTGTCGCAAAGGACACCGATACACAACCATCACCAAACAATGTGCAACAATATGATGCATGCATGAAACATGGCAATATGAGTGTGTTGGGCTAATGCAACTAAAACCAGAAGGGTTTGAACAAATTTGAATCAAAGATTCAAATTTCAAACTCAAACATGGCCTTTTAAAGTGCTTTTCCTTGTTCTGCTTAAAACATCAATTTAACTTGTTTGATCATGCATGAAAATAGTACAGATGGATAGATTGGATTTTTCTGATCATTTTTCATATATAATTTGTCCAATTTGGAGTTACAGAATAAAAGTTATGAATTTTTGAAGTTTAAATTATATTCTGGAATTTCCTGATTTAAATTAAATCCAGAAAATCAATTATTGCGTCAGCCTGATGTCAGTGTGACGTCAGCAGGTCAACGGAACAGGTCTGGGTCAAACCTGACAGTGGGTCCCGCATGTCAGGGTGATTATTTTAATTAAAATTTAATTAAAAATAATCCTGTTTAATTAACAGGGCTGGGCCCCACCTGTCATTGACTCAGGGGAGTCAACCAGGGCCCACTCGTGGTCAAAGTCAAAGCCAGCGACGCCGGCGTTTAGCCGCCGGCGAGCCCGACACGGCGGCGGGAGTGGTTTTGGCCATTTCGGCCACCGAATGGACCGCGGAGACCACCGGAGTGGAGCTGAGGACAAACCGCAGCTCTTGGCGGAGTCCGTTGGGGTCGGGGTGGCCGGAGTTGGCGCCGGCGACGACTTTGGCGGCCACCGGGGTTCGGTCGAAGATGAACTTGGCGCTAGAGGGGTCGGTGAGGCTCGTGGAGTGGCTAGCTAGGTGCTGCGGGACTCGGTGAGTAAGATGGACACCATCTTGTGGCCGGAGTGTGGCCGGAAGCACGTCGGCGACGAGATCCGCGGCGGTGCGGGCGTGTGATCCTCGTGCGGTGGCTACACGGCTCAGGAATGAGAGAGAGAGGGTCGGAGGAGTAGCTAGGCTCACAACGCTCCCGTAGAGGCCACCGGCGAGGTCGGGGACGAGCTGAGGCGGCGACGGCGTTGAAGGGGATCTCCGGCGACGGTGAGCTCGGGCGAGGTCGGTGCGGCGGCTTCGGGGCACGCGAGCGCTCGGGGCTCGGCTAGCTCGAAGAAGTAGAGGACGGCGGAGCTTCTGGACAGGGTGGCGCGGCGTGGAGACGACGGGGAGCACGGCTACGGCGGCGGTGCGGCGACGGTGGCGTCGGCCATGGCGTGGGAGCGCGAGGGAGAGGAACTGGGGGCGAATGGAGGTGTCCAGGAGGGTCGGGGCGCGACGTGGAGCTCGTCCAGGCCATCAGGGCGGCGAGAGGGGGAGGCAGGGCGGCGTGCAGCTGCGTGGCGAGCTGCGGTGCCGCCGCCGAGCACCTTGGCTGCCTGCCTGGCAAGCCAAGCAGCTCGCTGGAGCGGTGGCTGGGCTGGGCCGGCCAGGTGGGCTGGCTGGTGGGCCTGTGGTGGCGCCAGGTAAGTTTTCCCTTTTTCTTTCTGTTCTGTTCTTTTTTAATACTTCTGCAACTTTGTTGAATTAAATAAAATACTTGGGCAACTCCTAAAATCACCAAATTACTCCTGGTCCATAGTTGGATTATTTCCAACATGAAACATTTTAGTTTGGAGATATTTGAGCATTTAGATATTTTATATAATTTTAAATGCCCAAATTCAAATATTTATGATTTAATTCAAAAACCCTAAGATGGCCTAGGAAAATGTGCACCACTTTTGGCAGAGGTTCTGAACCAAGACAAAAATGATGGGCATTTTAGAAGGGCATTTCAGGTTCATTGAAAAGTTTTTTAGTAAACCCTAGTTGGTTTCAGAGGGGACTGGGGGTTCTGTCATCCCCATTTCAAGTTTCTGATGAAAAAGTAGACATGATGCAACACTCTAATGCATGGCTAACTAGGATGTGACAACTCACCCCCACTCAAAAGAATCTCGTCCCGAGATTTGGGTTCCTCCGGGAAGAAGGCGGGATACTCGAGTCGAAGACGATCCTCCCTTTCCCAAGTTGCTTCATCCTCAGAATGGTGCGACCATTGAACTTTGAGAAACTTGATATTATGACGTCGGGTGGTACGTTCGGACTGATCGAGGATACGAATGGGGTACTCTCGATATGTAAGATTATCTTGGAGATCAAGCGTTTCGTGGTCCACTTCACGGATAGGATCCGAGAAGCAACGCCTGAGTTGAGAAACGTGGAAGACATCGTGGACTCTGGAGAGGTGCGGAGGTAGTTCCAACTGGTAGGCAACTTCTCCTCGTTTGGCGAGAATGCGAAAAGGTCCAATGTAACGAGGAGCCAATTTGCCTTTGATACCAAAACGATGGGTTCCCTTCAGAGGGGTGACCCGAAGATAAGCCTTCTCGTCAACCTCGAAAGTCATAGCCTTATGTTTTCGGTCATATTGACTCTTTTGACGAGATTGAGCTGTTTTCAACTTTTCACGAACTATACGAACTTGTTCTTCTGCTTCCTGAATCATATCCGGGCCAAAGAATTGTCTTTCCCCGGTCTCTGACCAGTTAAGGGGTGTTCGACACCGTCGTCCATAGAGAACTTCAAAAGGGGCTTTACCCAAGCTAGATTGATAGCTGTTGTTGTAAGCGAATTCGGCAAATGGAAGGCACTTCTCCCAGTCCATTCCGAATGAGATAACAGAGGCTCGAAGCATATCTTCTAGAATCTGGTTGACGCGTTCCACTTGACCACTCGACTGAGGGTGGAAAGCGGTGCTAAAGGAGAGACGAGTCCCCATAGCATTTTGGAAACTTTCCCAAAATCGAGAGGTGAAAAGACTTCCTCGATCCGAGTTAATTTCCAAAGGAACACCATGGAGGGACACTATTCGGGAGATGTATAAGTCTGCCAGCTGACTAGCGGTTATACTCTCACGAACAGGTAAGAAATGGGCTAATTTGGAAAGACGATCGACCACGACGAAAATAGCATTATTCCCTCTCTTGGTCCTGGGAAAACCGGTAATGAAATCCATACCAATTTTATCCCATTTCCATTCAGGAATAGCTAAGGGTTGAAGGGTGCCAGCAGGCCGTTGATGCTCTGCTTTTACCCGACGACAGACGTCGCAATTAGCAATATACTGAGCAATTTCTCTCTTCATCCTAGTCCACCAGAACCTCTGGCGTAGGTCCTGATACATCTTAGTACTACCGGGATGAATGGTGAGAGGAGATTCATGAGCTTCCTTAAGGATCAGTCGCCTCAGGTTGCGCACTTTGGGAACCACTAGTCAATTTCCGAAGTATACGACCCCTTGATCATTAACGTAGAAGCAATTCGCAATTCCTTTCTGAACGTTTCTCTTGATGCGGGAGATTCCCGGATCTACCTTCTGTGCTTTGATAATCTGATCCGTAAGGGTAGGTTTTGCCACCAAGGTGGAAAGAAAACCTTGAGGTACAATGTGAAGGTTAAGCTTCCAAAATTCCTCATGGAGAAGCGGTTGACTTTGTTGTAACATCAGGTTGTTACAATAAGATTTACGACTTAGCGCATCAGCCATGACGTTGGCTTTCCCTGGGGTGTAGGTTATTCCTAAGTCGAAGTCTGTGATCAACTCAACCCAACGTCTTTGCCTGAGATTCAGATCCGGTTGGGTGAAAATGTACTTCAGGCTTTGGTGATCAGTGAATATTTCGCAACGATTACCGAGGAGGTAATGTCGCCAGGTCTTAAGTGCATAGACTACGGCTGCAAGCTCTAGATCATGAGTAGGATAATTCTCCTCATGTGGGTGCAATTGCCGTGAAGCGTAGGCAATTACATGTCGATCTTGCATAAGGATGCAACCTAGTCCTTGTCGCGAGGCGTCGCAGTAGATAACAAAGTCCTTGGAGAAGTCTGGTGGTACCAGTACGGGAGCAGAAGTCAGGCGTCTTTTCAGTTCCTGAAAGCTGTGCTCACATTGTGGAGTCCATTCGAACTTCTTATCTTTCTTGAGGAGTTCGGTTAGAGGTTTGGCAACTTTGGAGAAGTTCTCGACAAAGCAACGGCAATAGCTCGCTAAGCCCAGAAAACTCCGAACTTGCTTGACCGATTCAGGTGGAGTCCAATTAAGGACGGCTTGAACTCGCTCAGGGTTAACAGCAATACCTTTACCAGATATTACATGACCCAGATAGGTCACTTCTGACAACCAGAATTCACATTTAGAAAATTTGGCATAAAGGCGATGCTCTCGAAGTTTCTTCAACACTAGCCTTAGATGTTCGGCATGTTCTTCCTCGTTCTTGGAGTAGATGAGTATATCATCGAGGTAAACCACGACGAATTTATCCAAATACTCCATGAAGATTGAGTTCATTAACCGAGAAAAGGTGGCTGGAGCGTTGGTTAAACCGAAGGACATGACGGTGTACTCGTATTGGCCATAACGAGTAACAAAGGCCGTTTTAGGAATGTCCCCGTTTCTGATTTTGATTTCATGGTAGCCCAACCTCAAATCCATCTTGGAGAAGACTGAGGATCCAGCGAGCTGATCATACAGGTCGTTGATCCTGGGAAGCGGATATTTGTTCTTGATTGTGACCAGATTAACAGGTCGGTAATCTACAACCATCCGGTCCGTACCATCCTTCTTCTTGACGAATAGGACGGGGCAAGCCCACGGAGATGAACTAGGTCGGATGAAACCCTTTTTCAAGGACTCATCGAGTTGTTTCTTAAGCTCGGCTAGTTCTAGGGGTGCCATCTTATAGGGTCTTCTAGCAATCGGAACGGTTCCTGGAATGAGGTCTATTACGAACTCAACATCCCTGTCAGGTGGAACACCTGGCAATTCTTCTGGGAAGACATCCGGGAAGTCACGGACTACCGGAACGTCCTCAAGGTCTGGCAAAGGGCTGGCGTTAAGAGAATATAATTGTCGCTTGGCTATTCGGGTCAAGACATTGACTATCTTCCCCGAAGGATGGGTGAGTTGAACAGTCCTAGAGAAGCAATCAATTTTGGCTTGATGAGCTGTCATCCAGTCCATACCCAGAATGATATTAATATCTGAAAATTTAAGGGCTATCAAAGATGCGAGGAAAACAAGTCTGTCGACTTGGATTTCATTTCCATAACTTACCCTAGAGGTCTGCCATCTAGAACCAGGGGTAGAAATTTCCATAGTGGATGGCATGTCACAGAATGCAACGTTATGCAAACGAGCATAATTTTCGGATATAAAAGAATGAGAGGCTCCTGTATCGAAAAGAACAGATGCCGGGTGGCAATTAACAAGAAGCGTACCGAGAACGATGTTGGGATCCTCTTGAGCTTCTTCGGCAGAGATACAGTTGACATGGCCACGTGAAGCGGTGACCGGCTTGGCGTGGAATATTTTTCCTGTCGGCTTGCCACGGCCAACAGCTTTAGCAGACTGGTTGGGGTTGGTCTGGGGACACTCACGCATATAGTGACCAGATTCCCCACACTTGAAACAAGTCACGGAACTGGTACGTGGAGGAGCATTGTTAGTTGGACCCCCATAGGGCTTGGCCGGTGCAGACTGTTGAACGGGGCGAGGCGCCTGGAAGGATGGCCTCGGTGTGAACCTGGGTGGCAGGGCGGTGTTGGGCACCCACACGCGGCGCTTCTGAGGACCAGCACCGGATGAGGAACCCATATCACGGCCATGCTTGCGTGTTGCGTCATAGTCAGTCTGACCAGTTTCAGCACTGATGGCTTTGTTGACAAGTTTCTGAAAGGATGTGCACTCATGCAGACGGAGGTCGCGGCGAAGCTCAGGACTAAGGCCCTTACGGAACCTTGCTTGCTTCTTGGCGTCAGTAGACACTTCCTCAGTTGCATATCGGGCGAGATTACCAAACTCCCTGCTATAGGCATCCACAGAAAGTCGGCCTTGGGTGAAACTGCAAAATTCTTCACGTTTACGGTCCATGAGACCCTCCGGAATGTGATGTTCACGGAAAGCCTCACTGAACTCAGCCCAAGTAGTGACATGGCCCGCTGGGCGCGTAGCTCCATAATTCTCCCACCATAGACTGGCGGGGCCTTCAAGATGATATGCAGCAAAGGTGACCTTGTCAGCCTCAGCTACTAGCGCGGAACGCAGCTTGTGAGAGATACTGCGAAGCCAGTCATCAGCGTCGAGAGGCTCGACGGAGTGGTGGAACGTGGGTGGATGTAATTTGATAAAATCACTGAGTGACACCACGTTAGTCCTCTGATGGTGTGCTGTATTCTGTTCAATACACTCCAACAAACGGTTGGTCTCCCGCTTGTTTCTCTCAGCTTCCATCATAACCTCGGCTAGGGAAGGAGGATGAGGCAGATTTTCATTCCTGCCTTCACTGCCTTCGGCCTGCTCTTGAGAAGCAGGGTTAGCGCGCGTGTTGACCATCCTAGGTAAACAAGACAATGATTTAGTCAGAATGATAAAATTCCGACATAGGATACAGAATGTAAGGAATAACTCGAAATGCAAGATGATCATCCGTATGACATGGTAGATACAGAAACTGCTTCTTTTATTCCATCGTCATACACACCATACAGGGTTTAGTACAAGACCAAACAAAGTACTATTACGGTGAGAAAAGGATTACATCTCATCGGAGGCATCCCAAGCTCCTATACATTATTTTTCTCCACCTCCGGAAAGAGTACAAACTAGGTCATATCCCACGAGTCACGCGGGACGATAGACGACATAGCTAGTGCGAACTAGTGATACTACCACTAACTCAGACCGATCCGTAGTAGTCCTCGTAGAAGTCACCTCCATAGCCTGGAAGCTCAACATGATCATCCGGAAACAGACGATCTCGCGGAGCTTGTGGACCATAGGGGCTAGGATGGGGTCTTGGACCAACAGACGGTGGCCTGTGGGGACCGCGAGGTGGGGTGATGCCTCCTACATCACGCCAAACCATCACGTCTGGCAGAGCGGATCTCATAGGATAGAGATCACGCATATCTGAATATCCAGCTTGCACCGCCGGTGCGAACCGAGTCAAAGTGGCCCAGTGGTCAGCACGGGTATTGAAGAGCTCTAACCTTAAGGCCCGATTTTCACGGTCCTTATCCTCAAGCATCTCAGCAGTGGTGCGAGTCCGTGAATCCTCCTGAGTGGGGTCAGCATAGATAGCTTGGAGATACCCTTGTGCTCCCGGAAGTGATCCTGGCATATACCGGAAATCAGAGTCCCGAAATAACCCAGATCTGACTCGCATAATGGTCATCATAGAGTAGGCGGCGTCCTGCACAGCCATCTCAATAGTAACCCCGAGTCCATAGGAGCAGTGAAGGGGCTCGGTGGATCCAGGATAAGATGGAAATATCCTGACAGTGCAGAGATACTGGCTTTGATTAAAGTCTCGGAATTGCTCTTCGACCGTGTACTCAGGATACCAGCGGTATCCAGCCTCAGTCATTACCCTGACCAACTTGGCAGTATGGCCGGGTACATCTAGGCATCGAGTCAGGCGAACCACTTGATTGAGGTCGCGAGTGGCCATCTGAAAGCACAATCATAATGCAAAGGCATTAGAATTTCTAGCAAAATTTCGGCAGCATAACAGCTGTAAATGCTCAAGAAGGATTTTGAGACATTTGACAAAGGATTTCGTACACACTCAACATCATCATATCAAAGTTCTAAATTCATTCTAACAACATAATGTGGTAGTAGAACTGAACTAGGCTTGAATCCATCAAACTTATAAGGTACTACTGATTAGTAACACGTGATCCTGATAGAGAGAACAGATCCTAATTCCTTAACCCCCGGTGGAAGAATGGACTGACTCAGATCAGAATGTCATAAGATAAAGGAGTAAAAAGAGCCTTACGTTCCAACCCACAAACAATTCCCCTACATATAACTAAAGAATTTCTAGACTCAACATCGACCAGTTTGGCTTGAAGAACCTACAGGCAGTCCGGCTCTGATGCCAACGCTGTCAGGACCCCGACTCGATGTCACATCGATCTAGCCGGTAACACCTCATATCACTTTGCGGCCTCACGCATGGTATTCCCACGGGTGTCGCCTTACCTTTGCCCGGGACCGTTTGCGCCTTTTGGCTCACGTATATGATAGTGTCGCTAGCATCCATATGATAAAGAGCCCGGGCTGACATGACTAGTCGTAAACCCAAAGTGGCACAGACTTACAGGGACAGGCATCCATGACCCAGCTTCGAACGTGTCGGTCATCAGCAAGTGGGTCTGGGCTGTAGCACTGGGCTAGTAGGACTCCGGTAAACCGGGCTGTAGCGGGCTAACAGGACTCTGGTACTCAAAGCGTGACATTTCCCCGAAGGGACAGACACAGGAACGAAGAAGGACACATGCCGGCCAGCCTAAGTGTTCCAGAGCAGTAGCAAGCTACCATGGCTCAGCGGTAACACTAGGAGACATTTCCCGGTAAGAGAGGCTACTAAAGATAACAACTAGATAGTCAGATCCCACACATACCAAGCATTTCAATCATACACACAATATGCTCGATATGTGCAAATACAACGAAGCATCACAACATGACTCTACGACACAAGTACTTTATTTAAGGCTCAGGGAGCCATACATAACATACACCAAGGTACGGGTCTCACGACCCAACATACAAGTCATACAGTCATACAAACCAGCAGCGGAAGTACATTGTCTGAGTACAGACAACTAGTAAAATAAAAGAGGCTTGGAAAGCCTAGCTATGCTACATGGTCCTTCACAAGCTCAGGGTCACCACCTGGGTCTTTAGCCTACTCGTTGATGTCAACGTCTACATAGAACCCATCAGAAGGGGTTGCAGCGTCTTCTGTAAAAATGTAAATTATAGCAACATGAGTACAAAGGTACTCAGCAAGACTTACATCAGATCCTACATACATGCATAGTATCAAGAAGGGTTGGTGGAGTTATTGCAGCAAGCCAGCTTTGACTCTTGGCTAGGCTAACCTACGATACTCCAACTTGAAATGGTTTTGCGCACACGAGTCCACTACTCACCACTGCAATACACTACCGAGGATCCGCCTCCGTCTTCCTACGGAAGAGCCATCCTCGGCACTCACACTTATCTTGAGGCTTTTAGTAGTTTCCATTTACTTGTCTATGAACTGTATAGGCAACCAAGTAGTCCTTTACCGCGGACGCGGCTATTCGAATAGATCATGTTAACCCTGCAGGGGTGTACTCCTTCATACACGCTCTCACCACTTACCGTCGTTTACACGACATGTACTCGGCAACCTTCAAGCGGAAGCCCAACGTGGGTGTCGGCCACGACCTACCTAATCACCTAAGCCTCCAGTCCAGGTTTATCGCCTATCCAGGTTCCATCCGCAGGGAGTCCGGCCGAGGTTTCCCATACGGCCCCGAACGATGTGAACAGGGCTCCCGAGATACCTAACGGGTATTCGGTACACCGTGCCACGTACCTACCGCATCACAGCCCACCCCTACGGTCAGCGCTGTCCACGGCCTCCAGTAGGCTACAAACACCAGAAACTACTTGCAACTCCTGGACGGAGAACTAGGGTGAATAAGAAGCCGAGAGGGTCCATTGGTTTCGGGCCCAATGCATGGTAGTAGCTGATTCTTAAATCACACATACAGATCTCAGTGCTTAAGGTCGGCTTCAATGAAACAACCCACCATGTACTCCTACATGGCCTCTCATCGATACCTTTACCAAATCGTGTTCACCACACCACTCTCATTACCGACATAATCATTTCACTCTAGCCCATCACCCAGATGGACCAGACCTGACACGACTCTAAGCATAGCAGGCATAGCAAGGTAGGAACAACACATACATATGGCTCAATCAACTCCTACACATGCTAGTGGGTTTCATCTAGTTACTGTGGCAATGACAGGTCATGCAGAGGAAATGGGTTCAACTACCGTAGCACACAGCAGTTTGAAACGCGTTGTCTTAATGCAGTAAAAGAGAGCAGGAGCGAGAACATGGGATTGTATCGATATGATCAAATGGTTGGTTGCTTGCCTGATGGTTCGATGCACTGATACGGTTCTTCGTTAGGGTAATCACGGTACTCCTCGGAGGCAGAACCTGTCGCAAGGACACCGATACACAACCATCACCAAACAATGTGCAACAATATGATGCATGCATGAAACATGGCAATATGAGTGTGTTGGGCTAATGCAACTAAAACCAGAAGGGTTTGAACAAATTTGAATCAAAGATTCAAATTTCAAACTCAACATGGCCTTTTAAAGTGCTTTTCCTTGTTCTGTTTAAAACATCAATTTAACTTGTTTGATCATGCATGAAAATAGTACAGATGGATAGATTGGATTTTTCTGATCATTTTTCATATATAATTTGTCCAATTTGGAGTTACAGAATAAAAGTTATGAATTTTTGAAGTTTAAATTATATTCTGGAATTTCCTGATTTAAATTAAATCCAGAAAATCAATTACTGCGTCAGCCTGACGTCAGTGTGACGTCAGCAGGTCAACGGAACAGGTCTGGGTCAAACCTGACAGTGGGTCCCGCATGTCAGGGTGATTATTTTAATTAAAATTTAATTAAAACTAATCCTGTTTAATTAACAGGGCTGGGCCCCACCTGTCATTGACTCAGGGGAGTCAACCAGGGCCCACCCGTGGTCAAAGTCAAAGCCAGCGACGCCGGCGTTTAGCCGCCGGCGAGCCCGACGCGGCGGAGGGAGTGGTTTTGGCCATTTCGGCCACCAAATGGACCGCGGAGACCACCGGAGTGGAGCTGAGGACAAACCGCAGCTCTTGGCGGAGTCCGTTGGGGTCGGGGTGGCCGGAGTTGGCGCCGGCGACGACTTTGGCGGCCACCGGGGTTCGGTCGAAGATGAACTTGGCGCTAGAGGGGTCGGTGAGGCTCGTGGAGTGGCTAGCTAGGTGCTGCAGGACTCGGTGAGTAAGATGGACACCATCTTGTGGCCGGAGTGTGGCCGGAAGCACGTCGGCGACGAGATCTGCGGCGGTGCGGGCGTGTGATCCTCGTGCGGTGGCTACACGGCTCAGGAATGAGAGAGAGAGGGTCGGAGGAGTAGCTAGGCTCACAGCGCTACCGTAGAGGCCACCGGCGAGGTCGGGGACGAGCTGAGGCGGCGACGGCGTTGAAGGGGATCTCCGGCGAAGGTGAGCTCGGGCGAGGTCGGTGCGGCGGCTTCGGGGCACGCGAGCGCTCGGGGCTCGGCTAGCTCGAAGAAGTAGAGGACGGCGGAGCTTCTGGACAGGGTGGCGCGGCGTGGAGACGACGGGGAGCACGGCTACGGCGGTGGTGCGGCGACGGTGGCGTCGGCCATGGCGTGGGAGCGCGAGGGAGAGGAACTGGGGGCGAATGGAGGTGTCCAGGAGGGTCGGGGCGCGACGTGGAGCTCGTCCAGGCCATCAGGGCGGCGAGAGGGGGAGGCAGGGCGGCGTGCAGCTGCGTGGCGAGCTGCGGTGCCGCCGCCGAGCACCTTGGCTGCCTGCCTGGCAAGCCAAGCAGCTCGCTGGAGCGGTGGCCGGGCTGGGCCGGCCAGGTGGGCTGGCTGGTGGGCCTGTGGTGGCGCCAGGTAAGTTTTCCCTTTTTCTTTCTGTTCTGTTCTTTTTTAATACTTCTGCAACTTTGTTGAATTAAATAAAATACTTGGGCAACTCCTAAAATCACCAAATTACTCCTGGTCCATAGTTGGATTATTTCCAACATGAAACATTTTAGTTTGGAGATATTTGAGCATTTAGATATTTTATATAATTTTAAATGCCCAAATTCAAATATTTATGATTTAATTCAAAAACCCTAAGATGGCCTAGGAAAATGTGCACCACTTTTGGCAGAGGTTCTGAACCAAGACAAAAATGATGGGCATTTTAGAAGGGCATTTCAGGTTCATTGAAAAGTTTTTTAGTAAACCCTAGTTGGTTTCAGAGGGGACTGGGGGTTCTGTCATCCCCATTTCAAGTTTCTGATGAAAAAGTAGACATGATGCAACACTCTAATGCATGGCTAACTAGGATGTGACATAAAATATGATATGCAATGATGATCTAATGTATAATATTCCAAATTGAAAATTTGGGATGTTACACCTTTTTATCTATATGATAACTTCTATGCCTATGAATGTGTTACTTCCTTTTTTCTCCTGGCACCGGGTTCGACCAATCGGCCCGGGGGCTTGCCGCCTTGTATTATGTCAATGCTACCTGTAGTCGGACAAGTAATGTGCCGGCATCTAAGCCCGCTCCTGCCACAAGCCGCGGCTCGTAGAGCGACTGCCCGGCTGGCAAGAGTCAAAGGCAGAAACCAATGCCCACATGAAAAATGGCTAAAGACCAAAGCATTTACATAAGATAAGCCGGCTTCCCGCCTCGCCGACCGGCTGTTGAACAGCCGGCCGGCCGGCTTCCCACTTACCTTGCTAGGTCCTAGACAGCTGAAGTACTTGCCCTCCCAAACGGCTAAATACTTGTCCCAGCCACAGTCCGCAGAGCGGCTGCCTGGCTGGCAAGGCGGCAGCCAAGGGAGGGCAAAGGAAAAGGCCAAAAATGATCAAAAAGCAAGAAAAGTCGAAATTTGGCACAAGCACATCACATGCAAAACAAGTTTACGTAAGCAAGGCTTTCAAGCCGGAATTCAACCAAGTTTGAATACACCCCTAGTGGGTGGAACTACGCGAATTTAACAAATATTGTTCAAAAGACTACTAGGCAGGAAGAGATAAGATAAAAGTTGCCCGCCTATGCAAAGGAAGCAGCAGGCGGGTCCAGCAGGTTGGTGGAGTCGGCAGCACCGGCTGGTGGAGTGGTCGGCTGGCGAGTCTTAGCTTGGTTGTCTCCAGCACCAGTTGATGCGCTCGCACGCGGCTGGTTGCTGGAGGCACGATCGAGTTGAGGCTCGCCGTCCACTCCCTCCTTTGGAGCGGGATCTTCACCATCCTCGCTCTCCTTGTCTTCGCCCTCTTCACTGGAGGTGATCTCCTCCACCGAGTCCTTGCCGTATTCCAGGTTCGGCCCAAACAAGTCAGCCGACACCTCAGCACCCTCGTTGTTCAGCTCGGGAACAAATAGGCTGGTGTCGGTGTACTCGGCGATCGCCGCGGCGCGATGAATAAGAGCAGGCCTCATCGCCACCAGCTCTTCATTGGCCTCCTACCGGAACATGGCCAACTGGGCTAGATCCGGGCCAGGGTACCACGCCCTGACAAACTCCAAGGCCCGCCATGCGCCTGCCCAGGCTGAGGAGCCCTTCCACTGCTTGAAGCGGCCGACTACCATGTCCAGCCAGTCGACAGTCCGACTAGGGGTGCATGGAGCTTAGATGCGTGGCTAGAGGGCGGAGATCGCTTGGGCCCCAACACGCTGCAACTAGCGGAGCATCCCATGAGCCGGCTCGAGACGAGCCTGGATGGCAAGGAGCTGCTAGTCGAGCGACCGACGGGCGTTCGGTGCAATCTCCGAACCAGCCCGCCTTCGCTCTTCACGGTGAGCCTCGATGGCCTGGCTGGCAGCAATAGTGTAGCCAGGGAAGTACTCTGTGTAAGAAGATAAAAAGAAACATGAAGTCGGAAGCCAGATCACATAACAATTGGCAGACGAAGGAAAGAAGAAGGCAACTCACCATCAACCATGTCCTCAATCCGGCCATAGCCGTAGTTCAGCACCCTCTTTGTATCAGCCCAGTTCGAGCACTGAGTCTCGAACTCAGCATGGAGAGTGGCCTTGCTGTCCTTCGCTGCCTGAAGGGCCGCGTTGTGAAGCTCCACCTACTCGGCCAGCTCCTTGGCCAGACGTTCACGCTACTGGGCTGCCTTACTGCACTCCTCCTCCTTGGCACGCAGCGCGATTTGGGCCTCGCCCAACTGCTGCTGCATGGCGGCATTGGCCTCTGCAAAGATAGCAAAGAAAGATGGTCAGTAAGCAAGAAAGAAAGAAGTGCCAAGAGAGATCTGGCCCGACTGCTCAGCACTCGGAGCGAATCTCGGGGACTACACCTAGCGGGTGCACTGACGTGCCCCTGGGAGAGAGAGAGAGAGAGAGAGAGAGAGGGTGGAGTGCTTACTCCGGCTCCCGGACAAGTCAGCAGTCCGTTGGGCCAACTCCTGGACCTAGGAGTTGAAGGCTGCCGCACGGAGGTTGTGATAATCCTGCGACGAAGACAAAATAAAAGAAAGGAGGTCAGCACCCGAGCCTGCTTGAAAGTTCCAGGCTGCCTGCTTAGCAGCCGGCCCGAAACACGGGGACTACACCCAGTGGGTGCACTGGCGCGCCCCCATGGAAGAATACAAGAATCAAAAACAAGAAGCATACCCGGATGGCCGTTCGAGACGCTAGGAACTCCTGCGTGTAGTGATGGAGGGCGGCGGCCTGAGCCTGGAGCCGAGCCTGGACGTCCTGTGCTGCCGCATTCAGCACGGCCGTTCCGCCCCCAGGCGTCCACTCTAGCGAGCCGATGCTGGTGGCCTCACTACAAAAAAAATACACTTCCGTGATGATACGTGTTTGTCACAGTAGGTCACGTTTTCTGGCATGCATGTACATCCATGACGATTTTATGACAGAATCAAGATAGTCATACCTGTGTTGTCGTACAAGTGTTCCATGATATTACCAGAATTATCATCAAAGAATTGTCCACTTCCATGATAATAAATCGTGCGTCACAGAAGTGCTTTCGTCAAGGGTGACTGACACATGGCATCCACCGTAACGGAACGCCGTTAAGCTATCGGGTCCGGTTTTGGATTCGATAACCCGTTAACAGCCGGGACCAATGGGAAATTTCCACGTGCAAAATTCTGATTGGCCGGAGGGAACACCTGTCAGCTCGTCAGTGGGCCAGATGTCACCATGCATTGGAGGAGACATGCCTATGATACGTCGACATGTGGCTGGGCCTAACAGTGGCCCATATAGGTTAAAAAGGCAGGTAGGCCTAGTCAAAGGCTCGTAGTACTTACTCAGGTACTAGTGGGCCAGCCTAATAACGATCTGCTTAATAAAGGCCCATTTACGGCCCGAAGCCAGATCTGGCCCGTTAATTGTTCGCCAAATATTTGGGCCCATTTACGGCCCGAAGCCAGATCTGGCCCGTTAATTATTCGCCGAATATTTGGGCCCAATTACAGCCCAGTGACTTTCGGCCTGTTAGAGGCCCGATGTAGACATGGGCTCATTTCAGCCCGGTGGGAATTTCGACCTGGGAATGGCACGTGCTGCCCATGGGCCATATATGGTCCGACGGGACATCAGGCCCACTAAAGGCCTGTGATAAAGGTGGCAACAGTTAAGCCCAGTGTGACTTTGGGCCTGTTAAAGGCCTGTCGCATAATTTGGCACGTTGATGCTTGTACTAAGCTGTCGGCCTCTTAAAGGCCCATGATATCAGTGGGCCAACTAAGGCTCGAGATATGTTTCCGCCTAGTAACGGCCCGTGAGCTAACTTGGCCCAAAAATGCCCGGTCTACATTTCAGCCTTCTGAAGGCCCATTGACGACTAGTGAAAATTGAGGCCCAACATGCATTTCAGCCTGCTAAAGGCCCATGATTTCATCTGGGCCGTAATAGGCCAGTACAATATTCAGCCTGGTAATGGCCCAACGCTACCTGGGCCAAACTAAGCACTGGGTCCACAAAAGGCCCAACTAAAATATAGGCCAGTGTAAGTTGTGGGCCTGGCGCAAAGTGTGAAGGCCCCAATCATTCGGGCCCAAGAAAGATGCAGGCCGGCCCAATTGTGGCCCCCTAAAAACCAGGCCCGTTAGAGTCGAATGTTTCGGCCCGGTCGACTACATCTGATTTTTTTTCAGATAGCGAATGATGGTAGTAACTAGTAGGAATTAAGAACAAACCTACTCTATACAATAAAAAATTACGGCATAGTAACTAAGAATAAATCTACACTATACAATAAAGGATTTAAGGTATATTACATCCATTGGGCATCGAAGTTCGCCACCAGTGATCATAAAGCGCAACGAAGAAGCAGATTACAAAAACTGGGCACCATTGCAGCGTAACAAAATAATACTGAACCGAGACCACTTCCAAGACAGTTCAAGAAAGGTTATCCTTACGGGGGAACTGCTGCGCAAGCTGCTGAGCAAGGCTGTGATACCGGCCTAGCATGTCGGTCATTGCTTCCAGGTATAGTTGTTTAGCGATGAGGTTCTCATTGGTGTTCTCTGCAATCTTTCTTAGAGATAGGACTTCAAGTCGAAGTTGAGTTGCAGAATGCCTTTCTGCTAGAACTTGGGACTAAAGAAGTCGAACTGATTCAGACAACGAATTCTGTGAGCTTGTCTGACTGCTAGTCTCAAGTAACTTGGACACTGCATCAAGACAAGACTTTGGGGTTGTCTCGCTATCTTCAAGATGTTTTACCTTCTTTGCTGCAATATATGTTGGGTTTGTCTCACAGCCTTCAGCAGACTTGTGCATGCCATCAGGCATATCACCCTGAAACAAAGCAGAGAGATAACAGGTTTTGCACATGTATAAACAAAGATGATAACTGTGTGCTGTCAATTCCATCCAATTTCAAGTTAGAAAATAAAGAGTAAGTTCGAAATATCAATACCATAATTTGGCATTGTTCATAACGCGGGGAGCTTCACCACACTACTGGATTACCATGTCAACATAACAATCATAGATGAAGGGCAAAGAAAATCATTGTATCTATTTTGGTGAATGTGCATGGCATGTTGTTCATATCATCAACCACATCAGTAAGATAAAACAGGAGATGACAAGGTGCAAACATGGGATGCTTCACCACACACTAGATTATAGATCCACAAAAACAAGCATACATATATGGAGTATTGAGTAATGTGCATGGTACGAATAAGGAATTTGGTTTTACAAGTAAAACTTAGAACTTACAGTTCTTGCGAACATGCATTTTGGTAGAAACAACAAACAAACAACAGTAAATGATATGGAATACGAGCAAATTAAACAGCAGTTGAGGATAAAGGCTTTAGAAGGACTGGCTTACATTAATAGTTAACACCGGCTTTATAATGCCCTTCTCCATGTCAAGGGAAGGATAACTCAAGAATTTCAGCACAGAATCTTCTTCATAAGCATTGCCTGTACCCTACATTTTGTAGAGAGTAATTATAGATATGATAATACTGGAAGGGATAGAGGATAATGAAGATACGATGCAGATTGATGCTACATAATAAACTACCAATCCCAGGAAGTACAAGCGTTACAGGACAAAATGTACTGACAAGAGCAATGTGCTACACTTCTGCACTGGCATTGTCTGTGTATTCTACTTGTTGGTAAGATCAAATATAGATCAGATCTTTTTTAGTAAATGGTGGGCGAGGGAGATAAGATGCAGAATGCTACACAATGAACCAATCCCTCTTCCCCAAGAGTGTTTTGAACACTGGTGTACTGTACAAAACGTTCTTATATTATGGGACGGAGGGAGTAGCTGTTAATGTAAGTACAGTGATAGACGACGTTCAGTCCTTACAAGAGGACTGCAGAGCTAAACCTCTTCAAAAGCATTGGGTTGATTCTAAATTTATGTAAGAGTCCATATGGATCTTATAATGTCCACCAAATGGACAACGAGGCTAACATGTGCAGTGATGCTACATAATCAAACAACTACGAAAGTAAGTATTGTCATATAGGGCAAGAGGTACTCACAAGAGCAATGTAGTGTGCAGTTGCGAGATTCTATGGTCCCTTGAGAATGAATGTTCTTCTGCTAACAGTTTTCGTACAAGTGAGATGTTAAGGCAAATGCAGAAATGTAGTTCAAATTGTGATGTGATATCATCGCCAGTACCTTACGCTGCAGCCGAGACCAATGTGTAACAAGATTATTCCAATCACCGTAGGATAAATGTAGCACTAGAGACTTACAGAAATTTCATTTAGAGGCTTGCCATCGAATTGCACTTGCCTGAGGTAGGAACGATACTTCATCAATGAGTGCTTGAAAAGCGCAACCAACCCTTGCTCGTCTTCACAATCCAGTTTGCTCCTCGCCTATTTAAAAGAACAAAATCTTGTGTCTTCTGTCAGCAGAAACATATGCAGTAATGACCATGAATAACATTAGTACATTACTTATGCATAAGTTGCGGAGCAAGACTGGAAATTGTTCTGTGTCTGCGGTATAATCTTTCCATGAAGGAAAGATGCGCACAAAGGTCCTGACAACAATATAAGCTTCATCTTCTAAACTGGCAAGAAATGGAACAGGGGTCCTATTTGCTGCAATTGGGGTTCTCTCTGGTTCGAAAAGGGATTTGGCAACTGAATTTGGTGTACTCTTTGCTAGAATGGGGGTTTTGCATCGTAGAGCTGGTGCTATATCAACTGGCATAATCATATTGTTTGCTGCAGTTGGGGTCTGCTGAGTTGGGGCATCAGAAATGACCAGTGTAGTAGGGCTAGAGTTTGCTAGAGTTGGGGTGTTTTGTGGGTCAGGTGATATTTTTTTTGACCTTGTGGTCAGGTGATATTGCAACTACACCTAATGGGCTATTTGATTTATCAGGTGCCACTACCTTTTCCAAATACTTTGCTTGTGCTCCTCCATGATCAGCAATCGCCCTCTTCCTTTTGAATGTCTGATACACAAGAACAACATTTGAATGGATAAATATGGTATGATGACAGATGGAATATGTACTGAAAATGGATAGGCAGGGCGTATTCACATACACGATGTGTAAACTAAGCTAATGGCAGTTCGAAAAAATAGAAGCAATGGAAAGCATCATTGCAAGATATGTGCGACCCATGTAACCTTGGAAAGTTAGAGCAAGCACCTTGATGGGTGAATAAGATAGGGCATCTTCCTCTGACTCCTCCACTAGGGAGCTACATTGACTTAGGTCTCCCTCTAGCTCAGAATCACTGTTAGGATCATATTCTGAGCATGAATCTGTAGGTGGAGAGCGTTTGCATTTCATTGCATCTAGACTTGATTCCAGTCCCTTAATGCCAAGTTTGACAGCCATGGCATCGTTCTGCTTTATTCTTTTGATGCGCGCAAGCTCATACTCATTATGATGATGTTCAGAATCTGAGATTCGTGAAAACATAAAAAGTAGTCAGATTATCTATGGAATGCATTGCGGATTCCACTTGAAGAGTGTCTCCCTATAAACCCCTGCATATGCAAAGTTCACCCGCAACCGTGCTGACCAGACCACACACAGAAATACAAACCCCTTATATCTCTATAACAGGCAGACACACATTTCAAAACTGAAGTAGGAACATTAGAATCATATGAAATTCATATTTGAACAAATAAACTAAGGAATTATGAGTGGCATAATGTTTAGCTTCAAGGGTGGAGTATTGGTAGTGCGACACAAAGCAAGTAGATAGATTGTATTCAATGTAAAAGATCGAAGCCTATGTAAAAGCTGGAAATGACACTTTCTTTCTATACAATGTAGTGTTCGTTGCCCACACATGATGGAAGGGATCACATGGAGAAATACTATTCACTCATGTCTATGGTTCCAGTATTTAGAAACAGGGTGGTCCACCCTAAAAGAATATTGACAACAAATATGACAAGGCAAGCATAGATGTAGTGAATCAATCATTTACTTGTGATCTTACTAGGACAAGTATGCAGAATTGTAACTGCAGTAAGAGACTGTCCAAAATCGGAATCAAGAAGTTTGTCTAGCACTTATTGTTTGCAACTAATCGACGTAAATAATTGGATATTATATCGGATGAGTAAAAAAGACAAGTAAAGTTGTCAACAAACCTGGCTTGGAGTAGTAATCTGGGTCAATGTCACTACGACCAACAATCCAAAATGACTAGTGTTTGTTCTGAGGGCCGGAATTTTGAAAACCCTGTGAACTTTATAGGTACTAAATATTACCGAAATACATCTGAACCATTAAGTGTAGGTAGCACTGAGCACATAACAAACCCTAATGACAGTCCTGCCCAATGAGTAATGAATCAATTAGAAAATGGGTGATGAGGAGTGGCTGCTGAGTGTTGAGGATGTATCTCAGGATAAATCGGGTTGGCTTAGTGGGTGCTGCATGCCTGAGCCCTGAACGGACTGGGAAGGTAGGCACGGTGGCGCGCCCAGGCAGCGGTGACGTTGTTGGGAGAGCGGCTCCTGACCTCCTGTTAGTCCATCGTTTCCTCCAAGAGTCATGCCGTACGGGGATGGCAAGTCGCCGCCGAGGCAGGCGGCTGGGGGTGGGGGGTAGAGATCGAAAGCGCGCAATAGAACAAAGGGGAATCGGGCCTTGGGACGACCCAAAATCCCAGGGTGGGCCGGCCTACTGTGGGCACCCTATAGAGATACACACCCGAGCGACGAACATGCATTTTTGGAACTAATTTAGGAACATTTAGCTGACCAATTAAACGACTATGTTTTAATAATATCAGATTCGTATTTGAACAACTAAGATTTTCTAGCTTGATGGGTGGAGCATTGCTATTATGACATGAAGCACGCATTCTGATCGTATAGTGATAATAAAAGGGGGGAACTCTAAGCATATTTTTTTAGCAAGAGAGGGTTTCCCCTCCGATTTCTATTAAAGAAACCACCACGGAACCAACATGATCAATTAAACCCTAAGCATGATCACCTAAACTGTATTATGACTGTGCCACGGCAGATTTGAAGCTGCAAACTAGAGAAATGATATTTAGCATCCATTGTTTGTTTCGAACTAAGAACTAAATTCTAAGAGCTGAAAAGAATGTAGAGTAACCAAGTTAAGATCTATTTTCTGGTTGAGATCAAAAAGTTGAGGAGATATGAAGTACCACCTCTCTTCCTGCGCCATGCAGGCATAGGGGGTGCGATGGCTATCGGTGGCGTTGAAGCAGATCTGCGACGGTAGACGGGTGCATCAGGGGATAAGTCCCGTTGCGGTGGAAGAGAAGGTCGTGTGAATGGCCCCGGCAAAGAGGACGATGGCGCCGATGAAGCGAGAGGACGCGATGCAAGGCTATTGGTCCATCGCTGTGGATGAGAAACGTCCATCCCTAGCAGTGGATGATGCGGTCTTGGTAGGCCCTCCGGCATGGTGGATGACAGTGGCGATGGATGTGGTGGAGGACGGCGGCGATCGATGGGGTGGAGGATGGCGGCGATGGATGGGGTGGCGAACGGAGGCTGGTGTGGGGATGGTGTTATAGCGCACACGGTGTATGAATGGGAAAATGGAGGGAGAGGTATGGGGAACCATGTTTTTGGGACGCGCCTGTATGAAATATGGGAAAGTTACGAACTTACCCCCGTTTAAAATTTGGACATCTCGTCGGTTGGGGATAGGACGGTAATCTCGCATCTCGCCAATATTTGCCCAGAGCGATTTTGGGCGAGGAGAGGGTGGTTGGCGCCCATGGTTGGCGCCCACGGTGTATGAACGGGGCTGACAGGTAGGGTGGTTGTGTCACGTCTGAGTGAAGTTACAAACCTGCCCCTATTGAAAATATTTGCCTACATCGATTACGGCCGAGTCGAGTTTGTTTCGCTGCCCACCGTGTATGAATGGGGAAATGGAGGGAGAAACAGAGGTCTTTTGAAATAGCTTGAATCAAATGTGTTTTGCCGCCCATGTTTGGCGCCCACCGTGTCGGAATGGGTTTAGAGGCGGCCGTGTCACGTCTAATTGAAGTTACTAACCTACCCCTATTTAGAGCAGTGGAAATCGGGCCGATGGATTGTCCGTGTAATGGGTAGACACTAATTTCTATCTCCCAAACACTTGGCTTTGGGCAGCTGACGTGGGAGTGGACATTTTGCCGCTTCTTTCAAATTTTGGGACAATAAGCATCCACGTTTACCCTGGCAACTAAATTGGAATCCATTTTGTATTCCTATACGAATCTTTATAAATCATTCTATGTGTTTTTATATATCTTCAAAAGGACGACAAAGATGTATTCCACTGTCATATATGAATATGGTTTACAAATGCCTATACTCAAATTCAGAAGCTAGAATCCAGTTTAAGGTGAATTTGAATATTTGGAACACTTCATGTTCAACTCAAATGTCACACGCAACATAATGTGTTCTGCCATTAAATATGTACACAAGCGATGTATCAAGATTCAAATACCGAGTCAATCAACCAAGAATGTACAAAACTAACAGACATATAAACACTTATAAAGTATATGGATCAATAATATCAACTAACATACATAAGCCAATCCGCTGTACTTTTTTTTGCTACAGCAGCTTCCTTTTTTTAGCCAAGCTACTACAACATCTTGGCCCTTTTCGATGCGTGCCACTTATGGTCCATCTATACTACTATTATTGCTGAATGCACATTCAGCCCGATTGGCATATTTGTAGGTCTGGCACAGCAATCAAAATGAAATGTCTCCGAGTCTTATCAATTAATATAGACTTGTTCTCAAATAAAATTACAAACCAAAAAACAAAAAACAAAAAAAAAATTATTACATGATCTCTAAAACAAATGGTTTGATTGATTACATGAACAAACAACACAAAGGTTATTCAACGATGGAAATAACATTTCTCCTATGATTTACCAAGTGGGAATTTAATTTCCTTTTTTCCTTCAGGACCTTAACAATATGGTCAGTCTCAGCTTGCTTCGTTTTGAAATCCACCAAATATTTAATGGTTGTCTTGAGTACTGCTTGTGATTGTGCTGTTTGCTTCCTCAACATGTCAACTTCATCTCTAAGTACAGAAGAAGAATCTCTTTCTACCACTAGTTTAGCCTCTAGAGCATCAGCAGTTGGCAATTCATAATGCACGATTGGGCCGGTGCCACTGCTGTGGGATGATACAATGTCCATGGGGACCACGCTCTTTGATCTTGGGCTAACCTGTTTTGCCATTAAAGTTCTGATTGGATTCAGAAAAGTTGAAGTTAGCAAAACATATCAACTGGGAGTTATAACAGCAAACCAGTTAAACAATCAAGGAATTAAATAGTTTCAATTGGATGCTAAAAAGTAGTTATTAACATCATTGTAACCCGTTGTTGCAGCAGCAAAGCAGTTAAACAAACAAGTAGCTATTTATGTTCAGGCAAATAGGTAATTCCTAACAGTAAGTATCAAACACATAGATAGGCGCAGTCTATAATAGGATTAACAAGCTGTGGCATTATGTAATCAATAGCAAACTAAATTAAGCCAAGCAACGTAATTGAACTATTTTGCAATAAGTGGCTAACTAAAATTCCGAGAAGCAGGTAACTGAACTTACACAAGTTCTTTGTACAGGCACACTGCAACTTCTTTTTCGCTTATAAGATTGTACGAAGGAGTCCATGGCATCAATTGCTTGGATATGCAGTCCCAATACTTCTTTCTTCCCACACTGCATTGGTAAGTCGAATGGTTAATCTGGTAAGATGGTGCGTCCTTGATATGTTATATGAGGACGTGTAGTCAGACTAGTTGTAGCCACACACATCACACTAGCTTTTACTCTGTATTTCATGCGATTACTTTTGGCATATCGAGATCTAAGCAATCTACAATAGGATGAAAATACTGACATCCTTCACATTATTGGCGAACTCAGTTCATAGAAACAAGTAATTCAACCATTCTGTGGGTAAATCAAAAGCGCCACTGGAATATTTTTGGCCAATACTAGATGAAGATCCAACCCTGGGTGTAGCCTGCGTGGGAGGCAGCGATGGCAGCACGGGCATGGCATCTAGCTTGCGCAAACGGACAGTCGCATCTTGCAAGAGTAGCTTGCACAACGAGTAGGTACATCACATTCCTGGTTATATCTAATTCAACTCTTCAATTTCTGGCCAATAGTTAAACTTGACGGTGTTGTAAAACTGCTTGTATGTAGGGAATCTATGAGAAAATGAAACCAATTTCTACTTATTTTATCTCCCCCAATCAATACTGAACTGACTCAATCTGATGTATCTAATCAAGTTTCCGGTGCAAACATACAAGCTCATGTTGTTCTTGAGCCTGAAGTGTCTAATGAACAGACTGCTAATGAAAGATTTGATGCAAACATTTTACATGCTCCTGGTGATGAACATATAGTGTCGAATGAGGGATCTAATGCAAGCATTTTGCAAGCTCCCATTGAAGGATTTAGTGTCTAATGATGATCTGCTATGTTGAGAGAAACATAGAGATTTACAGGCATTGATGACAAGCAAATTATAGTGCATTTGCATAGCTTGAGGAAACGTCGAGGCCATCTACCAGAAAGTCCCTGTATCATGACAACATAGCATAAATACTTTTCTAATCTGTTGTTTGAAACTATTGGCATACTTGTGCAGGATAGATATATTGATATGCAGTTTGCGCACTGGTTATAGGTGCAATTACACTTCCATATTTTCAGCTAGAGAACAAATAATTCAAGCAGGTACAGACCATGTTTGTAGTCCTTGTACACCATGTTGCATTTTGTGTTTTTTGGTGCTTGCATCATTTAGTGTTTATAATCTGAACTACTTTGGATCATTCGCTGGTTTTCAAAGTGCATGTAGCTTCACATTTCTCAAGTTATGTTGATTTCTGGAGTGCAAGTGCCTTCGTATTTTTTAAGTTAAATGTTCACCCCTGGTAACTTGAATTCATGGATCCACCACTGCACACAAATCATACTCGAATGCCAGTACGAATTAAATGAAATGCAGGGACTTACGCTAGCTCATTGTACAGGCTCACTGCAGCTCTGCTTGCGCTTGGGATGTTCCATGTACAAGTCCATGTTACCACTTGCTTGGATGTGCAGGCCTTGTGCTCCTTGCATCCCCCTCTGCATTTTTGACACAGAGAATGGTTGATCAAATAAGTGGAATCGACCTGGATGTTGTACCGGAGGACAGATACTTACAAGGTTATATGGGTGTGCAGGATGTGTACCAGATCTTGTAGTGCCATCATGCTTCGCTAAAAAATGGATTTTCTTGTTTCAGATGATATCTCTAAAAGAAATAAGAGTTAAAGTCAGAGCTGCATAGGCGTGTAAGCTAAGGGAGCAGTGAAAGGATATCCAAACATTGTCGGAATAGTGCACAAGGGAGTGAGTGTGGATACCTAGTTCGGGTCGGTGTTTGGGCATGCTCGCCTAGCTAGAGTGCGGGTAACTTTAGAGTCATTGAGGGTGATGCGCTGGCATTGGCTGGCCGTGCATGGATGCAGATCTTGAGT
Organism: Triticum dicoccoides; assembly: GCF_002162155.2. Classification (NCBI taxonomy): domain Eukaryota; kingdom Viridiplantae; phylum Streptophyta; class Magnoliopsida; order Poales; family Poaceae; genus Triticum; species Triticum dicoccoides. Next base: position 366,369,427 of record NC_041393.1, on the reverse strand, counting down.
GGCAGAGGAGCGCTACGATGCGGCGGACGAGACCGTCGGTGAAGCCCCAACGGCCTTGGGGGGCGGAGGTGCGACGATGTGCTTGGTGAAGTAGCCCCGATGAGCTGGGAGACGACGTCGATGAAGCGCACCTGATGCAGTGGAAGTCGGTGTCTGTGAGGCACGTCGGTTGTGGCGGCCGACGTTGTCGGTGGACCACCTGGTGCGGTGGACAAGGGCATAGATGAGGTAGCTCCAATGTGGTGGTGAAGTGCGACCATCATCTTCGTCGTCATTGTCCGGCACAGAGGTGGGGAAAGAGACGAGACGAGGGGCGATTCGAACTTTGCTTGGGTTGGCGGCGAATTAGGGATTTGAGCAATTTGGGCGCGGAAGGGGACGGTGGAGAAGGGAGATTTTGCAGGGCTGGAATTGGGGCCGCCAGATATTTCAATCCGAAACATGGAAG
>NC_041393.1:366186873-366368767 GCF_002162155.2 Triticum dicoccoides | reverse complement strand
CGCGTCCGTCCGACACACGCGACCACCACGACACGACTCTGGTCTGCCTGGTGCACCTACATTTGAGAATGCAAATGAATCTTCTTTCATTTCCAAACGAATCTGTATGTATTACCATGCTCGTGTTTTCCTTGCAATAATTAGTCATTCTAAATGAGATAATCCCTCTGTTCACTTTTGTAAGTCATTTCAGATAACTTAAAATGAATTGTTTTGCACATTGTCTGAAATGTCTTCAAGGTCTAATAAAAGTGAACAGAGGGAGTACTATAAATTAATTAATGAGGAGTTATTTGAAAAAAAATCGAAACGCTATCCACGGTATCCATGCTAACGTGGATTAGAGTGTGTGTCACATAATTAGTTATTTGAATTAGAGTGTGTGTCACGTAGCGATCTCCAATTCTAACATGGATTTTGCATTTCACTGTATCCATGCTACTTTTTTAATACAAATTCATATGTATATGATGAACACCATGGTAGTGAGAAAACTTTTGGATGGATTCAAACATATGACCTACAAAATAGCACAACAAATCGAGTCAATGTCAACTTTTCCAAACCTAGTATGGCACGAATTCGAAATAATTACCCATATGCATGGTCCTCAGTTCAAATCTTAAAATGTACGCCGAATTGAAACATCGATATTAAGTCTCGTACTATCTACATTAAATGTTGTTTTTAGCCCCCCCCCCACCCCCCGCACACACGCTACATACTTCCTGTATCGGTCAATCTTCCTCTCCTAACCACCTTAGGAAGCTATCGGTTTCCAACACAGTTTCATTCTTTCTCTCCATGTTTCGATCTCTAACTCTCTCAACTACACAACCCCCTTTTTCCACTGTGTTACCAAATGTATTTACCTCACCCACCCTCCATTGCACCCCATGCCGAGCTCTCTCTCTCTATCTCTCCCTCTCACCCTCTCGCGCTAAATACATGCATTGCCTATCTAGCCCCCCCAACCTCTGGTGTGCACGCACGCACGTTGTCTATCTAGGTCACTCCCTCTAGACTGTCTTACTCTTTCTTCTGATTGGCGGGCCACACTCGCTCGACCTCATGGAGGGCGACACTCGCTCAATCCCCCCCTCTCTCTTTGTATGTCTCGATTGACCTTGCTCCTTCTTGGACAAAAACGATATATCACCATGTTTGAGCCCAATTCGACCTATTCACATTGTATACTCTCTCATGCACATTGTATATCCAGGTCACTCTCTCCAACCCGTCCTTTCGATCGCACGATGACCCTATGTGATCGATTGACCTTGCTTCTTCCCATGCAAAAAATATATCTACACGTCTGCGACTGGATCATCTCTCAAGCTCTATCTTACAACCCTCACCCTTGCCAAAAGCTCAATTGGACAATATCTTTCCAAAGCATATATATCTGTTCAATGAATGTCGGACCACACTCACTTTGTCTCTCTATATATATGTCTCTCGATTGACCTTGCTTTCTCACGCTGTATCTTCCATGCATTGAAGCTACCTCTCCATCCCTCGCAAAGCTGGAGCTATTTACATTGCGAGGGGCACTCCAGCCTTGGATTAATTTGTGTAGGCATTTATTCCGGTCGGTTTAGATTATATTTTCGTAGCATTCGGCCCACAACTACTCCAAACACTGTTGCAACCCCCGCAACTCCCCTAATTGATTTCCCTCTGGCTCGGTCATTGCTCTCTCGCACGTCCTTTCTCGCATTCAACGTCGCACCATGGTACTATTGCAAAAAACTCTGTTGTTCTCTTTAATTATTATAAATAAGATACAAAACTACACACCGATAGTACACTTGGAATGGAACAAATTTCTACCCACATATTAAAGTGCTACAAACTACACACCGAGGGGCCCACATGTCAGGAAACAAATTTGGACCCATATACAAATTAAAAATAAAGGACGAGAATCGAACATGCGACCAGGGCCTTCAAGCCGCACGTCAATAGGCAACATACGTAGAACAACAATGTTTGTTGTACCCCCCTTTGTTCACATAATGTTTTTATATTACCATAGCCTATTTAATGGATAACATGTAATATTATTTTTGGTACTATTCGCCTTCAGTTACTGGGGGGTTCCATGTGTGCTCTCTCTCTCTCCTCCCCTTCTGCGTTTAGACGCATGGGCAAACACGAAGAACTCATGGGCGATGTTGCCGTTGACCATATCTGGACGCGTTCACAAGTTACGGCACCCGTTTCACATACTAGCAGCACTAGTCAGTGTGTACGTGCAATGCACGTTAATATGGAAGTATATTAAGTGCATGCGGATATTAAGTAGGATATTATTTGCGTGTTATTATGTGATTAGCACTATTTTTGGCATGAAATTAACTGCACGCTAAACGTATTGAGCGCTCGACATTGAAGCAGTCTAGGTCATTGGATGACAAGGAATACATGTGGCTTGATGACGTTTTATATTTAATTCGATACGGCTCTAGCAGAACATTCAATCGATCAAACCATAGATTTCGTTTAGTTTGACTCCAACTTTAAATTATACGACGATCGAAATAAAATAAACGGAAATGATAAACGTTCGGATTTTAAGCATGGCAATCCGAACGTTTTTCATGGAAAATTTAGATTACGCGGCGGCGGTGGGGGCGTCTTGCGGTGGGAAGCGGCTCCTCTGTCGTGCTCTGTGTGTCATCGGGCCACTGACCGACGGCGACGACGGCGTCTTGCGCCGTTGTTGGCGTACTCCCGGACGTTGGCCTAGCTTCAAGGAAGGCCAAAATGTTCTGGACTTCGGAGTGAGTCAACTGGCGGGAGGAGGCGACTGACATTGGTGCAAGGAAGCGGTTGACGGCGGCCATCCATGCCGCTGAGGGGGGCACTGGCACCCGCGCAGGGACAGGCGCTGTCAACGGCGCGGCGGAGACATTCGTGTACACGGGCACCGGCACGGGCACTCACATCAGTGCACGCGCAGGTGCATGCACTGGCAGGTGCACGGGCACCGGCATGGGCGTGCGCGTCAGTGCATGTGCAGGCGCATGCGCTGGCAGGTGCACGGGCGCGTGAAAGTCGGCGGGGACCTCGTGGAACCCCATGGCATCAAGCTCCGTGACAATGTGTGGCTCCCAGCCAATCAATGCCACAGGGATGGGTGCTGGCGCAGTTGGGGTGACGGGAGCCGGAACGGGAGCGGGGACAGGCGCGACGTCTTCCCGCAAGGCCAGTTCAAGCTTGTCCCAAAGCGCCTTATGTTCTTGAGACTCCGGCTGGGTGTCTTCCTCAGGAAACTAGAAGACTAAGGGCAGACCATCGTGATGCGGCATGGCATACATTTAGGTCAAGCTAGTTGGAGGTAGACGACAGGAGAATCAGAGAGAAAGAGAGAAGATTGTAGCGATACCATGTAGTGCGGGGTTGATTTTAAACCACGGCGCCGGCGACATTAAAAGTGGGAGCAGTTGGGACGAAAGTGGGCGGTGGAGCCTGGTCAAAGGGCTCGCCTCCCGGTGAGCCTGCACAGCGGTCTGCTCGCATGTCTCCCTATCAACCGGCACAGCGGTCTGCTCGCACGCCTGCCGTCGACTCACACGCTTGCTCGGACGGCACCTACCAATGAGAAGCGAGACTCGTGGCGGCACGTAAACGCCCACGGTTTCAATAGTGAAAGCATTCACCTTAACGTGACATGTCATTGTTCCAAAATACCTTGGCTCTTCATTTGTGCAACTTGTCATAAGCAGCTTGTCTCAAATTGAAGAAAACATTATGAAGTAATATTTGTGCCATATCACGTGACCATGCTCAGTTTCAAGAATTTATGGTTACTTTTGGATTATCTGAAATTTAAGATCCAGGATTAGAAACAATATCATAACCTACATCATGCAATAAATTTTCAAGCCATACATCTGTCCTATTGTATTTCTTAAGAAAGGATTTGGTTAAATATTTTGCTTAGTTAGACTTCAGACAAGTTATATATGCAGAGTAAAAGGATAATCCCTCCGTACCAGTGCATTGCCTGATATATTAACTCAAGTACTAGGCACGAACAAACGGGCTCAATTCTATGCTCATCCTGCTGTAGTAGTAGCAGTAGTAGTAGTAATCCTAGGAAATGCAGTTGATGGGTGACCTTGGTGAGTGGCGACCGAGGGAATTGAACCATGATCGGCATGGTAGGTAACGTTGTCTAGTTACTAAAGCATCCCTCTGTTGTTCATCGGTAGTCATTATGGACTGGGGACATGAGGGGAATTTCCTATGGCTGGTCTGGCTGCCAGATATTTTGACTCGAAACGCTAAGTCTCGACTGGTTGGGATTGCCTAATGTGCGTACCACGCACGCCACCAGAAGGACACGAGCCCTGTTTTTTTATTTTATTTTATTTTTTTGGATCAACACGAGCCAAGGTCTGGCTGGTACGCCGTTGGGTCCTACCATTCGAGAATACGAAAGGAACCTTTTAAATTGCCGAACGAATCTATGTGTATTACAATGCTCGTATTTTCCTTGCAAATACTAATCTCAATGTGGTAATTGATTTATGACGAGTTGTTGAATTAGAGTGAGTTTGTGATATAGTAATCTCAACGTGGATTTCACATTTCATGGTATCCATAATAAGTTTTTGAATGCAAATTGAAATTTAAAAGACGAACAATATGCATGTGAGAAAACTTTGTATGTATCAAGCATATGACCACACACACACACACACACACACACACACACACAGAGAGAGAGACACACACACACGAACACAACAACAATCCAATAAGTATAGTGCATCTATTTTTCCAAACCATGCATGTTTGACACGAATTCAAAAATACTCCTTCTATTCCTAAATATTAGTCTTTTAGAGATTTCAACAAGTGACTACATAAGGAGCAAAATGAGCGAATCTACACTCTAAAATATGTCTATATACATCTGTATGTGCTAGTCCATTTGAAATCCCTAAAAAGACTAATATTTAGGAACGAAGGGAGTAAAATGTAAGACATGCATGGTCCTCAATTCAATATTTAAAATGAACATGAACTTGAAACATGAATATTAAGTCTAGTACTACAGTACATGCAAATGTTGTGTTTAGGCGGAGCTATGATTGTCGGGGGTCAACCCCTCGACCTTAGATAAAATTGTGAGCTCTGTTTAGGGTTGTTTAGATTATATTTGTCCCCCCTCCCAACCACCGATTGGTTGTGCACCCCCACCCTCCTCCCCGGGAGAATATCATGTGCCCCCATACCTTAGATGCTATATGCCGATACGAGTTGCTTGGAGCTTGTAGATCTGAGATATAGCAGCTCACATGATGTCTTAATATTTTTACAGGAAACCTTGATGAGTTTGAGAATTGCACACAATTTGTACAAAAACTACTCAAATGCCCTTGGATCCCATATCCAACGACCTTGAAGCTCGTATCACTGTAGCATCTAAGATGAAGGAGGACATCATATTCTCATGTATGTAAGAATATCATGTGCTACCACACCTTAGATGCTTTGGTGATACAAGCTCTTCGGAGCCGTTGGATTTGTGACCCAACACCTCCTCGGTGGTTTGAATAGTTTTTTGCAGAAAATCCCCCAAAGAGTTTGGTCACTGCTTACAAGCACAAAGACTGCTCGGATGCCATTGGATCTCAGATCAAACGACCTCGAAGCTCGTATCACCGTAGCATCCATGCTGCGAGAGCACCTTATGTTTTCTCGCACAGGAGAATATGAGGTGCTCCCGGACCGTAGATTCTATGGTGATACGAGTTCACGGAGATCTAACGGCCCACAGTAGGAGGTTTGAATCTTTTTGCAATATACGACTGAGAGAGTTCGGGAATTGTGCAGAAAGTACAAGTACTACGCATGTGCCATCTGATCACTGATCATACGACCTAGATGCTCATATCATCGTAACGGGTAATTAAGCTACGGGGAGCATCTAATATGAGCAACTGGGAGCCGTTGGATCCACGATTCAGCGGCACACATGAGGCCTGAATGTTTTATTTGCAAAAAACCTTTGGAGAGTTTGGAAATTGCACATAATTACAAAGACTACTCCCAATTCATTGGATCTCACTTCCAACGGTGTAAAAACTCGTATCACCATAGCATCTAAGCTGCGGGGTGGATGTGATATTCTATGCCGCTGTCATTTTTTGTTTGTAAACTTGCAAAATACGTGTAACTCGTGCCATTACTTGTCTAACCGCGCAAAGTGTTTGTTCAATAAAACCATCCTACACTGAAATATCGGAACAACACACGGGGGTCCCACTTGTCATTAATCAAATTTGGACCTAAAACTAACAAATCTGAAAGTCGAGATTTGAACTGGCAACCTGGACTACAAAGCGTAAGTCGATAGCCTGAAACGACAACGGTTGTTGGCTTTGTCCCATAACTTGATTTTATACGGTATTACGTTGAGTAGAGTAGAGGGAGTGCCTCGTCAACACGTGCATGACCGTTGACTCACTTATTGGTGGGTCCCAGGTCTGTGATCTCTCTCTTATCTCCATCGTCTAACCTTTGCACGGGCACACACGAAGAGCGGCGCTAGCTTGCCGTGGTGTTATTACAACTAAAACAAATCTTGGAAAATAGAAGAATTGCCTAGAACAAGAGACGTTGTGGCTGGTCGAGACGGAGCTAACCACACCTATCCTCCATGCCACGTTAGCATGATGAAGTTGTGTGGCTAGTGGGGTGTTTTCGACCGACTGGTTGGGTCCCGAGGTCGAACCATAGGTACTACATCTGATACAGTATATTTTTATATGCACATTTTTCCTCTGTGCCGAGACGTGGCACACCCTACCGCACGGTTTCGGGGTCCTGTCGGGTGGTGCACACATATATTCTTCCTGACGTGGGATGCCCTACCTAGAGTTTTCTAGGTCCTCCTCAGTCGTAGCACCGAAGCAAGTAAATGAGTCATCAAATCACAAAAGACCACGTTTCCCGCCAAGTATATCAGTGAAGCATGGTGGCTAGCTAGTTGGGCTAGTTCGACCGATTAGCTAGGCCGCCGCCACATTTGTTTTTTCACCCCTTTTTTATCTACTTGTCGGCAGGTAAATTTAAATATCCACCGTGACGTTGCTCTGGTGTTTGGGTGTGGCAGGATTTTTAATTTTTTGATTGACGGGAGCAGGCGCGGCAGGATTTTTAATTTTTTGATTGACGGGAGTAGGCGCGACAGCAATTAGTTAAGATGACTCCGCCTGTAAAACCCACTCCTCCTTGATGTGAGATGTCGTCGACTGGTGTTTTACCATGGAGAAAACCAAAATATTCCCCGCTCCTCGGTTAGCTCCCTCTGCCTTCCCGTAGATTGCATTGCCTTTCAGCCATTTCGCCCCCTTTGCTTCCTCTCCCCATTGCTTCTACCCGGTGCCACGGCGGCGCAGCAGATCATGGAGTCCGAGGTGAGGGGCCTCACACGGGAGCTCCATGCCAAGGATGCGGAGCTCAGGGCCAAGGACGTGGAGCTCCGTGAGCTCAAGGAGGAGAGGAGTGCCATTCTCCTCCGTTATGTGCGGGAGTTCACAGGGCTTCAAAAGCGGCATGCGTCCACCACAAAGATGATCGAGGCATCAGCGGCGTTGCTGCAGAAAGCAGGAGATTCGATAGGACGTCAGGGGAGCCGGCTGGAGCGTGTGCAGGCCGATCGTGACGAGGTCCAGCATCACCTCAGCCACTTGGTGAACCAAGTTGCCACGCACGTGTTGCAGCTGCGTGATGCCTACCATCGTGCCAGCGCGACCATGCCGACCGTCGGGCTAAACCCGTTCGACCACCCGGTCGACTTCAACAAGCTGCGGCTTCCTGACCTGGTCTCCTTCTTCACCTATATCTCTGAGGATCTGAGCCATCTCCGCGCGATGGTGGGGGCGGAGCTGGACAAGGAGGGGTTGCGGGCTGCCGTCGCCATTGTCAGGCGAATCCTTTTAGGGCTCCGTCATCGGGATCCATTCGTGCCATTGGACGTCGTCTTTGATGATCTGGCTCCCGTCGATCGGGAGCGGGCTCTGCAGGCAGTTGCACCCTGCATCACCAACGTCGTGCACCTCAAGAAGCAGAGGGACTTCAGTGGTGTTTAGGCGCCCTCTGCATGGGCATGTCCATGTCTCAGCGCAACATGACCGTTGGATCAAACTTAGACAGTGCAGATCAGTCACTGTAGCACAAAGCATGGGGGTGTGTTTGGTTGCATGCTCATCTCAATATAGTTGTTTCCTCTTCGTGTATTTGTGTTAACCTACTAGTGTGGACTTATGCACCCTTCATGCACTCTGCCAAACACCCAAAAGTGGGTCGAGAAGGGAACTTTTTCTCCCATCCCGTGCACCCTTCATACACCCTTCCTAACACTATTCGTGCTTCATATGGTTCATGTTTCATGGAGTAATGTAGCACCATACTCTCCGTGCGCTATAGACCTAGTTCTGTTAACATTGATCTCACCGTTCATTCTCGACCAGATAGTCGAAAAAGCGGTACTATGTTACTACATTACTGTTCATATAGTTGAAATGCGCACACATCGTTATCGTCATATCTTACTACACTATCAACAAGATTATGTAGTACTGACGTATGAACCACTGCACATGGCTAGTAGTAGGGGCACCATGTATGTTCAAGTGGCTTCCGTGTTTCACACTCCGTCGTAAGAGTGGAAACACTTGCTGCAATCATTTTTTTCTTCAGAAAAATAGTGGACACGCTCTACCGTGTGGATCCTCCTCCAGCCATGCACTAAATTACTCACTTTCGCCGACGTGTGGGATATCCAACATCGGGGTCCACCAACCATGCACTAAATTACTCCGTAGTAGAGTGATGGTAGATTACCCCGATCGAAGCGCCGCAGTAATGCCCAATGAGCTGTAAAATCACAAAACCCCCTCCTTTCCAGCAGTAAGTTGGACGGACGAAGCAACCATCATTTCACTCTTCTCTCTCAGCTTCCTCTCTTGAAGAAAACCCCCAATCGCTTCGCTTCTCCCTCATCTCGCTCCTCATTTCACTCTTCTCTCTCAGCTTCCTCTCTTGGATGGACGCTGGAGCACCGGCCGACGTGATGTATATTGCTCTGGCCAAAACCGTCGAGGCTCATGGTACGAAGAAGCGCAAGCACCCCGCCGAGACTACCGCAGACAAGCTCAAAGCCATCGCCCTATCCAAGCCCCCCTCTCCGGGATCCCTCATTAAGCAAGTCTAGGTAATATCTCTTCTTGACGATCTTTTTCTCGATCTTGATCGTGTTTTTTCATCTAACACGTTGTACTAGTACTACTAGTACAACTTTCTGGGTGATCTTGCATGTGATTTTTGTGTGCCAAATGACGGTTCTAAATTCCTCTTTTGACCAAAACATGCAAGAGGTTGACACTGATTTCTTATAGATTACTTTCAACTACTCCCTCTGTCCCAAATTTCTTGTCTTAGATTTGTCTAGATACGGATGTATCTAATACTAAAATGTGACTTGATACATCCGTATCTTGACAAATCTAAGACAAGAATTTTGAGACGAAGGGACTACTTTATGAACATCAATGCTACCTTTGAAGAGGGTATATTTGCCTCGGTAACTTGTGTTATGGATATTGCAAGTAATCCCTCTGCTCGTATGCCTTTGAAGACATGTTCTAGTGTCTTTGTTCACTCATTTTTTTGCGTATATGTAGTCATATATGGAGTATAATATCGAAAATCATCTTATATTTCTGAACGGAGGTAGTAATAAAATATGCTTTCTGTTTGAATTAGAACCAGGTCCGCGGTGGAGATGAAGTTCTCAAAGTCATGTCGTGTGAACTTGAAGACCTGAGGATGAGTTCTACTGCTAAACTATCTAGCTGATGTGTCCTTGTCGCCACATGTCCTGAACTAGTGTTTTCCTGTAGCATTGTTGTCAGGCATGTTCTCTGGGCTGTACTTGACCGCAACAATTTCCTGGCAGTGCATTCGATTACAAAGGGTGTGGTTCTTGTAAAGCTTCCCAACAAATCTGATGTGGCCTATCTTCATCATCATGTTTATGAGTGGAAAGACCACTCTGTTAGGGTCTCAAAGGTTGCCGAGATGGTGATGGTGCATGTAGACATCTCTCACGAAGTCCATGGCCTAGTCAGTTATGCGGGGTTCATCCCATAGGTCGGTGGAAAGAAATAGTCTGCAGAGTTCAATTAGTGCAACTTTGCTTGTCTGTAGTAAGTACTATTGTTTAGTACTTGATTTGTGTTTGTGAACCCTGTATTGTTTATTAGTACTGCCGCTTTTGGTGTGTGGTCGGTCCTGAGAACGGTCTATGTTAATGTCTGTCCACTCAATTCAGTCTGTATATTTTGAAGTATCCAGATGATCTTTTTTGTGAGGACGATTTATCAATTATGGTTACACTCCAATATCTGTATGCATTGCAGGGGTTATCGCACCCACCAGGATTTCCAGTCCCATGGACGTTCGGTCCATACGATTTGTCACGACCTTTGGACTGTCCTACTTGTGGGAGTAGGCGAGGCCCCTGTATGCCACCCGTAGTTGGACGATCAATCTTCTGTTTAGTACTTCAACATAGTGATTTCCCGGTAAGGATTCACTCATGACACATCAAGTAAATCTTATTGATTTACACTAAATCTTATTGATTTAATTTCATGTTTTCTTTCTTTTCCTGCAATTTTACGATGCAGGTTTTGCCATGTGACATTCATCACAGAATAAACCGTTTGGTTTGCTCTACGATGGCTATTTTTGCAGGTTTCACTTCTTATGTCGTGTCAGTAATGAAGGCACTGTCCATCACTTATATTACTGGAAAAAATTGGATCAGTCTGTGTCTGAGTACAAGCTGAATCCCTATGATGAACTGTAGTTTGGTTTAACAAAAACACCACAATTAGTCCTTTCCACCTTTAAAAGAAATGAAGAAAAAAACTGGATCACGGTAACGGATCCTAGTCAAGTTAGAAAGCTGATCATAGCAGACCAGACATGATCACCGCTGTCTCGCACATCGATACCACCTTCGGCAATGGATCGAGCACCGGCAGTTCCTCTAGCACTGACAGTGGCAGCAACTCAGTCCGATCCAGCTGTAGATTGGGCACCAACCGCGTCAGCGGATCAGGCTGATCTACCAGAGGATCGGGCATCGACACCGGCACCTGCACCGACACCGGCACCAGCTCTACAAGGAGCACCATCTCCGGCAGCAGCGGCGGCTTCGGCACCTGCACCAACACTTGCACTTGCATCTGCTCTAGCCCGTGTAGCGGCAACCGAATGAGCAGTTGCACTGGCAACAGACTGGGCTGCAGTTTGCACTTCATATACCAAAGTCCTTACAAAAACCGACATGTCCACCTTCTTGGTAAGCATTGGCCGCCCAAGTGCTTCGTTCTTTTTTCTTTCCATGTTGTTTCACATGATTCACTATGTTGATCTAACTATTTGGGTATGTCTTCTTTTTTGCAAACAGAGAATTCCTAGAGCAACGAGGGACTCGTTCAACAATCCGGGCGACTGCGGACAAATTTCTCTTACCATGCGTAGCCTTGGTCAGAATGAACCTGCTCAAATACCGTAAATACAAAGGATGGTCGCATGATGATTGATGCTAAAGGATGGTCAAGGTTCAAATCTAAATCATATCTTGCGGTAGGGGATCATGTCAAAATTGAACTTTCTCGGCAAGGAGAGCTGGTCCAAATCAACTTTGAAATTCTTCAGTAGCAGCACGCAACTACCAAACTGATCTATCCTCCAAGAGATTTTGATGTAATAATCTGGCATGGTGAAACAAGTGTCCTGTGTGTATAAGTGAAAGCACAAGTGCTCCTTGGGTGGTTTTGGTAATTAATATCAACATATCTCTTGTTGGACTAGCACTTTTACCTAGTATGTTTCAGACAAGTTCAACAATGGAGTGGCATGGACTAAAGGATGTGGAATCCCTTATAGATGCAAAGGACAAAGGATTGGCTCAAGCTCCAAGATCAAGACTCTACATTTTCTATTTTAGTGATCCAAGATCACATTGAGTCTATAGGAAAAGCCAATACTATCAAGAGGGGATGAGGTGTTGCTTAATGGCTTGCTTGCTCAAAGTGCTTAGTGATATGCTCCAAATCCCTCAACTACTTTCTCACATCCACATATGTCCTAAACCAAAAGTCTAACTTGGCCCCACCGATTCTTTCTATCTGGCGCCACCGAGTTCAGATGTCATAGCCACTGCCACAAACCCTAGGCAAATCGGTCTCACCGATAGGGATCTCGGTCTCACCGAGATGGGATTGTAATCTCTGTGTGTATGTCCATTACCAAAATCGGTCTTGCCGAGTTTGAGCAATCAGTACTACCGAGATTACAATGCAAACTCTCTGGTTAGGTTATTACCAAAATTGGTCCCACCGAGTTTGTGTAATCGGTCTCACCGAGTTTGCCTGACCAACTCTCTGGTTAGCTTATTACCAAAATCAGTCCCACCGAGTTTGTGTAATCGGTCTCACCGAGATTACGTTATGCCCTAACCCTAACCATATCGGTCCTACCGAGTTGCATGTCGGTCCCACCGAAAATCCTAACGGTCACTAGATTTGCTAAATCGGTCCGACCGAGTTTCTCAATTCGGTCCCACTGAGTTTGGTAAGTTGTGTGTAACGGTTAGATTTTGTGTGGAGGCTATATATACCCCTCCATCTCCTCTTCATTCGTTGAGAGAGCCATCCGAACGAACCTACACTTCCAGCATCCATTTTCTAAGAGAGAACCACCTACTCATGTGTTGAGGCCAAGATATTCCATTCCTACCATATGAATCTTTTTCTCTAGCCTTCCCTAAGTTGCTTTCCACCAAATCCAAATCCTGTGAGAGAGAGTTGAGTGTTGGGGAGACTATCATTTGAAGCACAAGAGCAAGGAGTTCATCATCACCACACCATTTGTTACTTCTTGGAGAGTTGTGTCTCCTAGATTGGCTAGGTGTCACTTGGGAGCCTCCGACAAGATTGTGGAGTTGAACCAAGGAGTTTGTAAGGGCAAGGAGATCGCCTACTTCATGAAGATCTACCGCTAGTGAGGCAAGTCCTTCGTGGGCGATGACCATGGTGGGATAGACAAGGTTGCTTCTTCATGGACCCTTCGTGGGTGGAGCCCTCCATGGACTCGCGCAACCGTTACCCTTCGTGGGTTGTAGTCTCCATCAACGTGGATGTACGATAGCACCACCTATCGGAACCACGACAAAAACATCCGTGTCTCCAATTGCATTTGAATCCTCCAATCCCTTCCCTTTACATTCTTGCAAGTTGCATGCTTTACTTTCCGCTGCTCATATACTCTGTGCATGCTTGCTTGATATGTATTGTGATTGTTAAATTTGTGCCAAAACTCCACTCCAACTTAAAGAAGTTAAAAACTGCAACGTTTGGTACCTAGTGTCTAATCACCCCCCCTCTAGACCCCTCTTCTCGATCCTTTCAGTTGGTATCAGAGCTTTGGTTTCCATTGCTTTGGTTTAATCACCATTGGAGGAAGATGGATAAGTCGACTATTGGGAGTCTTAGACATAGAGTGCCTATACTTGATGGAGAGTATTTTCATGAGTGGAAAAATGAGATGCTTGTGATTTTCAATCAATATCATTTGAACAAGTATATTGCTAGCCCTTGTGCACCTCATGTTGATCCTATGCATCCTACCCTTGATGAGTCAATTGACATCATTCGCAATCTTAGAACTATTGAACTTATCACTAGAGGCTTGCCTAGAAACTTGATTGGATGTTTGCCTACTCTTAAATGTGCCTACACTATATCGAAATTTCTTGAGGAACGCTTTCCAAATTATCCTTTGAAAAATCTAGATGAAATTCTCCATAAGTCTATTGCCTTGAGTAAGATGAATTCCAATGATCCTATGTTTGGTGATTGTCTATTTGAGCTTACAAACCTTATGCGTGCCAAAGGAGATGTTGGAATTATTAGTGATATTATTTCCGAAGCTATAAAAATTCGTAAGCAAGATCATTGTCAAACTCACTCTAACGAATCAACCTCTCTAGGATTTGATCCACCACATGACGATGTTGAACATGGATACTATGATGAGGATGATGATAGTGACTTCAATCTTGATGATGCAATGAGACACTTTGGTCTTATGGCAAATCTTTGGGATATATGGCAGGTGGAAAGGAATGGGTTCTTGATAGTGGATGTACCGATCACATGACCGGAGATAAAGACATGTTTCGTGAGCTTGCTGAAAATGATGGTCCTCGAAAGTATGTCACTTTCGGCGACAACTCGAAGGGTAAGGTGTTTGGCCTCGGTAAGGTGGCCATATCACATGATAGCTCCATTCAAAATGTTATGCTCGTTGGATCTCTTGGCTACAACTTACTTTCAGTATCTAGACTTGCTGATTTCGGTTTCAATGTCCTATTTACTGAAGTAGATTGCCAAGTGATTCATAGAGATAATCATAAAATGGTCTTTACCGGTGTTCGTAGAGGTGATCTATACATTGTCGATTTCACTAAAAAGGCTCAACCTAGAACTTGCTTTATTGCTAAATCCTCTAAAGGTTGGTTATGGCATAGACGATTAGGTCATGTTGGTATGCAAAACCTTGACAAACTTATTAAAGGAAATCATATCCTTGGCGTTAACGATGTCATATTTGATAAGGATAGACTTTGCAGTGCTTGTCAGGCAGGTAAATAGGTTGGAGGAAGGCATCCCGTGAAGAACATCATGACCACAAGGAGGCCACTCGAGCTACTTCACATGGACCTTTTTGGTCCCAACGCCTACAAAAGTCTCGGCGGAAATTCTCTTGGTCTAGTTATAGTTGATGATTTTCAAGATTTACATGGGTGTTCTTTCTCGATGATAAATCGCAGGTCCAAAAGATCTTCAAAAACTTTGCTAAGAAGGCCCAAAATCAATTTGAAGTGAAGATCAAGAAGGTTCGCAGCGACAATGGAACGGAGTTCAAGAACGCAAATGTGGACACCTTTCTTGACGAAGAAGGGATTTCACACGAGTTCTCGGCTATGTACACACCTCAACAAAATGGAGTTGTTGAGCGGAAGAACCGGATGCTCATCGAAATGGCGAGAACGATGCTTGATGAGTACAAGACGCCAAAGCACTTTTGGGCAGAAGCGGTTGAGACAGCTTGTCATGCAACAAATCACTTGTATCTTCACAAGCTACTCGGCAAGACGGCATACGAGCTCCTCACCGGTAACAAACCCCAAGTTGGATACTTTCGAGTATTCGGCTCAAAGTGCTGCATTCTTGATAAGCATCATCGTTCTAAATTTGCTCCTAAGTCTCATGAAGGTTTCCTACTTGGTTATGGCTCAAACTCTCACACATACCGTGTCTACAACAATTTCACCCGAAAGGTTGAAGAAACGGTAGATGTGAAGTTTGATGAATCTAACGGCTCGCAAGTAGAGCATTTGCCAATTGATGTAGGACACAAAGATCCCTCGGAAGCAATCCAAGACTTGTCTATTGGCAAGATCCACCCAACGGAGGTGAGGGAGAGTACCTCGTCCGTCCAAGTGGAAGCTTCTACCTCATGACAAGGTGAACAAAGAGTTGATACGGAAGCATCCACAAGTGGGACACACCAAGATTAAGAAAACAAGGAAGTACACCAAGAACGTCAACAACCTCCTTCTCCACCACGACAAGAGAACGACAACGCCAACAATGAAGAAGGCCAAGAAGAAGAACAAGATGAAGGAGATGTTCAACCAAGACCCAAGCAAAAGCTTTCATGAGTTTGAGCAAGAATTGCTAAAGACCATCCCGTCGAGCAAATCTACAACGATATCCAAACCGGGAGAATCACTCGCTCTAAAACTCGTTTAGCTAACTTTTGTGAACACTATTCATTCATCTATAGCATTGAACCTATGAAGGTTGAAGAAGCATTGGAAGATCCAGATTGGATTAATGCCATGCATGAAGAGATACACAACTTTGAGAGAAATCAAGTGTGGACATTGGTTGAGAAGCCCGACAATAACCACAACATCATCGGTACCAAATGGGTGTTTCGCAACAAGCAAGATGAAGATGGACAAGTAGTTCGCAACAAAGCAGGTCTCGTCGCCCAAGGCTACACACAAGTCGAAGGTATGGACTATGGTGAGACTTATGCTCCCGTTTCTAGACTTGAGACCATTCACATCTTACTTGCCTGTGCTAATCACCATGATATCACCTTATACCAAATGGACATTAAAAGTGCTTTTCTAAATGGTGAAATAGAGGAGGAAGTTTATGTCAAACAACCTCCCAGCTTTGTTAATCCTAAGAAACCTAATCATGTTTACAAACTTCACAAATCTCTTTATGGTCTTAAACAAGCTCCTAGAGCGTGGTATAAATGCTTGACCAAGTTCCTTATTGAAAAAGGCTTTGAAATTGGGAAAATAGATTCTACTCTTTTTACTAAAAGGGTCAATGGAGAACTATTTGTGTGCCAAATCTATGTTGATGATATTTTATTTGGTTCTACTAACCCTCATTTTAGTGAAAAGTTTGGGAAGCTAATGTCGGAGAAGTTTGAGATGTCTATGATGAGTGAACTCAAATTATTTCTTGGTTTGCAAATCAAGCAAACTAAGGAGGGTACCTTTGTCTCTCAAACAAAGTACACCAAGGACTTATTCAAGAAGTTCAATATGCAAGAATGCAAAGGTATGACTACACCCATGCCTACTAGTAGACATCTTGATTTGACCAAAGACGGTGAACCGGTCGATCAAAAGGTTTATCGCTCTATGATTGGTTCATTGTTATATCTATGTGCTTCACGTCTATCATGCTAAGTGTGTGCATGTGTGCACGATATCAAGCTGCTCCTGAAGAATGTCATCTTAAGGCCGTGAAAAGGATAGTGAGATACTTAATCCATACACCAAATTTTGGCATTTGGTATCCTAAGAGGGCCTCTTTCGATCTTGTTGCCTACTCCGACTCGGACTATGCTGGTGACAAGGTTGATAGAAAGTCCACTTCGGGTACTTGTCAATTTCTTGGTAGATCTCTTGTATCTTGGTCTTCCAAGAAACAAAACTCGGTATCCTTATCCACCGCCGAAGAGGAATACATTGCCACTGGTTCATGTTGTGCTCAGTTACTTTGGATGACCCAAACTCTTAAAGATTATGGGATATATGTGAAACATGTTCCATTACTTTGTGACAATGAAAGTGCTATCAAGATTGCTCACAATCCCGTGCAACATTCTCGAACTAAGCATATTGAAGTTCGTCATCATTTCATTCGAGATCATGTTGCCAAAGGGGACATTAATCTTAAGCATGTTCGCACCGAAAAACAATTAGCGGATATTTTCACTAAACCACTTGATGAGAAAGTGTTTTGCAGGTTAAGAGGTGAATTGAACATCATTGATTCTTCAAACTTGGATTAGAAACTCCATTGGATACATGCAAGACATGAGATTATGATTAATCCTTGATATTTCTCTTATGATGATAATCTTATGTCTTGGATATATTTGCACCTTGCATGTTATCTAACCCATGTAGGTACTTGGATGAATTGAATTCCATGAGATTGTAACCTACTCACATCTTGATCAATCTCTACATCACCAAGTCTCTACACAATGGTGGTTGAAGACAAGGAAGCACGGAACCATTCAAACATATCCTTTGACAAATTCTATGTTGAGTTTCATGATTGTCATTTTGGATACACAAGTCTCTTCCTTGCAAAAACTAACCCATGTAGGTAGATGAACTCAAATTCCAAGTGGTGCTCCCAACTCTTGATGAGCTACATCAACCTTGAGCCACCCACACAAGTTCAACTACATGATCAACACCACCACCCAAGGTATGTCATTCCATCTTAGAGAAGCTTTACTCCAAGTCATGAGTCAAAGCAACTCGACAAGATGTGAATACATCAAGATGCTTAAATGATAAATGGTAACCCCATTTTGAGCTTAAACGATGAGTATGACCTATGATCAAGTGATCTCACTTGACTCCTAAGTCAATATACTCTAACATAGGTGACCTTCTCGCCGACCATCTCTAGATGAAGTTTACTTGTGTTCTTTTCTGTGCTCTTGCATTTGTCTCATGCATGTTTGTTTCCCCATTCAATAAATTAAAAAAACTTCATCTAGATTTCTTTCTTTTCTGTTTGTTCTGCTTCCCTGCATCCAATTCATTGCAAATCTTTCTGTTAATTCCTTGCAAATCCTTGTGAGATCTTACTTGTCTAGTGAGCTGAGGTGACAAGTGTTTTCTCTGCGATGAACTCGATCTCACCGGTTTGTTGTTTTCGGTCCAACCGAATCATTTTGGTGCAACCGAAGCATACCACTCGGTGCCACCGATTTCACTACAGGAAAAACATTTTGCCACTTGTTCTTGCTTTACTTTTGATCCAGTTCCACTCAATGAATCTTGTCCTCTACAAACATCACACTTTTATCGGTGCTTTGTGCTATGACTCAAGGACCAAACCCATTCACGATAGATTCCAGAAGGCCCTTCTTGGAAATTGATGTCAAAGGGGGAGAGAGAAATCACATCAAAGCTTATCACTTCCACAGGGGGAGAGAGAGATCTCCAGGGGGAGAGAATACTCAAGAAGAGAGTAATCCTCAAGGATCCCATATGCTTGGTGTTCAAGAGGAGAGATGCCACATGTCTTCTTGAGGGGAAAGAAAGACATGTTCATATGTGCTTATTTGCATTAGCTCTGTTCATTTGTTTCCTTGAGCTCTGATTTTGCATTTTGCTCTGATTTTCTGTTCCCTATCTTCTCCCAGTATCCCATGCTAGATTCAGGGGGAGCAAGACATCTAAGGGAAAGAAATTCCTTAAATTCATTGCACATCTTTACCTTTGGGGACATGCCTATGTGGTACTTTGTACTCACTCTCTACATGTCATCCCAGTCTTGGTATTCTTGTGGTTTCTTCTGTTTGCTCTGGCTAGTAGGTGTATCTGTGTTATCTAACCTTGTTTACGCAGGTTCATTCAATCCTAAGCCAACTCAAGACCACAAGGTAAGTATATGCATCATAGTCATGTGTATGAGGAATTATTGCTGATGTACATATTGTTTGCAAGGACTCATGAGCATGAAGGTACATTTCCCACATACACATCTGTTGCTATCTTTTGCTCTGATGCATATGGCCAAGATACATGTAACACATTGCTTACTCTGTCATGTTCATGCATTCACATGCTTCTATATTCCATATTCACATGATTGCATACATGCAGGGGAGCCTATGCTTGTTACATGTATTTCCAAAGCTTTACTTGCTATTCTCTATATCTTTATCTAAAGCTTTGATGTATGTTGTCATCAATTACCAAAAAGGGGGAGATTGAAAGCACAAGTGCTCCCTGGTGGTTTCGATAATTAATGTCAACATATCTCTTGTTGGACTAACACTTTTACCTAGTATGTTTCAGACAAGTTCAACAATGGAGTGGCATGGACTAAAGGATGTGGAATCCTTCTAGATGCTAAGGACAAAGGATTGGCTCAAGCTCCAAGCTCAAGACACTGCATTTTCTATTTTAGTGATCCAAGATCACATTGAGTCCATAGGAAAAGCCAATACTATCAAGAGGGGATGAGGTGTTGCTTAATGGCTTGCTTTCTCAAAGTGCTTAGTGATATGCTCCAAAGCCTTCAACTACTTTCTCACATCCACATATGTCCTAAACCAAAAGTCTAACTCGGCCCCACCGATTCTTTCTATCCGGCGCCACCGAGTTCAGATGTCATAGCCACTGCCACAAACCCTAGGCATATCGGTCTCACCGATAGGGATCTCGGTCTCACTGAGATGGGATTGTAATCTTTGTGTGTATGTCCATTACCAAAATCGGTCTCACCGAGTTTGAGCAATCGATACTACCGAGATTACAATGCAAACTCTCTGGTTAGCTTATTACCAAAATCGGTCCCACCGAGTTTTTGTAATCGGTCTCACCGAGTTTGCCAGACCAACTCTCTGGTTAGCTTATTACCAAAATTGGTCCCACCGAGTTTGCGTAATCGGTCTCACCGAGATTAAGTTATGCCCTAACCCTAAACATATCGGTCCTACCGAGTTGCATGTCGGTCCCACCGAAAATCCTAACGGTCACTAGATTCGCTAAATCGGTCCGACCGAGTTTCTCAATTCGGTCCCATCGAGTTTGGTAAGTTGTGTTTAACGGTTAAATTTTGTGTGGAGTCTATATATACCCCTCCACCTCCTCTTCATTCATTGAGAGAGCCATCAGAACAAACCTACACTTCCAGCATCCATTTTCTGAGAGAGAACCACCTACTCATGTGTTGAGGCCAAGATATTCCATTCCTACCATATGAATCTTGATCTC
Source organism: Triticum dicoccoides (assembly GCF_002162155.2). NCBI lineage: Eukaryota > Viridiplantae > Streptophyta > Magnoliopsida > Poales > Poaceae > Triticum > Triticum dicoccoides. The sequence goes on along the minus strand of NC_041393.1, from coordinate 366,348,324 downwards.
TAGCCTTCCCTAAGTTGCTTTCCACCAAATCCAAATCCTGTGAGAGAGAGTTGAGTGTTGTGGAGACTATCATTTGAAGCACAAGAGCAAGGAGTTCATCATCAACACACCATTTATTACCTCTTGGAGACTGGTGTCTCCTAGATTGCCTAGGTGTCACTTGGGAGCCTCCGACAAGATTGTGGAGTTGAACCAAGGAGTTTGTAAGGGCAAGGAGATCACCTACTTCGTGAAGATCTACCGCTAGTGAGGCAAGTCCTTCGTGGGCGACGTCCATGGTGGGATAGACAAGGTTGCTTCTTCGTGGACCCTTCGTGGGTGGAGCCCTCCGTGGACTCGCGCAATAGTTAATTTTCGTGGGTTGAAGTCTCCATCAACATGGATGTACGATAGCACCACCTATCGGAACCACGACAAAAACATCCGTGTCTCCAATTGTGTTTGAATCCTCCAATCCCTTCCCTTTACATTCTTGCAAGTTGCATGCTTTACTTTCCACTGCTCATATACTCTGTGCATGCTTGCTTGATATGTATTGTGATTATTAAATTTGTGCCAAAACTCTACTCCAACTTAAAGAAGTTAAAAACTGCAACCTTTGGTACCTAGTGTCTAATCACCCCCCTCTAGACACCTCTTCTCAATCCTTTCAATAAGTAGTACGACTGTATTATTTATAACATGATATATCGTTGATAGAATTGCAACTCTCATTGCTGGTTAGGAACTGTTGTTTGATTTCATTCCAACAGCTGTCGTGCTTTATTCAATTTTGTGTATTCGCCTTGTGACAGCACGTAAAACCAGCACCGTACCGATCGCTTGTAATATGAAAATCGCTAAGGTAGAACACATGGGTCCCCAAACATGCAGGGTGGGCCTGCAGCCCAAAGTCCAGAACCGTGAGCCTGTCTGAGTATTATATTCTCAGCTGAACCCCCATAATGCATGTGTGTTACACGTAACATCAAGATGCATTTGTATGAGTATTTTATCTTGTGAGAGAAAAGGATGAACAAGGGAAGGCCTTATTAGCAAATGTGGAGAGGTGTGTGGGTACCTTTTTGCAAAAGTGCCATAGTTACCTTCCTATCTGTCAGATATAAATCGGACGACCTATATTGCAGGATGGCAGGCACACCATCATCACCAACTCGTCTATACTATGTTAAAAACAACTCTATTTTTTATAATTATATATGTTATATATATTCCCCTTGATTTTTCTTATGTATATAGTTGTGATATAAAAGATTTGTATATTTCTTTACACAGGGAGTATCTCTCTGTCAAAAATATATTTATGTGTAACTAATTACTCTTGTCTTTCTACTTCCTTTCGCTGATATGTGGGGCATCCAGCAACGGGGTCCATGAGCCATATGCACAAATTAGAGTGCACAACTGCATGGTAGACACACGCCGGTCGTAGCACCACAGTAATGCCCAATGAGTCGTCAAATCACAACCCCCCTTCCAGCTTTAGCAGTCAGCTGGACGGACGAAGCGATAATATTTCACTGGGCCTAAATCCTCTTCTCCCTCATTTGCTTGTCCTGAGAAAATCCCCTCTCGGCGATTGGATAGGGTTTTCTCATGGAGAACCAGGTACGAATTCTTCATCCATCCCCGATAAATCCAAGTCCCTTGGTCGCAGGTAATCCTAGGATGGCAGCCGCCGCCGTTGATGCATTTTTTTCCTACTGAATCTAGTGTGTTTCATTTGCAGTACCCAAAGTGCGAGGACCTTACAGGTTTCTGCGCCCTCGGCGAGACGCCACACTTGTTCCTTCTCATCATAACACATGATTTTAAAACGCGCACAGTATGTTCCTATAATCCTCTTTTCTATGCGGGAGGGTGGGGTTTTTTTGAACATGCTGTCGACTAATTTGGAATTTTGGATTGCTATATTTGGATAGAAGGTACTACTAGTACGATGGTCAACACTAACGTGAAGGAGGAAGTTATTTCCAGATTTGGATAGGGAATACATTGTGTTCTCATATTATTTTTCCTGAAGTGCATTATTTGCTCTGCCAGAACACATGTACTCAAGATGCTCGGCCTTGCCATAACTGAATACACCAGTTTAATGGTCACAGTGAAGACAAGCCATGGATATAAGTTCCAAGTTGGGTTCATGAACCAAGAAGATCCCTGTTTTTTTATGGCCGAACTTGGATAAACTTTCTCAAGTGTTACAGACTGAAAGTTGGTGCACGAATGTTGATGGAAATAGCATAACCTGGTCTCATCTTCACTGCGATCTTCCACCCTGACGTCGTTCCAATTGTTCATCCATGTTAGTTTTGTATCTAGTTCTTGCTTGTTGCCTCGATTACTTCTTAATCCACCTAATCTATCTAACTAATCACAATTTAACTTTAGAAGTAGTAATGATCTCTCACGAAGATGCTATTTCTAACTAATATTTTCTTATAATTGGTGGCACGTGTAGGTTTTTTCAGAGTTAAGCAGGCTGCTCGTTTGTTATTCTGTAATAACTCGGCTGTTACTAATGGCACTGAAGTTGACTGGGACAACATCCACAAGTTTCTACACTTTATTGATCGTCTTGAGGTCCTTGTGGGGTGTTTCAATGGTGGAAGGCCACGTGGGATATGTGTGCCACTGCTACACTCATTGAACAGGTCCAACTGTGTCGAGAAAGTTATGGTACGAGCTATTTTTTGTTATATATGTTGTTCATAAACTATTGCTTATACACAGTTTTACAGGTGTGATGTTCTTGAAACAGAAATTGCCCAGTTCTATTGTTCCTATACATATGTCTGACCATGGTCGGGTCAGACTTGCGCTTGGTCACAACATGATGTTTATGTTGACCTACTCCATTCCCCTTGGAGGTGAAAAGATACTTATTCATGGGTGGTCTCAAATAATAAAGGCCCGTCCATCATGGAGAATATGACAGAAGATTATGTTCATGCTTTTCCATGACTCTAAAGCGAATATCCTGTTTATTGACCACATTGCGAGATGAAGCCGCTTTCAGAAGGTTGTGGATGCGCGGGGTGGCACCTGGGCCTTGTCCTGGGGCTTGGCGGCCTCACCCTTGGTTAACTGTAGGCAAAGTAGCACTGTTCGATGCGTGCTTTGTACAATTGAACCTGTATAAATATTCATACTGCTTTCAGCTATGGTTGTTAAGTGCCCCTGCTGGTTTCAGTTAAGGTTGTTAAGTACTCCTGCTGCTTTTACAGTTTGTCGTGTTTCTTTAGTCCTGTCTTCGTCCAGCCACCAAAACCAAACCAGCGCCGGTGGGGCCGCCTGCTTCCGCCTCCCATGGCTGGCTGTGCCTCAGCGCACGCATCGCCGCCCCACCATCTCCTAAATAGTTAACGCCGACGTCCGAGGCCTCGCCGTCATCCTCCGCGCGCTTTGGTGCGCTCACCGCGGCGCTGCCCTCTCGCGTTGTCAACATGGTCACCAAACAACAGGAATCGGTAGAAGTACGTGGAGAGGATGACAGTAGGGGCCTACCATGTCAGCGTATGGAAAAATAAAATGCTTCCTCCTAGTGTTTTTCTAACATCTGGGACCCACGACATTCTGAGCATTTATACTCAATAGACAAGAGAACAACACAAGATCAACTAATACCTAGGACGTAGCTGCTCGAGCAGTATTTTTTTTGTTATTGTTGAGACGAGTAGGGTTTGAACTGGGCTGTGGCCCGTCTAGCCCAGGCTTATATTTTATGTTCACCATGTGACCAGGCCAACTATTTTTTCTTTGTGAAAATGAGCCCAGTTTATTTTTTCTGAAGAATACCCAATCCAGGCCTACTTATTTTTCTACGCTTGCAACTCTTTCAAGACGCTTGCAAATCTTGAAAGTAATATGAAATGGGTTATAATATAAAAAAAGATGACAAATTGGTAATTACTTTATAATTTCTGATTTTTTTCACATTTTCAGATTCCTATTTCCCTGGGCATTAACCTAATTTAAATATATCTTCAAAGTACTTTAAATCTGGCTCGACATTTCAGTATTAAAAATAGTTTGGAACCCACAGAAATATGCAAAATTGGCCCTGGCGAACCAAAAATAATGGACTGCAATAAATTGCATAAGAAGTTGCAATAAGCTATATATAAATTATTAAAAAAAAAGAGAATGGTCTGACTTGTGGGCCTATTAAGTTGACGCGTATGCAAGATTTTTTTAGTTATTATATACGTCAATAAACGATTCTAGCAGACGTAACCGTTGGATGTCAATCCAACGGCCGTCGTGTTTCCTCAATCTTTGATCTTCTTGCTCCAGCCGCCAAAGTAGCGCCGACGGGACCACCTGCTGCCGCCTACCATGGCCGGCTATGCTGCTGCGCAGGCCTCACCGCCCCCTACTACTCCCACCACTGGCCAGGGCATCCCTCTACTACCCACACTCCTTGTTATTCTGCCGCGACGACAACCTTACACCGCAGCCAAACCAGTGAACCCTCATACCCCTCTCCGTGCAGGCTTCCACTGTCGCGTCTTCCCTGGATCTGCATCGTCCCCTTCCAAGGCCTCACCGTCGTCCACCGCCCTGGTGCTCTTGGCACGGCGTGGTCAATGTGGTCAACGACCGACTTCCTTCAGAAGAGTACTGTACATGGAGAGGCTGACAGCTGGGTCCATGGCAGCCACAAGGAAGTGCCTTCTTATTACACGGAAAATAATTATTCCTCCACCTGACAGCATGGACCACCGGACGGGCCACCATATTTCGCGAAAAAAACGTTTCCCCCCTGACTGCTGGGACCCACTGGACGGGCCACCGTATTTCACGAAAAAAACATTCCCCCCACTGTAAGCTCAGATCCATTGGAAGTGCCTCCTTATTACGCATAAAAAATGAATACACCCCCTGCTAGCTGGGACCCACCTTGGTTGGAGGCTGACTTGTGGGCCGACTAAGTTGACTGGGACGGAGGCCTTTGTCAACTTAGTCAATATGAATGATTCTAGCTCCAGTGACCGTACGATGTCCATCCAACGGCCGTAGTGCTTCTTCAACCTCTGGTCTTCTTGCTCCAGCCGCCCAAAGCAGCGCTGGTCGTGCCGCATGCTCCTAGCTCCCGTGGCTAGCTGTGATGCTGCGAAGGCCTCAGCGCCCCCTACTACTCCCACTGCTAACAGGTCATCCCTCTACTCACCCACACCCCCTGTTATTCTGCGGCGACGGTATTCTCACACCGCAGCCGAACCAGTGAACCCTCATACTCCTCTACGCGTGGGCATCCACTGTCGCGTCTTCCCCGGCTCCGTGTCGTGCCTTTCCTAGGCCTCCCTGTCGTCCATCGCCCCTGTGCTCTCGGCGCGACGTGGTCAACATGGTCAAGGAACGACTTCCATCGGATGTGGACTGTATGTGGAGAGTCTGACAGCTGGGTCCACGGCCGCAGCAAGGAAGTGCCTCCTTATCACGCGAAAAATAATGATTCCTCCACCTGACAGCAGGGACCCACCGGACGGGCCACTTTCACGAAAAAATGTTTCCCCCCTGACTGTTGGGACCCACCAGCTACATCTTCGCACGCAAGGAAGTGCGTCCATATTACGGGGAAAAAATGATTCACCCCCTGATTGCTGGGACCCACCAGCTACATCTTCGCACGCAAGGAAGTGCGTCCGGGCAAAAAAAACGATTCACCCCCCTAAGTGCTGGGACCCACCAGCTACATCTTCGCACACAAGGAAGTGCGTCCATATTATGGGCAAAAAAAATGATTCGCCCCTGACTATTGGGACCCACCAGCTACATCTTCGCACGCAAAGAAGCGCGTCCGGGAAAAAAACGATTTGCCCACCTGAATGCTGGGACCCACCAGCTACATCTTCACACGCAAGAAAGTGCCTGACAGCCGAGACCCACCTGGTCAAAGCGTACATAGCGTTGCCATTCTGGTCGCCAACGTCTACGTACATACTGGTCGATGTAGAGGCGCGCACGTGTCGTAGTAGAGGCGCGCATGTGTCATAGTAGAGGTGCGCACATAGCATATACACGTACGTACAACGGCCAGTGATGAGGACATCAATACCATTGTTACACCCACAACCCCTACTACTACATATACTGGACTAATTACTAGAGCTCGCGCACGCCAATTAAATTATCAGGTACTTTCGTTTCTTGGTAATGATTCTAATGTTCATGAGAATATGATGCTGCCTAAATTGGATACATTTGTTTTGCTTACAAATGAAGGGCCTAGCTTGGAGAAGGATGGACATAGGAGCAAGAACAGGCATGGAGATGATGCCATGCGCATGGGGAACAAGAACGGAGTTACAAGTGATGATTTCAGGACTTTGAAGCCACCATAATGGGTGCATGAAGCCTTGGACGAAATATACAAGATGTCACATCATAAAATTTCGTCCTGAGGCTATTCTAGGTGTTGCGTCACCTTATTATTGGGCCAGGCCCATGTAATTTCGAAATACATAAGTATAGGCTATTTTTAGAGTCCGTATGTGTGGGGAAACAAGAGATAGGGTTGATTTCGGACCCCTCCACCAAGGGCCACGAAATTCCCCCCTCTTCCTCCATATATACAGCCCTTAGGGCACCGTTTTGACTTTGCGTTTTGTTTAGATTAAAGTTCGCCATAGCTACAACTTCGCATACTTCATTTGTGTTCAACAACCAGACAAAGGCGTCACAGAACCCCACCTTTGATCAATAAAGCTTTCATCTTATATTCGCAATATCCAGATTGCAAACTCAGTTTCTTCCTTGTTCTTCATTTGCTCGCAGGAAACAGACCCTCGTGGTCAGGTTGATCGTGCTCCGGCGTGGTCAATAACCTCTCGGAGTTGGTTTAGCGATTACTAAGGCGCGACGTCCTTGCATGTTCGTAGTCGGATCGTCAAAGTCGACTTACACCAAAGCGATATCCATCATCTCATCGAAAGACGGGACACCTTTGCCTCTATCAAGTGGTATCAGATTTCCAGGTTGCTCGGTGAGATTTTACAGTTTTTTCGTAGTTTAGATCGAGTCTGTTCTTCATACCTATAGTCCACGAAAAAGCCACAAAAAAATTAGGGTTAGTTCATCCTATCCGAACCATTCTGAGCCTTTGCATAATCTTTTCTGTATTTGCGTTGTTGAATTTGCGATTGCATCGTCGTGTCTAGTTGCTAGTCTTAGAGTCTAGTCTTTTAGAGTTTCGAGTTCTGGTCATAAGTTGTCATGCCGCTGCCGCACCATCATCATCGCCCCTGCCATCTACCACCACCGCTTATCCGCCACCGCTTCGAATCCGTATCCATATACCACCACCGCTGCCATCTACCACCATATATCCACCACCAATCCGAGTTCTTTTCATATTAGGTTTGTTTTCAAGATCCATCTAGTTTCCGATTCATGTTTCCTTGCTAGATTAGGTTTCGGAAAAAAAAGAGTCCGGAAACCACCCTCCGTTTAGGCCCAAAATTTTCCAAAAAAGCACTTGTCAAAAAAAATCTGGCTATCCTATTTTTAGGTGTTTCTGAGTGTTTTGAGACAGGTGCCATTATAGAAAGTTTTTTTGAGCCGTTTCCAGATTTTGGTCCGGGTAGTCGAAAAAAAATTGGTCACAAAAATTTCATGGCTATCCTGTTACCTTGACTTGGGAAGAGTTTTGAGACACTCGCCATTATAGTGAATTTTCGCAAAAAAAGGAAGCGCAAAAAAAATTAGAGTGTGCTCCTTCCTTGATTACATGTCGCGCCGTGATTTTGTTAGTGTTCTAGGCTCGCGTCTCTAGCACGGTCTAGCCTAGGACCAACACAGTACCGTCGTTGAGCGTTTATTCAACTTTGCATCTCTGAATTGATTATTGCTGACCTTTTTTGCTACCATATTATAAGCCTTCCCAGCTCCACATACATCTACGTCGTGCGTTTGACTCTCCCTAGTAATCGCTCTATCCATTCTTTGAGAGTTTTGACTACAACGGTTGCCGATCACCGCCTGCTGCTGGGTAAGAACTCGTAAGAATTTGAGTTTTTCTTGACGGATTTGTGACACCCACCACCACCACTTTTTCGTAGTCTGTAGGATCATATTCTTGTGTGTTTCTATTGCTGCTAACCATGCCAGGATCACAAGCCGACGAGATTGACTGGGAGAGCTTAACGAACAAGGAGCTTCATGATAAGTTTCAGCAAATGATGACTGAACAGGTGCAAGATGTGCTGAACAATTTTGAAGAGGCCATGGAGAAGATCACTGGCTTTGAGAAGACTTTCGAAACAAAGCTCGATAACAGATTTAATGAACTGCTTGCGCGTCTTCCACCACTGGTTGCACCTGCCGCACCTCTGCAACAACAACAACTACTACTACCTCCACGTCGCGAAACAGCCCTCCGTCGAGCAAGCCGTGTACTTCTTCATCCTGGCCAAACTGCTGGTGCTGCTGTTGATACTTCTGTGGCTCCTGCTGCTGATGCGGAGGATGATTATGCGGGAGATTACAAGGATGAGGTTGATCAAAATCCGAACTACATGCAACCACCAGCACCACAACCACCAGGTCGTCCACATGCAAATAATCACAATGGTAGGGCTCTCCCTCAGGTACGAGATGATGTCCATATTCCTAAACTGAAATTGTATATTCCACCATTTGAGGGTAGATATGTTCCTGATATATATCTTACTTGGGAGTTAGAAACTGAACAACGATTTACGTGTTTACAATATCCTGAGGAGAGACGGGTTGCTGCTGCTGTTTGTGCTTTCACTAGTTTTGCATGTGTATGGTGGTCTGAACATTGTAGATTATATCCTATTCCAACTACTTGGGCTGCTTTGAAAACTGCTATGCGTACACGTTGGGTTCCACCATATTATCAATGTGAATTTCTTCAAGAATTACAGCGCTTAAGACAAGGGAAAAATTCTGTAGAAGAATATTATCAGGAATTACAAACTGGCATGATTAGATGTGGTATTGTTGAGGAGAATGAAGCTATGCTTGCACGTTTTATGGGTGGATTAAATAGAGAGATTCAGACCATTCTAGAGTATAAGGAGTATACTAATATCACTCGTTTATTCCATCTTGCTTGTAAAGCTGAACGTGAAGTGCAGGATCGACAAGCATTGGCGCGAACTAACTTTTCTGCAGGCCGACCTTCATCATGGACACCGCGTGCATCTTCTACTTCAACTGCACCAGCACCTCCATCAGGTGCCACCTCCAGCCGTGATACAAGAAAACAGGCACAACCACCATTATCTGCCAAGAGTGCACCTGCCGGGCCTGCACAGAGTTCTTCTTCTTCCATAGCATCAATAGGGCACACAAGTGATATTATTTGTCGTCGTTGTAAGGGAAGAGGTCATTATGCGAGAGAATGCAAATCTCAGCGTGTGATGATTGCTACCGAGGATGGTGGGTATGAGTCCGCTAGTGACGATGAGGAGACTTTGGCTCTTATTACATGTGAATAACATGGTGGAGATGATTCTGATCATGAGACGCAATACATGGCTCCTGAAGACGCTGACAGGTATGAATGTTTAGTTGCTCAACGTGTTTTGAGTGTGCAGGTCACACAAGCTGAGCAAAATCAGAGGCACAATTTGTTCCATACAAAGGGAGTCGTGAAGGAATGTTCTGTGCGCGTCATCATAGACGGAGGGAGCTGCAACAACTTTGCTAGCATGGAGATGGTGGATAAGCTTTCTCTCACCACAAGACCACATCCACATCCTTACTACATCCAATGGTTCAACAACAGCGGCAAGGTTAAGGTAACATGTACTGTTCGTGTGCATTTTAGTATCTCTACATATGCTGATTATGTTGATTGTGATGTGGTACCTATGCAAGCATGTTCCTTATTACTTGGTAGACCATGGCAATTTGATAAAAATTCTGTACACCATGGTAGAAACAATCAGTATACTGTTGTTCATAAGGATAAAAATATTACTTTGCTTCCTATGACTCCTGATTCCATTTTGAAAGATGATATTAATAGAGCTAATAAAGCAAAACAGGAGAAGAGTAAGAGTGAAAATCAGATTGTGGCAAAAGAATTTGAGCAACAAATGAAGCCTAATAATAAACCATCTAGTGTTGCTTTTGAACTTAAATTGAAAAGTGCATGTTTATTTGCCACCAAATCTGATATTGATGAGCTAGATTTCAGCAAATCTGTTTGCTATGCTTTTGTGTGCAAAGAGGCATTATTTTCATTCGAGGACGTGCCTTCCTCTTTGCCTCCTGCTGTCACTAACATTTTGCAGGAGTTCGCTGACGTCCTTCCACAAGACGTGCCACCGGGATTACCGCCTATTCGAGGGATTGAGCATCAGATTGACTTAATTCCCGGTGCTTCACTGCCAAACCGTGCGCCATACCGTACCAATCCAGAGGAGACAAAGGAGATTATGTGTCAAGTACAAGAGCTTCTCGACAAAGGTTATATACGCGAATCCCTTAGTCCTTGTGTTGTTCCTATTATTCTAGTGCCGAAAAAGGATGGTACATCACGTATGTGTGTTGATTGTAGAGACATTAATAATATTACTATTCATTATCGTCATCCTATTCCTAGGCTAGATGATATGCTTGATGAATTGAGTGGCTCTACAATATTCTCCGAAGTTGATTTGTGTAGTGGATACCATCAAATTCGTATGAATTTGGGAGATGAATGGAAAACAGCATTTAAAACTAAGTTTGTATTATATGATTGGTTAGTCATGCCTTTTGGGTTAACTAATGCACCTAGTACTTTCATGAGATTAATGAACGAAGTTTTACGTGCTTTCATTGGACGATTTGTGGTAGTTTACTTTGATGACATATTGATTTATAGCAGATCTTTGGAAGAACATTTGGAACATTTATGTGCTGTTTTTGTTGCTCTATGTGATGCACGTTTGTTTGGTAACCTTGGGAAGTGCACCTTTTGCACCGATCGAGTATCTTTTCTTGGCTATGTTGTTACTCCACTGGGAATTGAAGTTGATAAAGCCAAGATTGAAGCTATTGAGAGTTGGCCGCAGCCCAAAACAGTCACACAAGTGAGGAGTTTTCTTGGCCTCGCTGGATTCTATAGGTGTTTTGTGAGAGATTTCAGCACCATTGCTGCACCTCTCAATGAGCTTACAAAGAAAGATGTGCCTTTTCTTTGGGGTACCGCACAGGAAGAAGCCTTCATGGTATTGAAAGATAAGTTGACACATGCTCCTTTACTCCAACTTCCTGATTTTAATAAGACTTTTGAGCTTGAATGTGATGCTAGTGGAATTGGATTAGGAGGTGTGTTATTACATGATGGCAAACCTGTTGCATACTTTTCTGAAAAATTGAGCGGGCCTAGTCTAAATTATTCTACTTATGATAAAGAATTATATGCTCTTGTTCGGACTTCAGAAACATGGCAACATTATTTATGGCCCAAAGAATTTGTTATACATTCTGATCATGAATCTTTGAAACATATTAGAAGTCAAGCTAAACTGAATCGTAGACATGCTAAATGGGTTGAATTCATTGAGACTTTCCCTTATGTCATTAAACACAAGAAGGGAAAAGAAAATGTTATTGCTGATGCATTGTCTCGTCGCTATACTATGCTTTCACAACTTGACTTCAAAATATTTGGTTTGGAGACCATCAAAGATCAATATGTGCATGATGCTGATTTTAAAGATGTAATGCAGAATTGTAAAGAAGGAAGAATGTGGAACAAGTTTGTCGTTAACGATGGATTTGTGTTTCGTGCTAACAAGCTATGCATTCCAGCTAGCTCTGATTGTATTTTGTTGTTGTAGGAGGCGCATGGAGGAGGATTAACGGGACACTTTGGCGTGAAGAAGACGGAGTACGTACTTGCTACACATTTCTTTTGGCCAAAGATGAGACGAGATGTTGAGCGTTTTATTGCTCGCTGCACTACATGTCAAAAAGCTAAGTCACGACTCAATCCTCATGGTTTATATATGCCTTTGCCTGTACCTAGTGTTCCTTGGGAGGATATATCTATGGACTTTGCTTTAGGTTTACCTCGAACAAAGAAGGGGAGGGATAACATATTTGTTGTCGTGGATAGATTCTCGAAAATGGCATACTTTATACCATGTCATAAAAGCGATGATGCTGTTAATGTTGCTGATTTGTTCTTTCGTGAAATTATTCGCTTGCATGGTGTGCCAAATACTATTATTTCAGATCGTGATACTAAATTTCTTAGCCACTTTTGGAGATGTTTATGGGCTAAGTTGGGGACTAAACTGCTTTTTAGTACTACTTGTCACCCCCAAACTGATGGACAAACTGAAGTAGTCAATAGAACTTTGTCTACTATGCTTAGAGCTGTTTTGAAGAATAATAAGAAAATGTGGGAGGAATGCTTGCCTCATATTGAATTTGCTTATAATCGTTCATTGCATTCTACTACTAAGATGTACCCTTTTGAAGTTGTGTATGGTTTCCTACCTCGTGCACCTATTGATTTGTTGCCTCTTCCATCTTCGGAGAAGGTTAATTTTGATGCTAAACAACGTGTTGAATTGATTTTAAAAATGCATGAGTTAACTAAGGAAAACATTGAGCGTATGAATGCTAAATATAATTTGCTGGAGATAAGGGTAGAAAACATGTTGTGTTTGCACCTGGAGATCTTGTTTGGTTACATTTGCGTAAGGATAGATTTCCTGATTTGCACAAATCAAAGCTATTGCCACGTGCTGATGGTCCCTTTAAGGTGTTAGAGAAAATAAATGATAATGCATATAAACTTGAGCTGCCTGCAGATTTTGGAGTTAGTCCCACTTTTAACATTGCAGATTTGAAACCTTATTTGGGTGAGGAAGATGAGCTTCCGTCGAGGACGACTTCATTTCAAGAAGGGGAGGATGATGAGGACATCAATACCATTGTTACACCCACATCCCCTACTGCTACATATACTTGACCAATTACTAGAGCTCGCGCACACCAATTAAATTATCAGGTACTTTCGTTTCTTGGTAATGATTCTAATGTTCATGAGAATATGATGCTGCCTAAATTGGATACATTTGGTTTTCTTACAAATGAAGGGCCTAGCTTGGAGAAGGATGAACATAGGAGCAAGAACAAGCATGGAGATGATGCCATGCGCAAGGGGAACAAGAACAGAGTTACAAGTGATGATTTCAGGACTTTGAAGCCACCATAATGGGTGCATGAAGCCTTTGACGAAATATACAAGATGCCACTTCATAAAATTTTGTCCCGAGGCTATTCTAGGTGCTGCGTCACCTTATTATTGGGCCAGGCCCATGTAATTTCGAAATACATAAGTATAGGCTATTTTTAGAGTCCGCATGTGTGGGGAAACAAGAGATAGGGTTGATTTCGGACCCCTCCACCAAGGGCCACGAAATTCCCCCCTCTTCCTCCATATATACAGCCCTTAGGGCATCGTTTAGACTTTGCATTTTGTTTAGATTAAAGTTCGCCATAGCTGCAACTTCGCGTACTTCGTTTGTGTTCAACGACCAGACAAAGGCGTCACAGAACCCTACCTTTGATCAATAAAGCTTTCATCTTATATTCGCAATATCCAGATTGCAAACTCATTTTCTTGCTTGTTCTTTGTTTGCTCGCAGGAAACAGACCCTCGTGGTCAGGTTGATCGTGCTCCAGCGTGGTCAATAACCTCTCGGAGTTGGTTTAGCGATTGCTAAGGCGCGAGGTCCTCGCACGTTCGTAGTCAGATCGTCAAAGTCGACTTCCACCAAAGCGATATCCATCATCTCATCGAAAGACGAGACACCTTTGACTCTATCAACCAGGGTGCTAGAAAGTAAATACGGCCACATACGTACATATGGGCGGGGTCTTGAACGCCTACTCGGGCATACGTACGGCCAGGGCTCGTGTACATGGCTGGGTTGAAATGGAGAAACAACATCGTCGTCGTGTTCGTGGGGAGCCAACCGACTGGGTTAGAATAGAATGTGTCGTCGTGTTCATGGAAACGAGGCCTAGCGTACCGCAGAACGGAGGAAACGACCTTGTGTTCGACTCGCCACGTTCAAAACGGGATCCTGTTCATCGGGAGGGGTATGGCGTACCGCAAAACGAAGGAAACAGACTTGTGTTGGACTTCCTACGGCCAAAACGGGGTCCTGTTGATCGGGAGGGGTGTGGCGTACCGCAAAATGGAGGAAACGGACTTGTGTTGGAGTGTTACGGTCAAAACGGGGGTCCTGTTCATCAGGAGGGGTCTGGCGTACCGCAAAACGGGCCTCCACGGGATACTGTTCATCTCCACCGTCGACCTCCTCCAGCCTCCACGGGCTACTGTTCATCCACTGTCGACCTACTCCAGCCTCCACCTGCGACTGTTCATCCACGGGCTCCTGTTCATACAGCCTCCACCGCATGCTACTTCGCGGGCTACTATTCAACCACCCCTGTCCACGGGCTCATGTTCAACCACCCCTCCACGGGCTACTGTTCATCCACCCCTCCACCGTCTACTATTCATCCACCCCTCCACGGGGTCATCCTGTTCATCCAGCCCTCCACGAGATCCTGTTCATCCAGCCCCAACCGACTCGATCGATCGGGGTCCTATTCATCTAGAGGCAACACCACGGGGTCCTGTTCATCCACCCCCACCAGGATTTGTTCATCCAAACCCCCCAGCAACGCTCACTGTTCATCAAGGGAAGGAGGCAACGGGGTTCGATCGGCTTCAGTTAGCAACAGTAGCGAAGGAATCACTCGGGTTCAGTAACGTAGCTAGTGCAATCACTCGGGTTCAGTTAGAGCCCAACGCCTCGCTTGGGTTCAATTAGATCCCAACGCCTCACACACACGCGCGTACATGTATGAGAGAAACGCGCATCGCTCGGCCCCCACCACCCACCGTAACCGGGAACTCACCGAAGTTTTCCTCGCCCTCCATTCTACCACGGTTATTTCCATCATGGACGGCCCAAAGAATGTCATGCAGCTACACCTCCGGCCCGCCCAGGACGAAAAGCCCATTTTCTGTCATGATTTTTTGTCATAGAAGTAGGAGCCCACCACATCTATGATGATACCGGGTTTTGTCACAATTTTCGTTCGGCCCAAAATGTCACGGATGTGTCTTTTTTTTGTAGTGCCTCCACCTCTAGGGCCGACTAACTTGCGGCCCCTGCCTCCTGTGGCCGTGGCGCCAAAGCCGCCTTCGCCGCATGCCGGCGCGCCAGGGAGCGGACCACGGGGTCCGCCCCCACCGCCAGTTCGCCGCTAGCCGGCGGCACCAGTGGTGCGTTAGGCTGGCCGCCTTGGTCCTTGACGGTCGGCGCCGGCGGAGGCATCTCCGCCCCCAGGGTCAGTTGGTCGCGGTCGGCCCCTCTAGGTGGTGCCGAGACTTCAGGTGCGGGTGGCACGGCGCGGAGGGGGATGACGAGGTGTGGAACCTGGCCACGCGGCCTCTTCCGCCTGCGCCTTGGCTGGGATTCCGCCTGGGCCTCGGTCGCGGTGTCAGCTTGCACCTTTATGGCCACGTCCACTTCCTCCCGCGCCACCTTGTCCGCCTCCGCCTCCTGCCGCTCCGCCTCCTCCCGCTACTCGCGCGCCTCCTGCGCATTCCTCTCTGTCGCCGCATGGAGCTCAGCGCGCAGGTCCACGCGACGGGTGTTGGCGGAGCCCTCTGCCGTTCCAACCACGGAGGCGGCACCGGACCGCTCAAGAGAGAGTGGGGCCCTGGTCAAGCAAAGTAAAAAAGAAACTCAGAATGAAGCTGCAAGGAAAAAATAAGAAGGAATGCGAGATGGAATCGAATACTTATGCAGACACCATCAGGGGCTGCGTCACGGCCTTCAGAAAGCGGTTTGCCTTCGAGGCGGCCTCCTCCCGCTTGGTCGTCGCCGAGCTCTTGGTCTTCTTTGGTCGGCTACGATACATCACGGCGTGGCCCGGAGCTTTAATGCGCTTCCTGGGTCAGTCGGCGGAGCTGATGAGCTTGCGCCCGCCGGGTCGGTGGCCGACTGGCGGCACAACACATTCTCCTCGTTGTCGTCATCCGGCCAGTCCTCGAGGCCGCCACCACCTCCGGAGCCGCCTGCTCCACCACCGCAACCCGTGGCGTCGTCTTCTTCCAAGGCGGCAACCCCCAAGTCCTGGTCATCCACGTCACTCACTGATCGGTCGGGGAGATATTCGTGGCCCTGCTCTAAGGCGTCGGCTGCCGACTGGGTGGTGGGGATCTGCTTCATGGCCGACTGGTCAGGAGGCAAAGGAGAACCCGACAACTAAAATAAAAGAGAAGGAGTACCGCAGGCGGTGGGTGCGCTTGCGCGAGTACGACTCCTTGCCAAACTGACACTCCTCCTCCAAGAGCTTATAGTTCGAGATGTAGTTCACCAGATGAGCCACCTTCGCGCGTGGTATCTCCTTGGTGCACATCCGGGACGGGTCTTGGTGCCCGCTCATTTGGCTGATCATGTGAGGCGGCCTTGAAGGGGGAGCACCCGGCGTGCCACGAAGGCGGTCAGCAGATCCGACCCCTTGAGGCCTTCTACCTCCGTCAGCACCTTGAGCCGTGCGATGGCGGTGGAGGAGGCGACCGACAGATTCTTTTGGCGGAACACCCAGTTGGTGCGGGGTTCAGCCAACGGGCTGCTACATAAGCCGGTAGGTTGATGAAGTCGGCCGCCGGGTGGACGTTCTTGACATAAAAATAGGATTTTTGCCACAGCTTGACCGACTGTGTCAAGCTGAGTGCCGGGAAGCAGTTGTCGGCAGCCAGACACCACACCGCGACAAAAGCGGCACACTGCGCCGCCTTCCCCTTGGCGTAGGTGCCGAGCTGGGTGTAGAAGAACTCCCCCCAGAGCTCGAGGTTGGGGAGGATGCCGAGGTAGCCTTCGCAGAGCGTCACGAAGGGCGACAGCAGCACCACCGTGTTTGGCATGAGGTGGTGCGGCTGGAGGCAGTAGAACTGGAGGAAGGAGCAGAGGAAGCCGCTCGCTGGCTGGCCGAAGCCACGCTGGCAGTGCGACAGGAAGGTGATGCATTCGCCTTCCGCCGGCGCGAAATATCCCTCTCGGGCGGCAAGCATACCTCCACGAAGCCGGCGCCGGGTAGAAGCCACGTCTGGCGGAGGAAAGCAAGGTGATCCTCATGGACGTTGGATCCGTCCCACGCTCCGGATCACGCCATGAGCACTTGGAGCCTGACAGAGGCGCGGTGCAGCAGCAAGTACGAGGACTCGTGGCGGAGTAGCAGCGCTGTGGGGAGGCTGGAGACGGCGACGATGAACTGCAGCAGCAGAGAGAGGAAGAAGAAGATGGCGAAGGAGGAGGAGGGCGCGCGTGCATCTGCCGCTCCCCTCCCCCCTACTTATAGCCCTGGGCGACGAAGCCAAGGTGGTGGGGCATGGGAATAGTGGGATTAACTGCGCCCATGACCCCGCATTTATCGCGCCATAATGGCATGCGTTATCACGCCCCAGAATGGCAACCGTCTGCCTCGGCCATGGCGGATCCACGCGTGGGTTGAGGAGCGGTAGTGGCGGGCCTGCGGCGACGTCCCGTCACTTGCGTGGTCTGGCAGGCTGGTCTAGCAGGCTAGCACCGCGTGGCGCACGGTCTGCAAGCGGCCGGCTCGGCGCCCGACAGGCGTGCCACCTGGCCCCCGCCTTTGTGTTTCGAAATCACCAAGACGGCGTGCCTGTTTGTGGCCGACTCCTAGCTATCGGCTCTTCAGGGTGGGAAGTTGCTCAGGCCTCTCGCCTTTTCCGCCGCGATGCCCCACCAGCTTTGGGGACTACTGTCAGAGTAAATGACCACGAGTAGCCCTATCTGCTCCCCACGGCGTTTCAAGACATCGGGGCCGGCTGCACCCCTCAAGCATCAGAGACAAAGGCGCGCCTTCTCATGGTCGGCTGGTCCAAGTGGACGGCTGTGGGAAGGCGGCAAGGCCTAAAGAGCGGCCCCAGAGCGGGCCGACTCCTAGCAGGTGGCCCACCCTTGCACCCTCAAAGCTTGCACCCAAATAACAGCGACGAGACGGGGCGTGGCTACAGTATAGCCTGCTACCCCCGAATCCCGAAACGGGCATGGCTACAGTGCAACGTATCGGGCGGGCATCCATAGCCCGACGCGGCATTGTTGCCACGCTGACCATGACATCATCCATGGCAGAGCAGCCATGCACCCACGATGGGCTATTCGTACGGCCCACAGGCGGTGGGCCCTACCTGTCTGTGAGATGCCATAAGGCGGCAAGCCCAGTAGCCGGCCCTCCCCCTCCCTTGAAGTTTGTGCTCCATTAACAAGGTAAGACAGGGTGTGGCTATAGTGAACGCCCACCAGGCGGCGGTACTATAGCCACGGTCTCCCCGACCAAGTCATCATCATCAGAGGCAGGGCTATAGTGATGAGCGGCCGAGAGGGCCCACAAGCGGTGGGCCCAACCTGTTGGTCGAGAGCCCGACAGCCGACAGGACCCACCAGGCGGCGGGCCCTAGCGGCTGGCGGAGAAGCCGGCAACCATAGACACTGACGGCCTGGGCCGACACCCAGCCGGATTACCATTGTACCCCTGGGGGGTAGGCCTGTATAAACCCCCAGGGCACCCATGCAAAGGGTGGAGCTCTTAGAGATTACACACACATATAGAGAGAGCAGTAGAGCTAGCCTTGCCATTCTTCCTCCTCTAGCCAAATAGCTCAAGGAGCAAACTTGAAGCTACTTGTTGATCTAGTGCCATGCGGAGACCCCCGCAGAGCAGGATTAGGGGTGTTATCTCCTAGGAGAGCCCCAAACCTGGGTAAGATGCATCGACGTGCATGTTTACTAGCTCCCACAATGATTAGCCATCCTTTGGCATATGTCGCACCAACCACCTGACAATTTGGCAGTTGCTCTACTTGCAAGCCGTTAGATTCATCAAACTTCACATCTACCGTCTTATCAACCTTTCGGGTGAAATTGTTCTAAACATGGTAAGTGTGAGAGTTTGAGACATAAACGAGTAGAAAACCTTCATGATATTTAGGAGCAAAGTTCGAACAATGATGCTTATCAAGAATGTAACACTTTGGGCAAAATCCTTGAAAGTATCCAACTTGGGGTTTGTTACCAGTGAGTAGCTCGTATGCCATTTTACCAAGAAGCTTGTGAAGATATAGTGGATTTGTCGCATGACAAGTTGTCTCAACTGCTTTTCGTCAAAAGTGTCTTGGCGTCTTGTATTCATCTAGCATCGGTCTCTCCGTCTCAATAAGAGTCCAGTTCTTCCTCTCAACAACTCCATTTTGTTGAGGTGTGTACGTAGCCAAGAACTCACGTGAGATGCCTTCCTCGTCAAGAAGGTATCCACATTGGCGTTCTTGAACTCCATTCCATTATTGCTCCAAACCTTCTTAATCTTCACTTCAAATTGATTTTGGGCCTTCCTAGTGAAGTTCTTGAAGATCTTTTGAACCCGCGACTTGTCATCAAGAAAGAACACCCATGTAAATCTAGAAAAAGCATCAACAATGACCAAACTGAAGGAGTTACCACCAAGGCTCTTGTAAGAATTGGGACCAAAGAGATCCATATGAAGTAGCTCAAGTGGTCTTCTCGTGCTCATGATGTTTTTCATAGGATGACTTCCTCCAACTTGTTTTCCTCCTTGGCAAGCACTAAAAAGTTATCCTTGTCAAGTATAACATCTTTAACACCAAGGATATGATCACCTTTAATGAGTTCAGCAAGATTTCGCATGCCAATATGTCCTAATATTCTATGCCATAACCAACCTTTAGAAGATTTTGCAATTAAACAAGTACGAGGTTGGGCTCTCTTAGTGAAATCAACAATGTATAGATCTTCAATACGAATACCATAAAGACCATATTACGATTATCTCAATGAAACATTTGGCAATCTACTTTGCTAAATAGAACATTGAAACCAAAATCGGCTAGTCTAGATACGAAAATAAGATTGTAACCAATAGATTAAATGAGCATAACATTTTTAATAGAGCTACCATTGGATATGGCCACCTTATCAAGGC
This sequence comes from Triticum dicoccoides, assembly GCF_002162155.2. NCBI lineage: Eukaryota > Viridiplantae > Streptophyta > Magnoliopsida > Poales > Poaceae > Triticum > Triticum dicoccoides. Next base: position 366,328,296 of record NC_041393.1, on the reverse strand, counting down.
CAAGTACCTTACCCTTGGAGTTATCTCCAAAAGTCACGTACTTGCGTGGACCATCATTTTTAGCAACCTCATGGATAATGTCTTATCTCCGGTCATGTGATCGGTACATCCAATCTCAGGAACCCACTCTTTTCCTCGGGATATGTAATTTCGAAGATTTGCCATGAGGCTAAGATTCCTCATAGTCTTCTTATATTCGATGTTGAATTCTTCGTCCTCATCATAATAGCCATGCACTATATCATCATCATCATGCGTATGATCATGACCTAGTTCAAGTGATTTGTTAGATTTATGACCATGACAATGTGCAAGTTTATGAATTCTAATGGTTTCTATGATAATGTTGCTAATGGTTCCAACGTCACCCTTAGCACGTATAAGATCACGAAGCTCAAATAGACACTCATCAAACTTAGGATCACTAGGCTTCATCTTATGAAAGGCAATGGGATTTTTCATTAATATTTTCAATGAATAATTTGGAAAGCGTTCCTTAATATAATTCCATATAATGTATGCGCATTCAAAGTTTTGCAACCAAACAATCACATTTCTAGGTAATCCTTAAGATTGACAATTCTAAGATTGTGAACCATGTCAAGATACTCATCGGGGTAGGATGCAAAGGATCAATGGTATGCACATACGGTCTAAGAATATACTTGCTCAAATTATATTCATTGAAGATATCAAGCATTTTAGTTTTCCAAGAACCATAAAACTCCCTATCAAGAATAGGCACTCTATGTCTAATACTCCCAATCGTAGACTTATCCTTCTTCCTCCAATGGTGATTAAACCAAACCAATGTCTACCAATGCTCTGATACCAATTGAAAGATCGAGAAGAGTGGCCCAGAGGGGGTGATTAGACCCTTACAAGTAAAAGTGACAGTTTTTAGAATTCTTCAAGTTAAGGTTGAGTTTAGCACATGTTAATAGGCACACAATACACTTTATGCAAGCATAGCAAGAGTATGTGAATCATGTGGCTTGTTCCGTGCCTTGGTATTATTATTGCACATCTTGATCTCAAAAAAAGCGACTTCTCTAGTTTGGTTGTGTATGGAACTTGATGCACGTCGGGGAAACTGCAATATGTCTATGCCTAAGTCATGGCAGAAAAGGTCCATGTTTGTTGCACCGACAGGAGCCCCCGAGCCTGGACCACACGTGTTGCCGAACATTGTTGGGCTAGGCCCAAATAATGCACAGACTCACGTATTGATCTTGCCAGGAATGTCGTTGTGCCTTGATATTTCCTTTGCTTCTTCATTAATCTGGGCTTGGGCCAAACCCCAGCTTCATCCTGATATCTTTGGCGTTTTGTCGACGTAGGTCATTTGTGTCAAAAACTAGGGGCGTGAAAGCACGCAGGAAGCCGTTAATTAGGGTGCCCACACGTGATTTGGTGTAACTGTTGTTTCCGCCATCCCCCTTTGATGCAGCCTCCCCCTCTTTCCCATGACGCAGATTATGCATGGGACGTGGGATTGGTGCAGAAGGGCGGTCCTGGTGCTAGTTGATACATCTCCAACATATCTATAATTTTTATTGTTCCATGCTATTATATTATCAGTTTTGGATGTTTTATATCCATTAATATGCTATTTTATATTATTTTTGGGACTAACCTATTAACCTAGAGCCCAGTGCCAGTTCCTGTTTTCCCTTGTTTTTGAGTTTCGCAAAAAAGGAATACCAAACAGAGCCCATACAGAATGAAACATTTGCGATGATTTTTCTTGGACCAGAAGACAACTAGGAGACTTGGAGATGAGGTCGGAGCAGCCACTAGGCGGACACAAGGACGGAGGACGCGCCCAGGGTAGGGCACACACCCATGACTCTCCTGACCTAGTTCTTTCACCTATATATTCCCAAATATCCCCAAACCACTCGAGGCATCCACGAAAACACGTTTCCATTGCCGCAACCTTTTGTACCCATGAGATCCCATTTAGGGACCTTTTCCGGCACCTTGTCGGAGGGGGATTCAATCACAGAGGGCTTCTACATCAACTCTATCGCCCTTCCTATCATGCATGTGTAGTTTACCACAGACCTACAGGTCCATAGCTAGTAGCTAGATGGCTTCTTCTCTCTCTTTTATTCTCAATACCATGTTCTCCTTGATGTTCTTGGAGAACTATTCGATGTAATACTTTTTTGCGGTGTGTTTGCCGAGATCCGATGAATTGTGGATTTATGATCAGCTTATCTATGAATATTATTTGAATCTTCTCTGAATTCTTTTATGCATGATTTGATATCTTTGTAATTCTCTTTGAACTATCGGTTAGGTTTGACCAACTAGATTGTTTTTTCTTGCAATGGGAGAAGTGCTTAGCTTTGGGTTCATCTTGCAATGTTCTTTCCTAGTGACAATAGGGGTAGCAAGGCACATATTGTATTGTTGCTACCAAGGATAAAATGATGGGGTTTTCATCTTATTGCTTGAGTTAATTCCTCTACATCATGCCATCTTACTTAATGCGTTACTCTGTTCTTCATGAACTTAGTACTCTAGATGCAGGCATGAGTCGGTTGATGTGTGGAGTAATTGTAGTAGATGCAGAATCGTTTCGGTCTACTTGACATGAACGTGATGCCTATATTCATGATCATTGCCTTAGATATCATCATAACTTTGCGGTTTTTTATCAATTGCTCGGCAGTAATTTTTTCACCCATCGTATTGTTTTCTATCTTGAGAGAAACCACTAGTGAAACCTATGGCCCCCGGGAATATTTTCCATCATATTAGTTTTTGATCTACTATTTTGCAATCTTTTACTTTCCAATATATAAACCAAAAATACCAAAAATATTTACTTTATCGTTTATCTACCTCGATCAGATCTCACTTTTGCAAGTAACCATGAAGGGATTGACAACCCTTTATCACGTTGGGTGCAAGTTGTTTGATTGTTTGTGCAGGTGGTCGGTGATTTGTGCATTGTCTCCTACTGGATTGATACCTTGGTTCTCAAACTGAGGGAAATACTTATCTCTACTTTGCTGCATCACCCTTTCCTCTTCACGGGAAAAACCAACACATGCTCAAGAAGTAGCAGGAAGAATTTCTGGCGTCGTTGCCAGGGAGATCTACGCCAAGTCAAGGCATACCAAGTACCCATAATAAACTCTCATCTATTGCATTACATTATTTGCCATCTGCCTCTCTTTTTCCTCTCCCCCACTTCTAAAATGATTTTCGAAAAGATTTGCCTTTTCTTCACCCCTCTTCCGTTCCTCTTCTTCGTTTGCTTTCGGTTTGCTCGTTTGCTAGATTGGTTTGTTGCCATCATGTCATAATCCGGGGAGGTTATCATTGAAAATCTAGAGGTAAAACTTGGATCTTATTCTTTGGATCATGAAACTGAAAATCCTCCTAATTACAAAGCAAAAACTTTTTGTGTGGGTGATGGTAATATTGTTGGAAAAAGTGTTATTCAAGAATTCTTTGATTGTAAGGGATCTGTAACTAGTAATAAAAGATCTATCCTTCTCGATACAAATTGTTATGGAAATGCCATTGTTATGCTTGTTGAGAAACTAGAAAGAAAATTTGTGCACATTCGTCTTTCTTTGCAAAAAGTGTTTTACGAACTTCCCAACATTAATCATCCTATAGATAAAAAGATTGGCACTATCATTCTTATGCGTAAATCTGATTTATTAATAAAATAAGCTAGGGATATTTTTTCTTTCTATAAAAAAGATGTTGAACACCCTCCAATTGAAGATATCCTCCATGACAAAGAAACTATGCGTGGTTTGGAATCTAGGGATTATCAATCTTATAGTGAAAATCTTAGGAGGAGAGTTCCCTATTCAGAAATCTTTCAATCTTTGTACCTTTAGGCTATGAGGAATTTGATTGGATTACAAGTGGTATTCATGTAGGATTCAATAGGGATTGGTTGAATAAGATGATGAAGGAACCCATTAGAAATGAGATTCGTGTTGTTTATGATGATATTTATGGTGATGATCCTGATTATGGGTTTATGAATGTCAAAATAACTAATCAAAGTCCTTTTCATGATTTGAGTTCATCTACTAGAAGGGAAATAAAGGAAAGGATAGATTTGTTAAGACTAGTTTTGGAGGATTTGATGAGAAAAGAATTGCATACCAAAGATGATAATACCTAGATCTATTCGTGTTTTATGCCTAGCCAGGGGGCGTTAAACATAGCGCTTGTTGGGAGGCAACCCAATTTATTTTTGTTATTTTCTTTTTAGGTTCTGTTTTACAATAAATAATTCATCTAACCTCTGGTTAGATGTGGTTTTGTGTCTTAGTTAGTTCTTGTGCCAAGTAAGACCTTTGGGATAGCTTACGGTGATAGTTGTTTTGATCTTGCTGAGAAACAGAAACTTTTGTGCCCAGGAAAATAATTTTCTTAATTCACAGAAGCGTTATTTTGATCTGATTCCTTTTTAGCTAGATTTGTACACAAATTTCCTAGGATTTGCTAATTTTTCAGAGTTTTCGGAGTTACATAAGTATTCGAGAGTTACATATTACTAAAGTCTGTTCTATTTTTGACAGATTCTATTTTCTATGTATTGTTTGCTTATTTTGATGAATTTATGGGTAGTATCGGGTGGTATGAACCGTGGAAAAGTTGGAATACAGTATATATTACACCAATATAAATAAAGAATGACTCCACAATAGTACCAAAAGTGTGATTTATTTTCTTATACTAACAGAGCTTATGAGATTTTCTGTTGAGTTTTGTGTTGTCAAGTTTTCAAATTTTGGGTAAGGATTTGATGGACAATGGAATAAGGAGTGGTAAGAGACTAAGCTTGGGGATGTCCAAGGCACCCCAAGGTAATATTCAAGGACAACTAAGAGCCTAAGCTTGGGGATGCCCCGGAAGGCATCCCCTCTTGTCTTTGTCTATCAGTAACTTCACTTGAGGCTACATTTTTATTCACCACATGATATGTGTTTTCACTACTGTAGGATGCTGCTAACGCGACACTACAATCAGAGACCCTTTGACGAAATTGTGTGCGATGCATTAATCGCAAACGGTGGTGTAAAATAACCATCAAAAAAGGTGCAAAATGTTTGCGATGACGGATGCATCAAATATGGTTCAGATTTTAGTTCTGTGTTTGATGTACGACATGCGGTTCAGTGCAATTAACCGTTTGCAATGAGGAGCAACAAGAGAAACGGGAAGCCAAATGAGGGTGTGTGCGATAAACAACATACGGTTTACTAGGATGAATTGTTTGTGATTAGGCAACACAAAAGAAACGGTCAGCCAAATGAGGGTGTGTGCGATAAACAACATAGGTTCACTAGGATGAACTGTTCACGCGGATGAACTGTTTGTGTTGAGACAAGAGAACATAAACGGTTCAATATAACAAGATGTGTCTCATACGCAGCAAACGGGGCTGTAATTAGAAATGTGTGTGAAGACCGATAATAACACAGACGGTTCCTGCTAATAAGACGTGTGTATGGTGCGATGTGATTGCATACAGAAGAACACCATATATATATACACACTTATAAGGACATGGTTGCATATCCAAATTAAACATCCAATTACATAGGTGGCTACTACAACCGTGGCATTTGCACACACACCAAAGTAAACTATTACATGCATAACTTCATAGGTGGCTACTACACCATGACACCTCCACACACCAATAAAGTAAACTATATATTACATGCATGATTAACTAGCATAAACGATCAATAAAGTAAACTATATATCTACTTCTTGTGACGCTTGCTCTGCTTTTGGCTCGATCCAGGCTCGTCGATTTGGGTAACGAGGCACTTCCTCATGTCAACGATCCGCCTGTACATATCGTAGCATGTGTACACACTCTTGGCCGCGAACCTGAGGTGAGGTTCATCTAGTCACCGCATCCAGGCCTTGTGCTAGGATACGGCACTTGTTCTCTGGACATCCTGCTTCATCTTTTCATAGTAGAGGTCGATGATGGCCGAGGCGAGTTCGACCAGGGAGTCCTTCTTCGTGCTACCCCTGACCCTGTAGTGGTCACGAATTTCGATTAGGTTCTGGCAGGACAAGCCCGTAACACTGAGCGCTTTTACATCGTCGGTGGTTTCCACCATGGCGAACATGTAGTTGGTGCTGTTGACAAACCTGTTGAAACGGTCGCAAGGCTCTCTAGCCATGCAGTAGTGGTAGATGAGGACATGATGGCGCATGCACAACTGGGCGACGACAACCTTCTGATCTATGGCGGGACTAGGGGCGGTGTACTGGAGGTCGATGCCGACCACCTTGTACTTGTCTCCAGCAAGCAACTGCTCAACGGTGTTGATGTAGTCGTCCACCATGGCCGGGTCGATGGTGTACACCACCAGGAGATCCGTCTCCCTCACGTGGGTCTCCACATTATGCTCGCCGAACTTTATTAGAGAACCGCTAGACATCCCCTCTATATGTGTCATTGTGGGGCGCGATCGAAAGGTTGAAGAGACTAAGTTTATAATGGCCGCAGGAATTAAAGGGGAGGCCGGACGGCACGTCCTGATGGCAGTTCTAATTCGCAGCGCATAACTCCATCGTGTCACACGTAACTGCATCGCGTGGCAATGTGCGTGGCGCAATCGCATGCATACGGGGCCCCCGACATGATCGTGTGCAGGCTCAACCGCTGGCAGAGCATGCACAGAGGGACGCGAGCAGAGCGCTCCGCGGTCGCCTCAACGACGAGCAACCATATACATGCATATAGCAGTTGAACACGAAAGGAAAAGTTGTCCACAACCCGAGTGCACCGACGGACGCGAGCAGAGCGCGCCACGGTGCCTAACGGTAAACTGTTTGTATAGATTAAGCACGACTGCTTAATCTATGAATGAAATCTGTGCTTAATTGTTGAATTTTAGTTGCAAAAATTAGATAGTGCTAGAGATTTTTAGCTGCATATTTTGACAAATCGCCATTGGAACCGCTAGATGTCCTCTCTGTATGTGTCGTCGTGGGTGTGCTTATTGTGTCGTGCACTGGCCCAAAACACTGGCAGCACAACTTATAAACTGATGGATGGAGTACTAGTTATAGTGATGCATATAATTAAGCAAAGGGATCTCACCTGTCTATATTAGCTGGAACGAGAATGCAATAGCACAATAAAAATTAAGGAGGCAAGAAGAAAGATGCATCCATCAATGTACGACATCCTACTCCTCAACTCAGTGCATCGGGCCACCGACTGACGGCTAAGGAGTGGCGCCTTGTGTGGCGAGGTTAAGGTGCTTCTCAGCAAAGGCATCCAAGGCTTCTAGCAAGTTGAAGAAGGCCAATGTTATAGCGTCCTCATGGCCTTGTAGATACCTATGTACACAATTTTCTCGTACACGTGAATGTGTAGGTCGACGAATTCTTGCAGGCGAGGCACCTCGCGGCGAGCGCGACCACCAGGTGGACATTCTTCGTGGCATCGGCGGGCAGTCGCAGGGCCACCAATGCATGAAAGAGGTTCCGACCATGGAGGCCGATTAGGGTGGCAGGCAATGAGGATCCCGGGCGCGCGGGCTGGAGGAGTATGGCAATGTCATCCGCGAGCTTCTTGACGACGTTGAACTTGTTGGTGCTGGCAACGATCATCTGGTCCAACTAAGAGTCGTAGCTGGCGTCGACGGCGGCCATCCACCAGCCGGTCGCCAACACCGTCTGGAGACGATCCTCGGTGCTATGCTGTAGGCCGGCGTTGTGGACCGTCTGGCACAGCCACTGGCCGCTCGCGCTCATCGTGTAGGTGCTTAGGAAAATGCTTAGGTGCGTACGTTGTGGTAGATGCATTGGAATGGAGAGGCGCCTTTATATGAGTGCAAAGTGTGTAGCATTCACATCATGCTACCTCTTTTCCCGGTCCTCCTCTTCCCTCATGCATTCATGATGCTAACTGAAGGAGGAGGCATCACTGGCTGTTCAACATTTCAGGAACCGCTACCCTCTCCCTCATCTATATTAAAGCCGTATCGGGAATTACGCCGCCCGCTGTCAAATCGAATAGTACTACGCCACCCGCCGCACGCCCGACTGAACACGCCTCCTCGCCTCCATCTATGCTTAATTACTAAATTTTAGTTGCAAAAAATTAGATATTGCTAGTGATTTTTAGCTTCATATTTTGACAAATCGCAGTGTTACAAGGTTGACAAATGGCAAGGTTGAAAAATGACACGAGAAAAAATTTCAAAGCAATAAGAGGCAATTGATATCGTTTTGTCCCCAGAGGTGGGACGTTTCCTACCGAAACCATCAGCCTTGTTGTGAGAAGCTCTGGTTTGTGAGAAGCATATCCCCAAACCTGCCCCAAATGGGACAAAAAATTTACCACAACATGTTGGTGCCTCTCCATGATAGCATGCCAAGTTTCATGAATTTCACACGAGTTTTGCATTTACTAGAATTTAAAACCAGGTATCTCAATGTTTTCGGCCGAGTGACAGTGGCAGGGTATTTGACATTCATTACCAATTCTTGCATGGGACGTGATCATGCAACCAAGGACACATATTTGAATTTTCAACCAATTTATATGCATTAGAGCATGTGCCTGTAGTTCAAATTTGAATTATGCACATGAATGCATAGAAAACTCAGTTAATGTATAAAAATGTCCAAGCGAACCCCCAAAAATCCCAAAAATTGACACAACAACCCCTATTGTTCTATGTTGACACTAGGAAAAAAATTGAAATCAAGAAGAGGCAATGCATATCGTTTGTCCAGAAAGGTGAAATGTTCCCTACCGAAATCATCGGGCTTGTTTTGTGAGAAGCTCTAGTTTGTGAAAAGCATATCCCCAAACCTGCCCCGAAACCATCATCCGGAAGTCCGGTCGGCGTCGGTCATCCGGGCGCTGATGACTGTCGCACGTGCAATGTCTGGTGGTCATTCGGGCGCTGTAGGTTGCCTCGGCTGGAGTCGATCTGGCTGGTAGAGTCTCCAGGAATCGGACGTCCGGAGATCGTCGGTCGTCCGGAGGATTGTCGGACGTCCAAGAGCTATAGCTTCCTGGCAGCTCTTCCTCCTGTTCCTCACCCTTGGTGTCCTCTGTTGGAAATATGCCCTAGAGGCAATAATAAAAGGATTATTATTATATTTCCTTGTTCATGATAATTTTGTTTTATTCATGCTATAATTGTATTATCCGTAAATCGTAATACACGTGTGAATACATAGACCACAATACGTCCCTAGTGAGCCTCTAGTTGACTAGCTCGTTGATCAACAGATAGTCATGGTTTCCTGACTATGGACATTGGATGTCGTTGATAACGGGATCACATCATTAGGAGAACGATGTGATGGACAAGACCCAATCCTAAGCATAGCACAAGATCGTGTAGTTCGTTTTGCTAGAGCTTTTCCAATGTCAAGTATCTCTTCCTTAGACCATGAGATCGTGTAACTCCCGGATACCGTAGGAGTGCTTTGGGTGTACCAAACGTCACAACGTAACTGGGTGACTATAAAGGTGCACTACAGGTATCTCTGAAAGTGTCTGTTGGGTTGACACGGATCGAGACTGGGATTTGTCACTCCGTATTACGAAGAGGTATCACCGGGCCCACTCAGTAGTGCATCATCATAATGAGCTCAAAGTGACCAAGTGTCTGGTCACGGGATCATGCATTACGGTACGAGTAAAGTGACTTGCCGGTAACGAGATTGAACGAGGTATTGGGATGCTGACGATCGAATCTCGGGCAAGTAACATACCGTCTGACAAAGGGAATAGTATACGGGGTTGTTTGAATCCTAGACATTGTGGTTCATCCGATGAGATCATCTAGGAGTATGTGGGAGCCAACATGGGTATCCAGATCCCGCTGTTGGTTATTGACCGGAGAGTCGTCTCGGTCATGTCTACATGTCTCCCGAACCCGTAGGGTCTACACACTTAAGGTTCGGTGACGCTAGGGTTGTATGAATATGAGTATGCAGCAAACCGAATATTGTTCGGAGTCCCGGATGAGATCCCGGACATCACGAGGAGTTCCAGAACGGCCCGGAGGTAAAGAATTATATATAGGAAGTGCTCTTTCGGCCATCGAGAAAGTTTCGGGGTCACCCGGTATTGTACCGGGACCACCGGAAGGGTCCCGGGGGTCCACCGGGTGGGGCCACCTATCTCGGAGGGCCCCATGGGATGAAGTGGGAGGGAAACCAGCCCCTAGTGGGCTGGTGCGCCCCCCCTTGGGCCCCCCTGCGCCTAGGGTTGGAAACCCTAGGTGGGGGGGCACTTGCCTTGGGGGGCACTCCACCCCTCCTGGCTGCCGCCCCCCTTGGGAGATTAGATCTCCCAGGGCCGGCGCCCCCCTGGGGGCCTATATAAAGGAGGGCAGGGGGGAGGGCAGCCGCACCCTGTGTCTTGGCGCCTCCCTTCCCCTGCTACACCTCTTCCTCCTCCCGCAGCAGCTTGGCGAAGCCCTGCCGGAGTTCTGCTGCATCCACCACCACGTCGTTGTGCTACTGGATCTTCATCAACCTCTCCTTCCCCCTTGCTGGATCAAGAAGGAGGAGACGTCATCCGCTCCGTACGTGTGTTGAACGCGGAGGTGCTGTCCGTTCGGCACTTGGTCATCGGTGATTTGGATCACGGCGAGTACGACTCCATCATCACCGTTCTCTTGAACGCTTCCGCACGTGATCTACAAGTGGTATGTAGATGCAATCTCTCTCCTATGACTCGTTGCTTAGATGAACTCATAGATGGATCTTGGTGAAACCATAGGAAAATTTTTAATTTTCTGCAACGTTCCCCAACAGTGGCATCATGAGCTAGGTCTATGCGTAGTTCTCTATTGCACGAGTAGAACACAATTTTGTTGTGGGCGTAGATCTTGTCAACTTGCTTGCCGCTACTAGTCTTTTCTTGCTAGCGGTATTGTGGGATGAAGTGGCCCGGACCGACCTTACACGTACGCTTACGTGAGACAGGTTCCACCGACTGACATGCACTAGTTGCATAAGGTGGCTAGCGGGTGTCTGTCTCTCCTACTTTAGTTGGAGCGGATTAGATGAAAAGGGTCCTTATGAAGGGTAAATAGAAGTTGACAAAATCACGTTGTGGTTATTCGTAGGTAAGAAAACGTTCTTGCTAGAACCCAATTGCAGCCACGTAAACGATGCAACAACAATTAGAGGACGTCTAACTTATTTTTGTAGCAATTGTGATGTGATGTGATATGGCCAGAAGTTGTGATGAATGATGAATGATATATTGTGATGTATGAGATCCTGTTCTTGTAATAGGAATCAAGACTTGCATGTCGATGAGTATGACAACCGGCAGGAGCCATAGGAGTTGTCTTTATTTTTTGTATGACCTGCGTGTCATTGAAGAACGCCATGTAAATTACTTTACTTTAGTGCTAAACGCGTTAGCCATAGAAGTAGAAGTAGTCGTTGGCGTGACAACTTCATGAAGACACGATGATGGAGATCATGATGATGGAGATCATGGTGTCATGCCGGTGACGAAGATGATCATGGAGCCCCGAAGATGGAGATCGAAGGAGCTATATGATATTGGCCATATCATGTCACTACTTTATATAATTGCATGTGATGTTTATTATGTTTATGCATCTTGTTTACTTAGAATGATGGTAGTAAATAAGATGATCCCTTATAATAATTTCAAGAATAGTGTTCCCCCTCACTGTGCGCCGTTGCTAAAGTTCGTCGTTTCGAAGCACCACGTGATGATCGGGTGTGATAGATCCTTACATTCACATACAACGGGTGTAAGACAGTTTTACACATGCATAAACACTTAGGGTTAACTTGACGAGCCTAGCATGTACAGACATGGCCTCGGAACACAAGAGACCGAAAGGTCGAACATGAGTCGTATGGAAGATACGATCAACATGGAGATGTTCACCGATGATGACTAGTCCGTCTCACGTGATGATCGGACACGGCCTAGTCGACTCGATCATGTAACACTTAGATGACTAGAGGGATGTCAATCTGAGTGGGAGTTCATTAAATAATTTGATTAGATGAACTTAATTATCATGAACTTAGTCTAAAATCTTTGCAAAATATGTCTTGTAGATCAAATGGCCAACGCTCATGTCAACATGAACTTCAACGTGTTCCTAGAGAAAACCAAGCTGAAAGATGATGGCAGCAACTATTCGGACTGGGTCCGGAACCGGAGGATCATCCTCATAGCAGCCAAGAAAGATTATGTCCTAGATGCACCGCTAGGTGAAGCACCCATCCCAGAGAACCAAGACGTTATGAACACTTGGCAATCACGTTCTGATGATTACTCCCTCGTTCAGTGCGGCATGCTTTACAGCTTAGAACTGGGGCTCCAAAAGCGTTTTGAGCGACACGGAGCATATGAGTTGTTCGAGGAGCTGAAAATGGTTTTTCAAGCTCATGCCCGGGTCGAGAGATATGAAGTCTCCGACAAGTTCTATAGTTGTAAGATGGAGGAAAACAGTTCTGTCAGTGAGCACATACTCAAAATGTCTAGGTTACACAACCGCCTGTCCCAACTGGAGATCAACCTCCCGGACGAGGCGGTCATTGACAGAATCCTTCAGTCGCTCCCACCGAGCTACAAGAGCTTTGTGTTGAACTACAATTTGCAGGGGATGGTGAAGACCATTCCTAAAGTATTTTCAATGCTGAAGTCAGCAGAGGTTGAAATCAAGAAAGAACATCAAGTGTTGATGGTCAATAAGACCACTAAGTTCAAGAAGGGCAAGGGTAAGAAGAACTTCAAGAAGGACGGCAAAGATGTTGCCGCGCCCGGTAAGCCAGTTGCTGGGAAGAAGTCAAAGAATGGACCCAAGCCTGAGACTGAGTGCTTTTATGGAAAAGGGAAGGGTCACTGGAAGCGGAACTGCCCCAAATACTTAGCGGACAAGAAGGCCGGCAACACTAAAGGTATATTTGATATACATGTAATTGATGTGTACCTTACCAGTACTCGTAGTAACTCCTGGGTATTTGATACCGGTGTTGTTGCTCATATTTGTAACTCACAGCAGGAGCTGCGGAATAAGCGGAGACTGGCGAAGGACGAGGTGACGATGCGCGTCGGGAATGGTTCCAAGGTTGATGTGATTGCCGTCGGCACGCTACCTCTACATTTACCCACGGGATTAGTTATGAACCTCAATAATTGTTATTTAGTGCCAAGTTTGAGCATGAACATTGTATCTGGATCTCGTTTGATGCGAGATGGCTACTCATTTAAATCCGAGAATAATGGTTGTTCTATTTATATGAGAGATATGTTTTATGGTCACGCCCCGATGGTCAATGGTTTATTCTTAATGAATCTCGAACGTAATGTTACACATATTCATAGTGTGAATACCAAAAGATGTAAAGTTGATAACGATAGTCCCACATACTTGTGGCACTGCCGCCTTGGTCATATTGGTGTCAAGCGCATGAAGAAGCTCCATGCTGATGGACTTTTAGAGTCTCTCGATTATGAATCATTTGACACATGCGAACCATGCCTCATGGGCAAAATGACCAAGACTCCGTTCTCCAGAACAATGGAGCAAGCAACCAACTTATTGGAAATCATACATACTGATGTGTGTGGTCCAATGAGCGTTGAGGCTCGACGAGGATATTGTTATGTTCTCACTCTCACTGATGACTTGAGTAGATATGGGTATGTCTACTTGATGAAACACAAGTCTGAGACCTTTGAAAAGTTCAAGGAATTTCATAATGAAGTAGAGAATCAACGTGACCGAAAGATAAAATTCTTACGATCGGATCGTGGAGGAGAATATTTAAGTCACGAATTTGGTACACACTTAAGGAAATGTGGAATCGTTTCACAACTCACGCCACCTGGAACACCTCTGCGTAACGGTGTGTCCGAACGTCGTAATCGCACTCTATTGGATATGGTGTGATCTATGATGTCTCTTACCGATTTACCGCTATCATTTTGGGGATACGCTTTAGAGACAACTACATTCACTTTAAATAGGGCACCGTCTAAATCCGTTGAGACGACACCGTATGAATTATGGTTTGGGAAGAAACCTAAGCTGTCGTTTCTAAAAGTTTGGGGATGCGATGCTTATGTCAAGAAACTTCAACCTGAAATGCTCGAACCTAAGTCTGAAAAATGCGTCTTCATAGGATACCCTAAGGAAACCATTGGGTATACCTTCTACCTTAGATCCGAAGGCAAGATCTTTGTTGCCAAGAACGGATCGTTTCTGGAAAAAGAGTTTCTCTCGAAAGGAGTAAGTGGGAGGAAAGTAGAACTCAATGAAGTACTACCTCTTGAACCGGAAAGTAGTGCAACTCAGGAAAATGTTCCTGTGGTGCCTACACCGACTGGAGAGGAAATTCATGATGATGATCAAGGTACTTCGGATCAAGTTGCTACTAAACTTCGTAGGTCCACAAGGACACGTTCCACACCAGAGTGGTATGGTAACCCTGTCCTGGAAATCATGTTGTTAGACAACGGTGAACCTTCGAACTATGAAGAAGCGATGGCGGGCCCAGATTCCAACAAATGGCTAGAAGCCATGCAATCCGAGATATAATCCATGTATGAAAACAAAGTATGGACTTTGACTGACTTGCCCGATGATCGGCGAGCGATAGAAAACAAATGGATCTTTAAGAAGAAGACGGACGCGGATGGTAATGTCACCATCTATAAAGCTCGACTTGTCGCTAAGGGTTATCGCCAAGTTCAAGGGATTGACTATGATGAGACTTTCTCTCCCGTAGCGATGCTTAAGTCCGTCCGAATCATGTTAGAAATTGCCGCATACTATGATTATGAGATATGGCAGATGGACGTCAAAACGGCATTCCTTAACGGTTATCTTAAGGAAGAGCTGTATATGATGCAGCCGGAAGGTTTTGTCGATCCTAAGAATGCTAACAAAGTATGCAAGCTCCAGCGATCCATTTATGGGCTGGTGCAAGCATCTCGGAGTTGGAACATTCGCTTTGATGAGATGATCAAAGCGTTTGGGTTTATGCAGACTTATGGAGAAGCCTGCGTTTACAAGAAAGTGAGTGGGAGCTCTGTAGCATTTCTGATATTATATGTAGATAACATACTTTTGATGGGAAATGATATAGAATTCTTGGACATCATTAAGGCCTACTTGAATAAGTGTTTTTCAATGAAGGACCTTGGAGAAGCTGCTTACATATTAGGCATCAAAATCTGTAGGGATAGATCGAGACGCCTCATAGGTCTTTCACAAAGCACATACCTTGATAAGATTTTGAAGAAGTTCAAAATGGATCAGTCGAAGAAGGGGTTCTTGCCTGTATTGCAAGGTGTGAGATTGAGCTCGGCTCAATATCCGACCACGGCAAAAGATAAAGAAGAGATGAGCGTCATCCCCTATGCCTCAGCCATAGGATCTATTATGTATGCCATGTTGTGTACCAGACCTGATGTAAACCTTGCCGTAAGTTTGGTAGGAAGGTACCAAAGTAATCTCGGCAAGGAACACTGGACAGCGGTCAAGAATATCCTAGAGTACCTGAAAAGGACAAAGGACATGTTTCTCGTTTATGGAGGTGACGAAGAGCTCGTCGTAAAGGGTTACGTCGACGCTAGCTTCGACATAGATCTGGATGACTCTAAGTCACAAACCGGATACATGTATATGTTGAATGGTGGGGCAGTAAGCTGGTGCAGCTGCAAGCAGAGCATCGTGGCGGGATCTACATGTGAAGAGGAGTACATGGCAGCCTCGGAGGCAGCACATGAAGCAATCTGGGTGAAGGAGTTCATCACCGACCTAGGAGTCATACCCAATGCGTTGGGGCCGCTCAAACTCTTCTGTGATAACACTGGAGCTATTGCCCTTGCCAAGGAGCCCAGGTTTCACAAGAAGACCAGGCACATCATGCGTCGTTTCAACTCCATCCGTGAAAATGTTCAAGATGGAGACATAGATATTTGCAAAGTACATACGGATCTGAATGTCGCAGATCCGTTAACTAAACCTCTTCCGCGAGAAAAACATGATCAACACCAGAACTCTATGGGTGTTCGATTCATCACAATGTAACTAGATTATTGACTCTAGTGCAAGTGGGAGACTGTTGGAAATATGCCCTAGACGCAATAATAAAAAGGATTATTATTATATTTCCTTGTTCATGATAATTGTCTTTTATTCATGCTATAATTGTATTATCCGGAAATCGTAATACACGTGTGAATACATAGACCACAATACGTCCCTAGTGAGCCTCTAGTTGACTAGCTCGTTGATCAACAGATAGTCATGGTTTCCTGACTATGGACATTGGATGTCGTTGATAACGGGATCACATCATTAGGAGAATGATGTGATGGACAAGACCCAATCCCAAGCATAGCACAAGATCGTGTAGTTCGTTTTGCTAGAGCTTTTCCAATGTCAAGTATCTCTTCCTTAGACCATGAGATCGTGTAACTCCCGGATACCGTAGGAGTGCTTTGGGTGTACCAAACGTCACAACGTAACTGGGTGACTATAAAGGTGCACTACAGGTATCTCCGAAAGTGTCTGTTGGGTTGGCACGGATCGAGACTGGGATTTGTCACTCTGTATTACGGAGAGGTATCACTGGGCCCACTCGGTAGTGCATCATCATAATGAGCTCAAAGTGACCAAGTGTCTGGTCACGGGATCATGCATTACGGTACGAGTAAAGTGACTTGCCGGTAACGAGATTGAACGAGGTATTGGGATACCGACGATCGAATCTCGGGCAAGTAACATACCGTCTGACAAAGGGAATAGTATACAGGGTTGTTTGAATCCTCGACATCATGGTTCATCTGATGAGATCATCGAGGAGTATGTGGGAGCCAACATGGGTATCCAGATCCTGCTGTTGGTTATTGACCGGAGAGCCATCTCGGTCATGTCTACATGTCTCCCGAACCCGTAGGGTCTACACACTTAAGGATCGGTGACGCTAGGGTTGTATGAATATGAGTATGCAGAAAACCGAATGTTGTTCGGAGTCCCGGATGAGATCCCGGATGTCACGAGGAGTTCCGGAATGGTCCGGAGGTAAAGAATTATATATAGGAAGTGATGTTTCGGCCATCGGGAAAGTTTCGGGGTCACCCGGTATTGTACCGGGACCACCGGAAGGGTCCCGGGGGTCCACCGGGTGGGGCCACCTATCCCGGAGGGCCCCATGGGCTGAAGTGGGAGGGGAACCAGCCCCTAGTGGGCTGGTGCACCCCCCCTTGGGCCCCCCTGCGCCTAGGGTTGGAAACCCTAGGTGGAGGGGGGGGGGCGCCCCACTTGCTTTGGGGGGCACTCCACCCCCCTGGCCGCCGCCCCCCTTGGGAGATAAGATCTCCCAGGGCCGGTGCCCCCCCTGGGGGCCTATATAAAGGAGGGCAGGGGGGAGGGCAACCGCACCCTGTGTCTTGGCGCCTCCCTTCCCCTGCTACACCTCTTCCTCCTGCCGCAGCAGCTTGGTGAAGCCCTGCCGAAGTTCTGCTGCATCCACCACCACGCCGTTGTGCTGCTGGATCTTCATCAACCTCTCCTTCCCCCTTGCTGGATCAAGAAGGAGGAGATGTCATCCGCTCCGTACGTGTGTTGAACGTGGAGGTGCTGTCCGTTCGGCACTTGGTTATCGGTGATTTGGATCACGGCAAGTACGACTCCATCATCACCGTTCTCTTGAACGCTTCCGCACGCGATCTACAAGTGGTATGTAGATGCAATCTCTCTCCTATGACCCCTTGCTTAGATGAACTCATAGATGGATCTTGGTGAAACCGTAGGAAAATTTTTAATTTTCTGCAACATTCCCCTACATCCTCGCCGTCTTGTCCAATGCTCCTAGCTTTTCCATGGCCTTCCTCTTGGTTCCTGGTCATGCATAGCACATATGTTTGAGGTAGTAGCCATGTCTCACATGTGGAAAGTGACGATTTGGAGAGGAGTGAGTTCACCTTGTGTCCAATGGCGTATGTTCGAGGTCTCATCACATGTCCTCTTGGGGCTTGGAGAGTAGTTGGAGTGTACATGGGGATGAACATGGGATGCTCCACATCATCTCCCCCCTTGGGAAAGATGCGACATCGGATCATGATCCTCATCACCATGGAAACAGTTGTCGCAGATGGACTTGTAGTTGGACGGAATTGAAGACATTGCGCAATCCAAGTACTCCAAGGTGTCGCCGGAGTGGTATACATGGAAAAAGAGCAAACACAAACAACACTCAGAAATACAATTGTTAGCGCACACAAAGTGTCCATCAAGTAAGTATGTATCCATGCGACGAGATTGGTCATGACAAAGCGCATGAAGCTTTTAAAGATGATCTAGAATGATATGCAAAGGATTCATGGGAGGAAGTTCATTCATCGTGCACTCAAAGTTGTGGTAGTTGTCATGGTGCAGAAAGCTACAAATTGAACCATTGTGCAAAATGATGTCATAGTGTGATGGTGTATCAAGAGCATGAACATGGCAATGGATGCTCAATATGTGTATTTTATCATGCAATTGATGGTGGCCAATATGATCATGATGCATGAATATGCCATCAAGGTAGATCACAACAAATTTGCTAAGGAAATGCAGAAGCTCATATATCATGGATTACATAGAAATACAAGATGCAACAAGGCAATCATAATGTGAGTCAATCCATGCATAAGATGCAAACTTGTGGTGAGTATGATATGTCCATCGAGCATGACATGTGGGAGCACAATCAACAAATATGGATATGTTGGTGCAATGTGTCAAAGGAGTGTTGATGTACCAATGCTCGATGTCATGGCATGAGTGGAGTTCCAAAGGTGCATCCAATAAGTGCGAGCGCTGCTCAACTTGAAGGTCCAAAGGGCCCATCTCCAATGTTTCTCCTCCATCCAATGGATGTAACATGTAGACAAGAAGAAGGAGACAACAATGAAAGAATGACCCATCCAATATGCATATATGAGGATGGCTCAAAGGGCAAGAGTTCACCTTTATGTGTATGTCCAAAATGTTGGTGTCGCGCATAATTAGACCATTGCATGACCAATATGGCTCATGATGGTACCGCCTCATGAATCCTTTAAAATGAAATAACATGACAAAAACTCAGAAAAAAAAGAGGTTAGCGTAAATGCAAAACCTGTCATTCGAGCGGTGAGATACCCAACAAGTGTATGCGTCATGCTCATCATCAGAAAGGACAAGGGAGCATTGCATAGTATGGAGGCATATGATGCGAGAATAACCAAATACAATAGGCTCAATCAAACAAGCATGCATCACAAGTAAGGTGTCAAAGTCTCCAAGATCAATAAGCATAGTATGGTTGCACTCAATACAACTGTATATTAGAGAGGCACTAATGGACACAAGAGACAATGATCAAGATATATCTTGTGAGAGGCATGAACATATATGTCATCAACCCAAGAAAGCGAGTAAGAATGGAACATGGGTGATGCGACAAAGCAAGCAATCACAGTGATCAAGTCAAGCAAGCTAGTAGTGCGAAGATGCAACATACTAGAAGGAATCATGGCAAGCATGTTATGTGTGCAAATAGTGGTCATGAATAATGCGCATGGCATATCACAAGCATGAAAACAAGATATGAGCAAAATATCATCAATGTATTGGCAAGAGGCCATATGTAAATAGCAATGGGACATCATGACTCTCCCAACACAACAAGCATCAATAGCATCATGCACAAAGAAATCATGGCAATAGCTACTAGTATCTCCATCAAGCATGCAAATACACATAGGAGTAGCATAATGGTGAATCATGGGTAGATGCAAGCAAGGGTCACAATTGCACGGCAAAGGCATGGAAACAAGTGTAACATGAAAAGTGAACATGCTAAGATGGGCATAAAGTAACAAATTGTATATAGCCCATAGCCGTGTGAGAGCCGAGTAAAAGAGATGCGTGTAGTTGTTGCACGAAGAGAACGGTGGTAAGGATAGTCCACGGGATCCCAAAGCATCGTTGCTCTCAAGAGCTCATTTCTGCAACTCTTGGGATTGAGAGGTTGACAAGTGTATGTGAGTACCTACACAAACAAAGGCAAAGGGAAAATTGTGTGTGCGTGGTAGATGTACAGATCATCCATCATGATGCACACGTCCATGTGTTGGTTAGCACAAAATATCCAATGCTCAAATAGATGAGATGCGTGATATAGAAACATGTCATCCATCATGAGAGATTTGGTGCTATGTATAGCATAATGGAGACTCAAAGGATGTAATGCATCATGAGAAATTGTAGAGCATTGTTATTCATGGAATTCATATGGTGCACACAATCATGGTAATCATGCAAGTTATGGAATGCATCAAGATCTCCTAGTATGTATGAGGAAACTATGGGGGTCTCCTCATGAGCATTAATGGAAACATCACATGGAGAATATTGACAGCATCTGAAACAAAACATATTCGATATAGTAGATGAATTGCACAAATCATGTAAAGGAAGCATGGAGATATCATCACATGAAATACAAAAGCCAATGACCATCATCTCGTCATCTATGCCATAAGTGCAAATGGGATTTATTTTAATGGGGCATGCATAGTTACTATGTTGAGATTGAAATGATGCAATATGAGAAATCTCACTCATAGCATATGACAAGTTTAAAGGATTATCAAACATGATGTGACCAAAATAATTTTCACATGATATCTATGGAGCATAGCATCACAACTAGGCAACTCAACATGCTCATCATCATATTCATCATAAATGGGTGGCATATAGAAACAAGACATAGAATGTGATGAATCCATAGGGTGATCAGCATCATGGGAGTAATCGATGTCAAGAGGGTCCACTAGTGGGACAAGAGAAGCACTGTCACCTATGTTACCTTTGGAGCGTTGCTCATGTGTTGTAGGTGAGGTGTCAAAGATCCACTCGTTGTCATCTTCATCTTGATGGAACCATGTGGGTGGTGCATCATCGTCCACCATGGCGATCATCGTCTCCATTGGAGGTATGGACTTGTCGAGGATAGTGTCGGCATCCTGGATATGGAGGTATCCAGCCCTGGGTACCCGCGGCCCACCATGTAGCTCCATTGACGGCCTGGTACGGCCCAGCTACAACATCAACAACTCAAGACCCTCGCGAGGGGCCAAGCCTCGCAAGGCGGCGGCGCCAAGACCGCCGAGGGGATCGACCTCCTCAAGCTGGCTCCCGAGGGGCGGAGAGTTCTATGCAAGGTTTACCTCATGAGGCTCAGCTGACGTGAGCCACGACGACCAAGGCCAGGCGGGGGCTAGGCGGGCGCAAAGCACAGGTTTCCTCGTCGGTGCAAAGGAGGCAAGCCACAGGCGCGGAGTCCTGAGGAATCAGCCAAAGGTTTCCATTTTGGTGCAACGAGACCATGACCGCCAGGACGGCAGGACGGAGG
Organism: Triticum dicoccoides; assembly: GCF_002162155.2. NCBI lineage: Eukaryota > Viridiplantae > Streptophyta > Magnoliopsida > Poales > Poaceae > Triticum > Triticum dicoccoides. Next base: position 366,306,849 of record NC_041393.1, on the reverse strand, counting down.
TCATCAACGAGCCCACCGCAGCGTCACGGCCAGAGGCTTTTCGCAGGCGAAGACTACTTTTGTCAAGATAAGCTGTACTACTTGTCCCCTTTCAAATCCGGCCTTTGTGGGATCCCTTCCCGCCAACATTTGGGAAGAGGACCAAGGCCACTATAAATAGTACTAGCCACCACCATAGAGACAAGACAAGCCGAACTAGCTCACATCCCACCAGCTCCCTTGAGCTCAAGAAAACCTCACCTCCGGAGGCCAGTTCATCTATTGTACTAGTTCATCGTCAGCCCTCCGAGGCAATCCACCAAAACGATGGAGTAGGGTATTACACCGCAAGGTGGCCTGAACCAGGATGAACTGTTGTGTCTCTTTGTCTCTTTGAGCTTGTCGCTCTAGGCTTAGGAGGATCGCGAGTAGGCTGAGATCTCCGCACGCACCCCAGAGTTCGAACCTGTCTTGCGGAACCCGTAATCCGACATTTGGCGCGCCAGGTAGGGGTGCGTCAGATCTTCTCTTCCGTCGATCGATCCACCGCCACTCCGGCACCTCCATAGCCGACGCACGCCGAGCTTGCACCGAGCGTCGGGCCGCAGTCGCCGCCCGCATCGCTCAGACGGCTCCAGTGGGTGATGGCTGTGCCCGTCGTGCTCCCTCTCCGGTGGCAAACGCCGCCACGGGCCCTGCTGGCCACGAGAAACAAGCTTCATCACTACACCTGTCGGTGCACCGCGATGGGCGCACGGCTACTCCGTCACTGACCCGAGCAGCTTCGTCCTCCCACGCGCGTTGTGGCTAGGCGGACACGTAGTCCGCTCTACTCATGGCGCGAGAGCTCCTTTTCTACCGCCCGGTTGGTGACCACTACGAGGAGTGGCTCGAGCGGATCGCTGAGCTCGTCAGCGTGGCGCACGGGGGCTCCGCCGATCTGGCTCGCTCACTACCTCAGCAGCCTCCTGCAGTGGGCGACGTGGCGCATGGGGCTCCTCCACCACCTCCTGCCCAGGGCACCATCGTCGGGCCAAGGCGAGCGGCACCACGGCACGACCCGCCGCGCCTTGCGCCAGCTCGAGAGGACGTGAGCTGCCAAGTGGTGCAATGACCTCAAGGAGAAGCACGCGTACTTCCAGCACCCCAGTGCCAGGCCCGCGTACCGCCGCAGGAGGTGGCGGTGCGCGTGCACCAGGACCAGTTTCCACCCCCTCGACGACATCCGGTGGCCACGGCAGGATGCCACTCGTTCACCCCAGAGCTCCGCAACGTCGTCTGGCCAAGCAAGTTCAAGCCTGACCTGCCTCCGCGCTACAACGGCACCGCCAACCCCGCCGAGTTCCTGTAGCTCGACGAGCTAAGCACTAAGGCGGCCGGCGGCAATGAGAAGATCATGGCAAACAGGTTCCCGATGGCCCTCAAGGATGGCGTGCGTTCTTGGTTCCTGAACCTACCTGACGGGTCGATTTGTTCCTGGGAGGAGATGCGCGGCCGCTTCATCGCCAACTTCCAAGGCACTCGCGACCATCCGCCGGCCGTGGGTGACCTGCGTCGCATCAAGCATAACCTGGAGAGACCCTACAGAAGTATATCCAGCGCTTCAACAACATTCGCCTCAAGATCCCCAAGGTGTCAGACGAGGCCATCATTTCGGCGTTCACTTACGGCATCCGCGATGTCAAGATAAAGGAGGAGCTTGCTATCCATTAGGATCTTTGCACAGCTCTGGAGATGTTCAACATGGCGAACAAGTGCGCGAGGGCTGAGGAAGGGCGCCTCTCCCTCCTCGAGCTCCACAATGATGATCCATAAGACAAGAAGGCCAAGGCAAAGGACGTGAAGCGTAAAGGGTCGGCCGTGCTTGCGGCCGAACCAGAGATGAAGCGCGACTGCGACCACCCCGAGTCATCCAAGAGCAACTAGCCATTCTGCGTCTTCCACAACATTCACAGCCACAACACCAACGACTGTTAGGATCTCAGGGCCCTCCACGACGGGCGCCTCGGTCGACGCCCCAAGCACAACGATCGAGGCTACGATCATGGAGGCAGCCGAGGTGGAGGATGCTGGGACGGACGCGGCCACCGTCAGGAGTGGCTAGACTAGCCTCGGGAGGACCGCTGGCAAGGCCAACCTCGTGAGGCCGCCTGGAGGGAGCAGTCTCGTGAGGAGCACCCTCGGGGCAATGCAGCTCTGCCTCCTCTGCCTTTACCACCAAGAAGGAATGAAGATCACCACAAGGACGAGGGGGCTGGGGTCTTCTAGGATCCTCGAGCCATCATGTGCATCTTGGGCAGCTCACATGCCCTGGCTTCCCACCGCATCTTCAAGCAGTTCGCGCGCCAGGTGAATGTAGCACTCCCCAAGCTTGAAGCAACTCGCCCACTCAGGTGGTCCAAGTGCGCCATCACCTTCAGCTCCTCACACCAGCTCAAGTGTGCGGCCACTGCTGGCGCGCTCCCTATCCTCTGCTCAACCGTCATAAGCAAAGTGGTCATCACCAAGACTCTCATAGATGGCGGAGCAGGGCTCAATGTTCTGTCTGGTCAAACGTTCAACAGGCTCCAAGTGCCATACTACCAGCTTCACCCAATGAAAAGCCATTTTCAGGAGTTACCGACAGTTCTACACACCTGATAGGGCAGGTCCGCCTCCCTGTCACCTTCGGCGAGCGCAACAACTACCGCACCAAGCTCATCGACTTCGACGTTGCCGACATCCGCCTGCCCTACAATGCCATCCTAGGGTACCCAGCACTTGACAAGTTCATGGCAACTACGCACCATGGCTACAACATCGTCAAGATGCCAGGAAGCAGCGGCATCATCACGGTCGCATGTCAAGAGAAGGATGCGGTGTGCTCCCTCGAGTGTGCCTTCCAGGCTACAGCGGTCGAGAACCCTGAAAATGGGGGCGGTTCCCTCCCTCTTGAGGTTGCCCCCAAGATGAAGAAGCTGCAGCTGGGACAGGGGTCTCGTGAAGGATCATCGTCCGAGGAAGCCGCGCTAAGCCTTGCGTCCCCAGATGCGGCACCCTCACCCATCGCATAGGAGGGCACGCCCGGCGCCCCTCTTAGGTTGGGCTCGGGGTCTCTCCTCGAGAGGGTCTTAGACCTGGCCAGGGTCACGAGGGGGGCGCTCGAGCACCATGTGGAGGCGCTCTTCAGAGCACGCTTCCCAGGAGAAGGCAGCAGGCGGGAGGCGCCAGGTGGTCAGGAGTTCATCAGCAAGGCAATTGAGGAGATTCAAAAAGCAAGGGTTCTGCAAGGTGATCGTCGCCTACCGCGCGGCACAGCTCACTGCCCTGGCCAGAGCAAGGAGTTCCGCATCTGCATTGACATCCCCGGGCTCAACAGGGCCGCATCTCGGCAGCTCATCTGGCCGTCTCGAGTCGGCCGGTGCGAGGGTCCACCCCATAGCTATGTCCGCATGCCCTTCGGCCTGCCTGGCGCAACTGTGGTGTTCCAGCGCTGCATGAGGGACGCCCTGGCAGCTTGCGAGGCTAGGCATCAGGCGATCCTGGCGAAGATGGAGGAGCACCTCGAGGAGCCTCCTGGGCCCTCTAAGCCTCCTGAGGCTCGGCACCAGAGCGGCTCGTGAGGAACGACTCTAGCAGCGCGTGTTGTTTGGCTACTTCAACACCTCTTCAACAATGGTGCTAGGTGACATCTCTCTAGTTCGTTCAGTCCGGGGGCGCCCCTCGGGCTGCATCATCCCCAGGCCGTGTGGGTCCGTCCCTACGGCATGTATCCCTTCTGCATCTATCAGAGGTAGTTTACAATCCTTCGTCGCTAAGAACGTCTCGCGCCCTTGCAAGCCCTCCCGCGATCGCCTCATGATTAAGGACTGACACGGCGTCTATGCTCGGGTCCATCCCTGTAGCGGCGCGAAATCCAAGAGGCTGAGCTCTGGCTCACAGGTCAGTCCCCGTGTACGTCACCTCCCATGTCCCTTGGTGTCTTGTTCTCGCATGAGCTAATCGCGGGTGGATGAGTGAGGGCGCGCGACCTGGTGCCCCTGTGGCAACTGGAACTGCGCGACGGTTGTTTTTCTTCAGGACCTTTGCATGAGAAGACTGGGCACGGTGTCTGTTCTCGGGTCCGTCCCTACAACGTCGATAAACCCAATGGTTGAGCTCTATCTGGCGGGCCGGCCACGTTCACGTAACCTCCTGGGGTCGTTGGTGTCTGGCCTTCTCATGCAATAACCTCAGGAGACTCATTCGGCGTAGGCTGCCTAACCATCTCGCAGGACTAATTCAAGCATCCCCAATCAAGACCAGCTGCAACCTGCCTTGAGGTAGGGCCTCGTGAGTCCCGCGCTGGCTCACGGGTGCCCATATACACCTCCTTCAGCCCTGCCGTGCGAGCCACATGTCAGGGCGGGGCTGTACACGCCCTGGGGGCTCTCCTCAGAGGGAGCCCCCTCCCACGCACAAGTGGAAGCACCATGCTCCGTGCTGGCCGTCGACACTGCCGAGGAGCGGCTATGCCCGTGCAAGAGTGGAAGCGCTATGCTCCGCACTGGTGATAAACAACTGGGGGTGGCCTCACGGCTGCAATAGCCTCAGGGAGCCTCCGGGCTCAGTGACTAGCCTCACCGCTTTGCTCTCTCTCAGGAGGGTAGCGCGAGGGGGCTGGGCACGGGGTCTGCGCTCAGGTCACGCCTGACGCACCCCACCTCACCAGGCCTCACGGGCATGGTCTTCGCGCGCCCCTCCCGAGCGAGAGCTCGGCTAGTAAAATGTATGATGGTCGGTTCGTACGTAAAGGGGGACTCCTGAGCATCGTGTCTCAGGAGCCTAACTGGCCACGTAGCCCCTCACCCCTTGGTGTCGTCCTGGCGATCTGGATGACCCAACGACGGCTGAGGCATGCGCGGAGCCGGGCCCTGCCAACGCATGACATCAAGGCTTGCCTCTGCGCCTTTTCCTAAGCTGTTCGCACGTCAAGGGGGACACCTGAGCACCGCGTCTCAGGAGCCTAACTGGTCACCCCTTGGGCTCATCCTGGCAATCCGGACAACCCAACGGTGGCTGAGGTATGCGCGGGGCCGGGCTCTACCGACGCAGAACAACAAAGCAAACAGAAAAGTCGATGGACCATAATCTAATTATTACAAAACATATTGTTCCAAGCAAACAGTCTTAAACGCCTCCCCGAGGCATGATACATAATACAGGACAAATAGGGAAGAGTTGCATCGCCAGGCCACCTCTTCAGACCTGGGCGCCGCCGTCACCCACCAGTGGAGCCTCGTCGCCAGGCGCGTCGCTCGTCCCCTCGGCCTTGGTCGAAGGACCGACAACCAGGAACTTGCTCAACATGGCGTCCACAGAGCTCTTCACGGTGGCAGCAACAACGTCTTGGGAGTCAGAGTCCACCGGAGCAAGGAAGGAGGAGAAGTCGAAGCCGGCATATTGGAGATAGAGATGGCTGAAGACGCACGTAAGGGCTGAGGAAGAAAGTGAGCGCGCCTCACTTTCCACCAAAGAGGCAAACCCGTCCACAACATCTTCAAGCACTACCAGGACTTCAGGGAGGAGAGTAGTGGGGCTCTCCCTTGGGGTCATTGTCGTCGCCTTCTTCAAGGGATCGTCCCCAAAGAGCAACCGCTGAGCCTTGTGGAACCTTGCCTCAAGAGAGGCAAGGGCGCTGCGCTCCATGATGGCCGCCTCCTTGGCCCTGGCAAGGGCCGACTGGGCCGCCTCCGCCTCCTCCTACAGCTTCGTCAGGCGGTCGCGCTCCGCAACCTGCTCCAAGGCCGCCTGAGGAAGTCCAGGATTATGGGGTCCTCGGACAGCCGAACTATATGCTTATGCCGGACTATTGGACTATGAAGATACAAGATTGAAGACTTCGTCCCGTGTCCGGGTGGGACTGTCATTTGCGTGGAAGGCAAGCTTGGCAATTCGGATATGTGGATTTCCTTCTCTATAACCGACTCTGTGTAACCCTAGCCCCCTCCTGTGTCTATATAAACCAGAGGGTTTAGTTAGTAGGACAACAACAATCATAATCATAGGCTAGCTTCTAGGGTTTAGCCTTTACGATCTCGTGGTAGATCAACTCTTGTAATACTCATATCATCAAGATTAATCAAGCAGGAAGGAGGGTATTACCTCCATAGAGAGGGCCCGAACTTGGGTAAACATTGTGTCCCCCGCCTCCTGTTACCATTAGCCTTAGACACACAATTTGGGACCCCCTACCCGAGATCTGGCGGTTTTGACACCGACATTGGTGCTTTCATTGAGAGTTCCACTGTGTTGTCCTCATAAAGCTTGATGGCTCCTTCAATCATCCACAACAATGCGGTCCAGGGCAAGGATTTCCTCCCCGGACAGATCTTCGTATTCGGCGGCTTTGCACCGCAGGCCAACTCGCTTGGCCATCTGGAGTAGATCGATAGCTACGCCCCTGGCCATCAGGTCAGGCTTGGAAGCCTGAATTACACTGCCGACATCCGTGGAGACTTGATCTTCGACGGATTCGAGCTCGTGACAGGTGCACCCTACAGTCACGACGAGCATGACCTAGATTTGTCGTCGGACGGAGTTCAGGAGATCACACCTACAGCTGCCCTGGCTTTTAATCCAGTGCAGATCGTGCCAAGGACGGGAGGATGAACCCCACGTCGGAGGCCGCACATTCAACGGCAATAGAGCCGAACACAGATTCCACTCCCAATGAGGTCTGTGTCATCGGACCCTCAGACTCGTCTCTAGTCATAGGCTCCGAACCGCGTGCATCCTTGCCCATCGGATGTAACTGGGCACCGATCATGGAGTTTAGCTCCGCGGATATCTTTCAGCACTCGCCCTTCGGCGATGTGCTAAATTCATTAAAATCTCTCTCCCTGTCAGGAGACTCTTGGTCGAACTGTGTCCGGCTTGAGTGGGAAGCGTACGACGAAGGAATTCGTTACCCACCCACCACCCACTTAATAGCAACTATCGACGACTTAGTCGACATGCTTGATTTCGACTCCGAAGAAATCAACGGTATGAACGATGATGCCAGAGAAGAGCAGGAACCACCGCCCATAGGGCGCTGGACAGCCACCTCATCCTATGACATATATATGGTGGACACACCCAACAAAAACAATGGCGAGGATCAACATGATGCAATGGAGGATAATCCTCTTGAGAAGCAACCAAAGCGCCGATGTCAGCGGCGCCGCTCTGAATCCCGCCATAGCAAAAACAACGATAACGGCATAAGAAAGAATAACAGCCCGGACGATGCTGGAGATAACGATGACCCCATGGACCCAGCGATGGAGCAGGCCAAGCAAGGGGACAACAAACACAGTCCGGGGCCGCTGCTCGATCACAGCGATGCCGAAAATAAAACTTACAAATCTGTCTCCGGAGAGGAGAACAGTCTGGATGACGATGCACACATCATCCCGGGAAAGCATTTGGAACAAGAGCGCCTCCACAAAAGGCTTATTGCCACCGCGAGGAGCTTGAAGAAGCAGAAGCAACAACTTAAAGCCCCGCAGGATACGCTTAACCACAGATGGAACAAGGTGCTCCACACTAACAAAATATACGGCGATGATCGCCACACAAAGAGCTACCCAAAACGCAAGCTGCTGCCCGAATTCGACGATGAGGCTGTCGCGCCCATTCCGCCGAAAAACAATACGGCTGATCTACCAGACCGACCACCCCATGGCCGAGACAGAGCAGCTAATGATGCCGCACACAAGTTAGCACACGACCTATGTGAGCACCTGGACAAAAGAGCTAGTATGGAGAGGTCCATCTATGGATCTAGGAAACGTGCTCCTACGCAGGATCACGGCCACCAAACCGACTATGGCCAACTACCAGCTCGGAATCAATACTGAACACTACAGCCGTCGGATGCACGCCACGACGCATCCAAGTACAGGGGTGCCGCACACCCCCTGTGCTTCACCGATGAGGTGCTGGATCATGAGTTTCCAGAGGGGTTGAAACCCGTAAACATCGAGGCATACAACGGAACGACAGACCCTGTAGGATGGGTTGAGGACTTTATTCTTCACATTCCTATGGCTCGCGGAGACGATCTCCACGCCATCAAATACCTGCCCCTCAAGTTCAAAGGACCAGCTCCGCACTGGCTGAAAAGCCTCCCCGAAAATTCAATTGGAAGTTGGGAGGAACTCGAGGACGCTTTGAAGGCTAATTTTGAAGGGACCTATGTCTGACCTCCGGATGCAGACGATTTAAGTCACATTGTCCAACAACCCGGAGAGTCAGCCCGTAAGCTTTGGAACAGATTTCTCACCAAGAAGAACCAAATCATCGATTGTCCGGATGCTGAAGCCCTAGCAGCTTTCAAACACAGTGTCTGGGACGAATGGCTTGCCAGACACCTCGCCAAGGAAAAGCCAAGGACAATGGCAGCCCTAACAACTCACATGACCCGCTTTTGCGCGGGCGAGTACAGTTGGTTGGCCCGCAGTGGCACCAGCGACCCAGGCACATCCGAAATCAGGGATGGCAATGGAAAGCCGCGACGCAATAAAAACAAGCATCGAAATGACGAAGACAGCCCAGACAATACAGTAGTAAACGCCGGATTTAGGGGATCTTGACCCGGTCAATGGAAAAAGGCATTCAAAGGCAGCAGAGATGGCCCGTCCAGCCTAAATAAAATTCTAGACACGTCCTGTCAGATTCATGGCACCCCCGAGAAACCTGTGAATCACACCAACAGAGAATGCTGGGTTTTCAAGCAAGCCGGAAAGCTAAACACCAAACACAATGGGAGGGGGCTGCCAAGTGAAGATGAGGACGAGCCTCGCCAGCCAAACACTGGGGGACAGAAAAAATTCCCACCGAAGGTCAAAACAGTGAGCATGATTTACGCCACTCACATACCAAAGAGGAAGTGCAAACGCGCACTCCGAGAAGTATATGCGGTAGAGCCCGTCGCCCCCAAATTCAACCCATTGTCGGCCTGCACAATCACTTTTGATCAGAGGGATCATCCGACTAGTATCCGGCATGGACGTTCGGCTGCCTTGGTGCTCGACCCAATAATCAACGGATACCATCTCACCCGAGTCCTCATGGACGGTAACAGTAGTCTTAACCTGATATATCAGGACACTGTCCGCAAGATTGGGATAGACCCGTCAAGAATTAACCAAAGCAGTACTACCTTTAAAGGAGTAACACCAGGCGTAGAGGCCCTCTGCACGGGCTCTTTAACATTAGAGGTTGTATTCGGTTCTCCCGACAACTTTCGAAGCGAAGAACTAATCTTCAACATCGCTCCGTTCCGAAGCGGCTATCATGCACTACTCGGAAGAATGGCCTTTGCTCGTTTCAATGCAGTACCGCATTACGCTTATCTCAAACTTAAGATGCCCAGTCCATGCGACGTCATCACTATCAGCGGAAACACAGAGTTTCTCTTCGCACGGAAGACTACATGGCGGCTCTACCAGCCGAACCACTGAACGACCTCTCCAACCCGAGTAACTGATCGGTCGTCGAGACCACGGACACGGTTAGATGTGTTCGAGACACCACTAGTTGTAGCAGCCCAGATAAACCTAAGCTTGATTAACGGCTATGCCCCCATATGTGGTGCTGGGCGTTGCCCGCATGTAAAGGGTCCATAGTTCGGCTCGATTATATTTACACTCAAGAAATTGAATTATCATGGTTCATTAAGTTTAACCGACTTTACGCACGGTCACACGAGAGTATTTCACATGGGTTTTTCTTTTTTTTAAACAGGTGACCATCGTGCTGCACCCTTCAAAGATACGACACAACGGAGACAAAGGCACAGACGTGCAACAGGGCCCCGTTCAAAGGTTTCTTTTTAGATTAAGACCCTATGTAAACCTTTTTTATTGTCTCTTGTTGTCTCACACCCTCTTGGTACTTAAAATGACCAAAGAGGAATACCATCGTTACCGGCAAGCTTATGATTCGCCATTCTAAAATAGACATTACAGAAATAGCAACCAGTGTGTTTTTGAGATCTATGCTCTCACCACAGGCGCTCTTTCGTCACGCCGGATTGATGAACGTACCTTGAAATTCTGGGTTCATCATCAAGGGCGTTACTCAGCCTAGTATATGTTGTAAAGTCTGAATACCTTCAGGAGTGTTCGGCGTCGTGAGTTTGGCCTTATATGCATCAGCTCCGAATCATGTCTTTGGTCAATAGTTGGGTTTGACCGGCTCCCATGTTTTGCTACCTTACATTCCGCTCTATCAGCTAAGGTGGCACAGGGAGAACTACTACGATTATGCCCTGGTTCATCCAGATGAGCACCTCAATAGAGAAAGCCTAAAACTAAATGTCATGATAAAGCGAGAGACTGGTCAACCACTTGATGACTCAGCAAAATCTTCGTGATTCCTCCGCATTAACGAAGGACCGGTTTCCCGGTCACGTATGTAAACGCACCGTATTCGGATAAATGCGGACATACCAGGGGCTATATAGTAGTCCCGCCGTCAAACTTCTATGGCTAAACACCTCCTTAACGGACCAAGACGTTGGATCACGTGTGATTACGCGTTTTGCCAAATACCCCCGCATTATATGCGAGGGGGCTGAAGCCGACGACTGCAAACTTTCAGGTTATATACATATATACATAAGCGGCCGCACAGGAGGCACTACAATACTTTACGGGCAAAACTATAAATATAGCCTTTATTATAAAAAGCATTGTTTTTACAATCTAGATACATGTCACTCGAACATGGTATTCTTTGAGCACTGATCCTCTATTAAATGGGAAGCTTCTAAGACTTCTTCAAAATAGTGCTCGGGCGAGTCCTAGCCCCCGGGCGGACCCCTGGTTGCAATATCGGTGCCCTCCATCTTCGCCCAATATGTCTTAACATGGGCAAGGGCCATCCGCGCACCCTCTATGCACGCCGATCGCTTGACAGCGTTGATATGCGGCACAACACGAATAAATCGTTCCACCAAACCAAAATAACTATCCGGACTTGGTTCCTTCGGCCACAGGTGATCCACGACGGCCTTCATGGCAAGCCCGGATAACCTATGGAGCTCGGTCCATTTGGCCATTTGCTCATTCAATAACAGTGGATGCCTTGGAGTACTGAACTGCGACCAGAACAATTTTTCCACCTCATGATTTTCTCGATCTTCGAACTACCGCGTCACATCAGCAGCACTCTTTGCCAAATCCAAGTATGCGTATGAAGAACTCCACAATTGATCAAGAAAGGCATATTTTGAATCGCCGAATTTCGTCCACAATACAAAGGGCTTCCCAGCTGTGATATCACCAGCTTGCTGAAGCTCCTCCCGCACCGCTCTGATCTTAGAGCGAGTTTCCTTTGCTGCTTGTAAGGCCTTCTATAGGTCAGCCGTTTTCGTTTGGTTTTCCCTTTCAAGAAGCTCATATCGGCTGGCGGCATTCTGTAGCTCAAGAGCCATGTTGGCTATTTTATCCTCACTTTGGCGATGAGCAGCCTGTTCGGGTTTTAATTCCTCAGCTGCCTTCACGGCGGCCGCATTGCTTCTCCTGGCTTGCTCCTTGGCCCGGGCAAGCTTTGCCCGAAGGGTCTCCACGGCGGCAGCACCATCTGCAGTCAAAGCATATTATAAATCCTAGCATCATGCTCCTATTAATATTTGCTGACCACCCAAATATACATACCCTATGCCTCGTCAAGCCACTTGTTCACAAGCGTGATGTCCGCATCCGCCATGTCAAGTTGCCGCCTCAGTTCGGCAAATTCAGCAGTCCGGTCAGCCGCCGGAGCTGCAGCCGCCTGCACACCAAATTGGCACCATCATTACCAGAGACTATGATCCTCTGCTCGTCTCGTCTGGGTGGCAACCAGAGTCTCAGGGGCTACTACCTATACAAAGTGCACCTTGCGTTTACAGTACAATCAAAGAATATAACTTTGCATACCTCAAAGCCTCTTAGCAGGCTCGTAAAAGCCTCATTCAACCCGCTTTTGCGGATGATATCTTCTCAACCATCGTACCCATTAAGGTACGATGTGCCTCTAAGATAGCCTCTTGCTGCAGAAGACTCGTCAATGTGTTCGGTTGTATATCGGACAGTTCGGGGCTTTTTCTTTTGGTCTCTCTAGGAGCCGAAAACCCCAGACTTCGGGCGGCCGAAGAGTTACCTTCCGGTCTTTGCGGATCGGGAGAGATCCTCCAGGACGACACCTCAGGATCGTTCGCCTCACGAGGTGGAGAAGTATGAGGAGGCGTTTCGCTCTCCATCATCTCCGGAAAAAGATCCCCCGAGGACAAACATTGTGGAGGGAGGCTATGAGCCGAACTGCAAAAAAACATGTCTCGGTCATTATTCTTAGGAAAAGAACAGGGTATTCTTACTAAGTACCTTCGTTCACTTACGGCTCGGTTAACGGCTGGCCCCCCTGTGGGCGTTGTGCAGCAATGTTGCCCTCCGGGGCAGGCCCCCCTGATGAAGGTCTCTTCCCTTGTTTGGAGACCTCTGCTTCCAAGTCTTCAGTGGCGGTCCTTTTCTTCCCGTGGGGATAGGGGACGCTAGATTCTCCTCCCCAATCCTCCGACACAGGGGTATTAATTTCCCCGGTTGGGATGCGTGAGGTACCTCCAGCATGAAGTCCAAGTCCGCCTTTGGCTTCCCCATTCCTCTCCTTGTCCTCCCCTGATGGCACTTGATAAGGTGCGCGAGCCAGCATCCTGGTTAGTACAGGATCCGGTGAATCTTCAGGAAGAGGGGCCGAACACCTGATCCTCTCCACTTTTCTTATCCAGTCCTGGCCGAGGGTGGTTTTTTAGAGTGATGTTGTGACAACTATAATGGCAACATGTTCGGTCTTGGAATTACTTACCTGGGTATCTGGACGGTTGCAGTCGAGGCCCGCATCCTCTATGGTGACCGGACACTTTATTCGTGATCCGAAGAATAATTGATACATTCCTTCGGGCGTCCTGCCGAAGAAGTGCTGAACAGTTCGCGGTCCTTCCGGGTTGAACTCCCACATATGGAGAGGTTGACGTTGACACGGCAAGACCCGATGAACTAGCATTACTTGAATTACTTCGACAAGATTGATATCCTTCTTGAGGAGATCACGAATGTGGCTTTGCAATGTCCACACATCATCAACCGATCCCCAGTCCAGCCCCTTGTTGACCCATGATGCAAGTTGTGGCGGAGGGGCAGAGCGGAAGGCCGGGGCAGCCGCCCACTTCCTCCCTCGAGGTGCTGTGATGTAAAACCACTCCCATTGCCATAGGTCAGAAACTTCTGAGAAAGAACCCTTTGGCCATAATGCATCGACACCCTTGCTTATGATAGCACCTCCGCACTCCGCGTGTCTCCCGTCGATCATCTTCGGCTTCACACTGAAGGTCTTGAGCCAAAAGCCGAAGTGTGGGGTAATGCGGAGGAAGGCCTCACACACATCGATGATCACTGAGACGTGAAAGAAGAAATCTGGAGCTAGATCATGAAAATCTAGCCTGTAATAGAACATGAGCCCTCTAACAAAGGGATGAAGACCGAAGCCTAGCCCTCGAAGGAAGTGAGAGACGAATACGACGCTCTCGTTGGGTTTGGGAGTAGGGATAACCTATCCTTGAGCAGGAAGCCTATGAAGGATTTCGGCGGTCAGATACCTAGCCTCCCTAAGCTTCTTGATGTCCTCCTCTGTGACAGAAGAGGCCATCCACTGGCCTTGAAGGTTGGATCCGGACATGATTGAAGGTCCGGAGCACTTGTACTGAACCTAGGGTGTTGGAACTCGAGGTGAGGGAAGGGAAGGATCAGGCATGGAAAGAAAAGGATAGGTCTTGACCTCTTTATATAGAGGAAGAATGTCAAGCGTCCTTCGCGCGGCCGTTTGGAACTTGCCTAAACCAAGGAGTCGTACTAATGGAGCGGTTGGGTTACCCACGCCCGTATAGATGAGAATCCTGTGATAAGGCGGACACGATCTCTGCTTCGACAAAATGTGCCAATAAAACCGCCTCGCAAGACGTGTAGAGCCAGGTTGGAAAAAACGGTTTGAATAATAACCGGGCCGCAGCGTGATGTCACACTCTGGAAAAGTTGTCAGCGGGTTAGATTCGTGGAATATTGTGCTCTATACGGTGGTATGTGGAATTTGATTTGTAGAGCCGGACAGGATCCTTATGGTCAAGATCTACCTTGGAGTATTCGGAGAAGGAACCCACCTTGCAATGTCGAAGACGATCTACGCGTTGGACTAATCATCATTGAAGCCTGGTTCAGGGGCTACTGAGGAATCCAGGATTAGGGGGTCCTCGGACAGCCGGACTATATGCTTATGCCGGACTATTGGACTATGAAGATACAAGATTGAAGACTTCGTCCCATGTCCGGGTGAGACTCTCCTTTGCGTGGAAGGCAAGCTTGGCAATTCGGATATGTGGATTTCCTTCTCTATAACTGACTCTATGTAACCCTAGCCCCCTCCGGTGTCTATATAAACCGGAGGGTTTAGTCTATAGGACAACAACAATCATAATCGTAGGCTAGCTTCTAGGGTTTAGCCTCTACGATCTCGTGGTAGATCAACTCTTGTAATACTCATATCATCAAGATCAATCAAGCAGGAAGTAGGGTATTACCTTCATAGAGAGGGCCCGAACCTGGGTAAACATTGTGTCCCCCGCCTCCTATTACCATTAGTCTTAGACGCACAGTTCGGGACCCCCTACCCGGCATCCGCCGGTTTTGAGGCCGACACCGCCTTCTTCACCTCAGTGTCTCGATCGGCGACAGCAGCCTCCTGGGCCTTCAGCTTCTCCTCACGCTCCTGGAATTGGCTGGCCTGGGCAGACTGCTGATCCTGAAGAGCCTTCAGTTAAACCTCCACCATGAGGCACCGATCCTCAACTTCCGTGGCCTCCTTCCGCACCAGGTCATGCTCGGTGGCGACCACCCCGAGCTCCTTCTGGGTTTCCTCCACAGAGCCCCAGGCCATGCGGATAGACACGTTGGCCTGAAGCCAACCAGAAACCAGCCCCAGGCGCCCCAACACCGAGCCACGATCCAGGCCCCTAAGTTCACCCTGGAAGAGGTTCAGCGCCGCCCTTGTCTCCTCTAGGGCCCCGGAGGTGGCAGGAGTGCCACGGCTCGGCTGCACGGGAGAAGACGCCCTCAGCACCGAGACAGAAGAAACCGCAATCTCAGGAAGGACCGGGGGCTTCAGAGGCTAGGCAACCTCAGCAGCCGCAGCAAGGATGGGTGCTGGCGGAATCGGCCCCGCCAAAGGTGCCGGCACCTCCTGAGGACGGGCTTCCATGCCCTGGGGAGATGACATCACCACCAGAGCTACGACCTCCGTGCCCTCCTTCTTCTTCTTCGACGACTGCTGCCTAATGATAGGAGAAGACACTAAGCATCGCTTCCAGAATCAACAAACAAGGCCAAGGAAAAGACTTACTGATTGGCGAAGACATAGCTCCTCTTCAGGCTCAGTAGCGGGCGCCAAGCCAGAGTAGCTGGAGCTGAGCTCTTGGTAGCAGGAGAACTCGCGGTTAGCGCCACTTGGGACACCGTCGATGAAGGCGGAACGCTGCCCGGAGGAATTAGCACGGTCCTACCCTTCTTTGTGGCCGTCCGCTTGGGCTGCTTCAAAGAGGACCACCCCGGATCTCGTGGTTACTCCAGAAGGGCGAGGCACCTCTACCACCGGAGTCTCCAGAAGGGACGGCCAGCTCCCTCTCCCGCGGGGCCGAGGATTCCTCCACAACCTCATCCTCGGTGGCCTCGGAGGATTGGTCGCCAGAGGACAGGTGCACCAAGGAGGTAGACGGCGGGGGAGGCCCCGCCCGCACGAGCCCGAACTCGTCGCAGACCGGCATGTCAGTGGCGACCTCCTCCCTGTCGACCCGGCAGTACAACAGGAGCCAATCATCCAGAGGATTGCTCGGGTCCTTCCCCGTCAAGTAAAGCAACACCTTGCTCAGCTCCTCCTCGGGAAGGGCGTCCTGGCGCAGGCGGATCTTGTCGTTGACGCCCCCAAGCTTCCACAGGGGGTGGGAGCGATCTTGGAGTGGTGCTATGCACTGCGTCAAGAACTGCTTGATGAACATGGCCCCCGTCAACTTCTCGCTCTTCAGGTCTTCCTCCATCTTCTTCACCAATGGCTTCAGAGAAGGGTTAGTGATCTTCTAAGAGTACCACCCCTTCCTGGAGGTGGGGAGCTCGGTCGGCAGCTCCAGCAAGTCATGGGAGCACTTGGCATCCATCAAAACCCACCTCTTCAGGGCATCCTCCACCTTCTTCCTGGTGCGGGAGATCACGTTACTGCCCCGCGCCGCAACAAAGCTGATGCACCCAACCGTATGGCCGCCAGTCTTGCGGAGGAAGAAGAAGTGGTGGCGCATGGCGACGGAGGGCATCACCCCCACAAACGCCTCAAAGTAGAAGGCGAAAATGGATAGGAGGAGGATGGAGTTGGCATGAATGTGGAGCGCATGGAGGCCATAATGGTGAAGAACGACATAGAATAAGCGGGAGAATTGGGCACCAGCCTCGAGTAGATGCTGTGTAGGAAGAAAGGGACGAAAGTGTTGTTCGCGAGCTCCGGGGCAGCGGTGGCGACCCGGAGCACCGGCCCCTTCCAATTGTTGTCATTGCTCCCCGTCAGGAGGAGCGCGGTTTGGGGCTTCACCCCGGCCATAGAGGGCGCAAGAAGTGCCGGCTCGTACCAGGCGGAGCCGGCAGCCGAGGCTGAGGCCGTGGTCTTCTCAGCGGCCATTGAGCAAGGATTGGAGGGGAAAATCGGCAGATCTGGTGAGTTCTTCCGCTGCTGGGAGAAGGAGATCTGGAGCAAGATGAAGAAGAGGCAATGAATGCCTGGCGGCGGATGGCAGCCCTTTTGTCAGATGAAATAGTTGCCGAGGCAGTGCAGGGAAGCGGAGTAGCCCACGTCCCATCAATCGCCACACGTCATCAAGGCCGCAGGCGGTTAGGGCCCGCGGTGCTCCGCGCTTGCCCTTTGGCTTCGCCTGGAAGCCAAGCCCGAGCACGCCTTTGGCCCGGGAGCTACTATCGGCGTCCTGTATATGGGGGTATCCAACCCTGCCTGCCTGTAGCCCACCACATGGCTCCATCGACGGCCTGGTATGGCCCAGCTACAACATCAACAACTCAAGACCCTCGCGAGGGGCCAAGCCTCGCGGGGCGGACGATGCCGAGACCCCCAAGGGGATCGGCCTCCTCAGGATGGCTCCCGAGGGGCGGAGCGTTCTATGCAAGGTTTACCTCACAAGGCTCAGCTGATGTGAGCCATGACGACCAAGGCCAGGCGGGAGCCAGGCAGGCGCAGAGCGCAGGTTTCCTCTTCGGTGCAAAGGAGGCAAGCCACAGGCTCGAAGTCCCGAGGAATCAGCCAAAGGTTTCCATTCTGGTGCAACGAGACCAAGACCACCAGGACGGAAGGACGGAGGTCATCAACGAGCCCACCGCAGTGTCACGACCAGAGGCTTTTCGCAGGCGAAGACTACTTTTGTCAAGATAAGTTGTACTACTTGTCCCCTTTCAAATCCGGCCATTGTGGGATCCCTTCCCGCCAACATTTGGGAAGAGGACCAAGGCCACTGTAAATAGGACTATCCACCACCATAGAGACAAGACAAGCCGAACTAGCTCACACCCCACCAGCTCCCTTGAGCTCAAGAACACCTCACCTCCGGAGGCCAGTTCATCCACTATACTAGTTCATCATCAGCCCTCCGAGGCAATCCACCAAAATGCTGGAGTAGGGTATTACACCGCAAGGTGGCCCGAACCAGGGTAAACTGTTGTGTCTCTTTGTGTCTTTGAGCTTGTCACACTAGGCTTAGGAGGATCGCGAGTAGGCAGGCTGGGTAGGTTGAGATCTCCGCACGCACCCCAGAGTTTGAACCTCTCAAGGGTTTGCGTAACCTGTAATCTGGCAGATAGGCATGTCGTCATGTAGAAGACCTAGCACCAAAAAGGAAAACACACTTGGAGTAGAGGGTAAGTCGTTAGAAATCAAGTGGCCTCACATGCCGTGTCAACTATGTGTTGTGGTTCACTCACTTCCTCAAGGATGCTCTCACTCGTATGGTTGGTGGAGTCACTCAAATGGCTCTCAACCTCACATAGGATGTGTAGCATGCTCTCGTGTGTGGGGCTAGTGGTGGTCACACTCATCCTCTCATAGGAAATGATCTCAGTGTCATGTATGGTGGAGTCACTCATGTCGGTCATGGGGTGGTGGCTCTCCTCACATGGCAATTGGGGCTTCTCGACATATGTGGGTGTCAGAGAGATGTAGGTGCAAATGTGTCCATGCTCTACTCCTATCGCCGCCTTGGTTGAAGGGATAGTCCCATGCTCAACCTCCTCATCCATAACTCCTCCGAAGATGAATGTCGTAGGAAGTGGAAAATCATCATGCTCCTCCAGGACCAAAGATAATGTCTGATGTGCGGTCGCATAGCTTGACTCGGAGTATGAGTCCAATATGGGCGCCGTCTTCATGTTGTTGAAGAGGTTCGTGCTCGTCATCGCGGTCGAAGGGGATGGCCCTTGCTCGACCTTCTTGTCACCGTCTTGTTGGTGGAGGCCAATATGATGTGGCACCTTGTACTCGTCTCCATGACCGAAGGGAGTTTCCCATGCTCGGCCATCTTGCTTGAGGGGCTTCCGAAGATGGAAGTGTCACCCTCGCTTGTAGGAGGTCGCCTTGTTGTTGAAGATGTCGATGTAGGCGAACTCGTGGGAAGTAGGCAAAGATGCCATACGTCCAAATGTGAAGATGCTTTGATGACACTTGGTGAAGATGCCTACATGGAGGTGGTGGTAGCCGTTGCTTGCTCTTGGTGGTGCTTGTCTCGCGGTCTTCTCTTGTGCTCGTGAAGCTTGGCCTTGGCGTGTAGTAGAGCTTGTTCGGACTTGTACATTTTCCTTTGGCGAGCATCTTCATGATGATATTGATTTTGATGATTGCCATGTAGATGTGGACATGGACGTGGACGACTTGCGCTTGCAACGCTTTTGCGCTCCGAGGACTTGTGGCTTGAACGTGGCCGCCATGAAAATGACGAAGGGGAAGAAGACATGTAGTTGACCAATACTTGTCGTAGCTCCTCCATGTGTTTGTTTTGGTAGTCGAACAAGTTGTGTATGTAGTCCCTTTTCCTTGCTTTGTATTGTCGTATGTCCATGGCGATGTTCTTGAGGCCTTGCATGGCTCATTGTAGTCCGAAGTGGGGAGTTGTGGTGTTGTAATTGTTCACGCCGTTGTTGTCGTGGAAGACCAGAGATGAAATGCCTTTCCTATCCATCATAAGACTCGAGCAAATATGAGTGGAAGAAAGGAGAGAACTATACAAAATGTACCTTGACCGATGTTGAGAATGGATCAATGATCACTCAATGATGTAACAAGGAAATAGCACAATTGGTACCAATCTCGTCAATTTCTCACACCTACACAAGTAAGGCTTATGGTGTAGCTCGTTAAGGATAGTAGCACAAAAAATTTGATGCAAAATGTTAGAAAGAGTCAATAATATTGAAAGAGATTCACAAATTCGCAAGTGAAACAAGTAGACCAATAGCAATATGTGGCACACGGAAACACACACACACACAGATAGATAAATGGGGTCGTGTAACCATGGAACGAGCTCAAAATGTGGAATCCACGAAAAATACTCTTGTTGCACAACTCTAGAGAGACGCTAGCACGATTTCTCAATAGGCAGATACGACACTTGTGCACAACCTATAAGAGACAAAAATGCAACGACTTCTATTGCAAGTATGCTACATATGTATGATGTTCCGGTGTTCCTCTGAAGATGATCGGATATGACAATCTTATATGCAATGTGGTATGATGCTATGGCACTTGCTTACAGGCTCTTTATTCACTCTTTTTCTTTGCTTAAAAGCTTATTCTTTTTTTGTATGGCCACTTTTGCACAATGCACAAACCAAGATAGCAATTGTATATATGCAGGAACAATCTTGTGACACAAGAGACGATATGATGATACCAATATGATATGATGATACCAATATGATATGGTATGTATGCAATGGGAGATGGAGACTAGTGATCACTAATGTGCACAACATTGCCGGCAATACTCAATGGCTAGTCTCGATAGGCAAGTGACTCGCAGAATGGGCTAGGGTTATAAATGCAATGGCAAGGGAAATAAACAATGGTGTCATCCAGGTTACAGTCCCTTGCTTACGGTTGATGGTGTCAAAATGGTGAAGTGGTCAATGTCGATGACAACCTCGTGGCGATGATGAGTGGCGGTGTTCTCGATGTTGAACCGTCCCTAATTAGCCGAAACACCTTAGGAAATGGAAAAACTGCAAAATCAAAATCTCAAAGGCAAATGTCAAATGGTGGTAGCGGAAAGCGGTGGTGGTTTGCACTTGGAAATGCGGAAGTTATGGTGGTGGTTGATGAATAAGTAATCGTCCCTAAGGAGCCGAAACACCTTAGGAGACTCTAATCACTACTCAAGCAACCACTGATGCTATGGTGAACAAAAAGGGTTAGGTTGCAAAAGGCTATGGTGGTAATGCGGATGATGTAGTGGTGTCCCTAGGAAAAGTGCCAAAGTTCATACAATTTGATTGAGTCAAATGATGTTGGAAGTATTTTTGTGGGATGGGGATGTCAATAGCTTCAAAACGAGCTAAAGAACGTCAAAATCGGAGTTCGGATGAATTAGTTGTCGACGAAACAAAAATCAGCCAGTGTCTTAATCTACACATGTCGGACGTCTGATAATGGTCAGACTTCCGATGGTTGGGTGGGAACGGACGTCTAGAAAAGACAGGAAATCCGATGTTTTCGTTCTAGATCGGGGGTGTCGGACATTCGGTAAGGGTCGGTCTTCCGATGTTTTTGAATCTTATGGACCTTAACATTCATTCCACAATAAAGAAAATTATATGGATAAACATGTTAGGTAGCATTCCACATAAAAAAATATGTTTTTATCATTTACCTACTTGAGGTCGAGCAGGAATTAAGCTTGGGGATGCTTGATAAGACTCCAACGTATCTATAATTTTTTATTGTTCAATGCTATAATATTATCAGTTTTGGATGTTTTATATGCATTAATATGCTAATTTATATTATTTTTGGGACTAACCTATTAACCTAGAGTCTAGTGTCAGTTCCTGTTTTTTCCTTGATTTTGAGTTTCGTAGAAAAGGAATACCAAACGGAGTCCAAACGGAATGAAACCTTCGTGGTGATTTTTCTTGGACAAGAAGACAACCAGGAGACTTCGAGATGAAGTCGGAGGAGCCACGAGGCAAAGGACGGAGGGCGCGCCCCCACCCTTGTAGGCCCCCCGTGACACTCCTGACCTAATTCTTTTGCCTATATATTCCCAAATATCCCCAAACCACCAGAGGCATCCACAAAAGCACTTTTCCACCGCCGCAACCTTCTGTACTCATGAGATCCTATCTAGGGACCTTTTCCGGCACCCTACCGGACGGGATTCGATCATGGAGGGATCTACATCAACTCTATTGCCCTTCAGATGAAGCGTGAGTAGTTTACCACAGACCTATGGGTCCATAGTTAGTAGCTAGATGGCTTCTTCTCTCTCTTTGATTCTCAATACCATGTTCTCCTCGATGTTCTTGGAGATCTATTTGATGTAATACTTTTTTGCGGTGTGTTTGCCGAGATTCGATGAATTATGGATTTATGATCAGCTTATCTGTGAATGTTATTTGAATCTTCTCTAAATTATTTTATGCATGATTTGATATCTTTGTAATTCTGTTTGAACTATCGGTTTGGTTTGGCCAACTAGATTGGTTTTTCTTGCATTGGAGAAATGCTTAGCTTTGTGTTCAATCTTGCGGTGGCCTTTCCTAGTGATAGTAGGGGCAACGAGGCACGTATTGTATTGTTTCCATCGAGGATAAAAAGATGAGGTTTTGATCATATTGCTTGAGTTAATTCTTCTACATCATGTCATCCTACTTAATGCGTTACTATGTTCTTCATGAACTTAATACTGTAGATGCAGGCAGGAGTCGATCGATGGGTGGAGTAATAGTAGTAGATGTAGAATCGTTTTGGTCTACTTGACACAGGTGTGATGCGTGTATTTCATAATCATTGCCTTAGATATCGTCATAACTTTGTGCTTTTCTATCAATTGCTCGACAGTAATTTATTCACCCACCGTATTATTTGCTATCTTGAGAGAAGCCATTAGTGAAACCTATGCCCCCCAGGTCTATTTTCCATCATATAAGTTTCCGATCTACAATATTAGTTTCCAATTTACTATTTTTGCAATATTTTACTTTCTGTTCTATAAACCAAATATACCAAAAATATTTACTTTATCGTTTTTTTATCTTTATCAGATCTCACTTTTGCAAGTAACCGTGAAGGGATTGACAACCCTCTTTATCGCATTGGGTGCAATTTGTTTGATTGTTTATGCAGGTATTCAGTGATTTGTGCATTGTCTCCTACTGGATTGATACCTTGTTTCTCAAACTGAGGGATATATTTATCTCTACTTTGTTGCATCACCCTTTCCTATTCAATGGAAAAACCAACGCAAGATCAAGAAGTACCACCAGTGCCTTGATTAGGGAAGTCAGAGCACCAGATTGGCGAAGTTGGGCGGTCGACGGAGAAAGGTGCTAACCAGGGATGCACAGGTTTGCATTGGAGGAGTGGGGCGGTTGCCCCTAGGTAATGGAGAGCCAGCCCCCATGCTCCCCGCTATAAAAGGAGGGGTGAAAGGGCGGCGATGCTCATCCACCTTCTTCTCCTTCCTCCCCTTGATACTTCTTCTGCCATGGCAAGAGGGAGAGGTCGGGCTCGTGCTCTGGCCATGGCGGCGAGAGCTTCTCCTCGACACCATGCTTCGGCTTCGGCAACATCTGTAGAGGCCGGTTCCAGCGCACGAGGTGGGGATGCGGGGCGAGGTCAGGGTCGACACAACACCCGTGGCTGAGGCAGCCGGAGCAACGTGCTTGTTGTTTCCCATCCAACTGCTTCGCCCCCAGTAGAGGGCCATACGAGGGACACGGTGCTCGATTTCATCATCGAGCTGCACAATCCTACCCGCAGTCGCCTGTTACTCCCTCGCCCTTTCACCAGGGTGATGGAGGTTGACCAGCCGCTCGGGCTGTGGCTGCGCGCGAGCAGATGCTGCAACGACACCATGTGGGCGAACATCGAGTTCCCCGCGCCTCGCGTCATGCTTCTTAGGCATGGGTGGAAAACCTTCGCTCGCATCCACTACCTTGGGGAGGGGCACGTCATCAGCATCAAGTTAGTAGAGTCCAATACGCTCTCCATCAAGATCTTCAAGCCTTCAGGCACTCGTCTTGGGTGCTGCATGGAAAGCTCGAGCGGTGACGAAAGCTCCTCCTCGAGCGACAACAATGAGGAGGACACCGATGGCGAAGACAGCGGAGGCAGGCATCCGATCGTCAAGTCCGAAGACGGCGACTTTGAATCCGACTGAACACCGGCAACACCATCATCACCAGCTAGGCGCCGACAGCACCATCATCTGTAGATGGACCCCAGTAGAGTAATTTGCCGGGGGGTGCTTCGCCTAGACGCCACCGCCACCGCCACCTCCAGCTGGACACCGGTCGGCTCGTGGACTCCGTCTTCGTCTTCCCTGTCGGGGGTGCTCCGCCTAGCCTCTCCCTTCGTCCTGGCTTCATCCTCCCTGCTGGGGAGGCGATCTCCTGATGTTGTCAGCTTGCATCCCTCTGGTCCTATCGGGGGTGACCAGGGCATCGCCTAGGCGCTCATTTTGCCTTTTTTGTGCTCGAGATAAACCCTTGGAGGAGAGGGACAACAAAGGCATTACGAAGCACTTCTCTGTTTTCAACGAAAAATATGTAGCTTGTTGCCATGTTCGAATCAAACATAAATGTTTCCCATCTATATTCGCATTGGTATGATCTGTACTTGTCGTCCCATGCAATTTTTAGAAGAAACCTGCTAGAAATGTGTAATTCCCTTAAATATTTAGAAGGGCTACTCAACAGTATTTTGCGAGTAGAATATATGGCAAAGCTTCTTGTCGGCCTTAACGCGGCTACTATTAGTCCTTGTCGAGCAAACTCGAAGCAAGTTTAGGAGCGGGGGTGGAGGTCAGCCCTTGCTGGCCTTAAATGCATCTGCAACTAATCCTGTTGAGCAAACTTGAGGCAAGGATAAGAGCATGAATGAAAGGAGCGGCAAGATCTCCTAGCATGCAAGTTTCTCATAGAAGGTGTAATATAGACGACAGGAAATTCCAAATGAAATAAACTTTCAACTTATCTTTCTTTGATGTACGTCTTATCGCTTGGATAAGGAGAGGCCACTACAGGTCCAAGTGGGTGATTCCATCCTTCCCCCAGGAAAGTAGCTCGCGAGGAATTCTTGTCTATGATAGAAAATGGAAGAAGATAAAGAACGACATGGGGCCCTTGGCGGCATGTGAATTATTTGATCTAAACAAGTGCAACTACATGAAAATCATGCTATAGCACATAGATAAACATGTAAGCAAGTTTGTAAAACACTCGGTTTTATTTAGATATGCACAGGGTCTGCGCCTGGCGTTGTACAAAGGGTTACAAGCCCCTAAGGCTATGCTTGTACAAAACGGATTGCCGAGGTAAGGCCTGGCAACCGTGCCTTACGGGTAGAACTTGCAAAGATGCTCAATATTCCATGAGTTTTGCATGTGAATGCCATCTTCGGTCTCCAAACAGACTGCGCCAGGTCTGGTGACTCGTACTACCGGGTAAGGGCCTTCCCACTTTGGCATCAACTTGTTTGCACCCTTGGCAGATTGAACGCGCCGAAGGACAAGGTCGCCTGCCTCAAGGCTCCGGGCATGAACCTTGCAGCTATGATAGTGGTGCTAGGCTTGCTGGTAGCGTGTAGCACGCACAACTGTCCAAAGATGATCTTGCTCAAGGAGCACATCATTGTCATGCCGCAGCTGCTCTTGCTCTACTCCATCGTAGGCAAGTACTCGAGGTGACTTGTATATGAGTTTCGTGGGGAGCACCGCTTTTGCACCATAGAGTAGAGAGAAGGGTGTATGTCCAGTAGCTCGATCTGGTATCGTTCTGAGCGACCAAAGAACCACCGACAACTCATCAATCCAACGCCTCCCGCACTTATGCAACCTGTGGAATGTTTTTGTCTTGAGCCCGTGCAATACTTTAGCATTCGTTGTTTCTGCTTGCCTGTTGCACCTTGGGTGAGCAAGGATGAAAAGAATACCTTACTTCCAAGGCTCTGAGAGTATTTCATGAAGGTGTGGCTCATGAATTGTGTGCCGTTGTCAGTGATGACCATGTGCGAAACTCCAAACCAGCAAACTAATCCTTTAAAGAACTTGATGGCCGACTGTGCAGTTACCTTTCTCACTGGCTCTACTTCAGGCCACTTTGTGAACTTGTCAATGGAGATGTACAAGAACTCAAAGCCCCCGGTAGCATAGGGGAATGGGCCCAAAATATCGAGCCCCAGACCCAAAAGGGCCAGGATAGAGGAATTGTTTGGCGGGATTGCGTTGGTTGGTGTATGTTCTCTGAATGAAACTGGCATGTTGCACATCTTGTTACTAGCTCAGTTGCATCCTAGAGGCAATGGGCCAATAAAAGCCTTGCCGAAAGGCCTTCCCAACAAGGGTTCATTCTCCTATGTGCGAACCACATATGCCTCCATGTATCTCTGCCAACAACTTAAGTCCATCTTCCCGAGAGATACATTTCAATTTCACTCCGTTTGGTCTCTTTCTAGACAGGATGTTATCCACAAACTGGTACATACTGGACTGTTAGGCTACTTTCTCAGATTGTTCTTGCTCTTCGATAAGTTCTCATGTTTGGAGGAATTGAACGATTTGTTGTGCCCATGTTAGAGCTTGGGGCTCGACAACAATAACTAAAGGCATCTTTTCGGCCGCAGGAGCGCTGATCTCATTAGCAATAATATGGGACTCTGCCTAAGGCCGCTGCTCACCGGAAGGGGCATCACTGCTTCTGGCAACTGCCTTGCTGGCGGCTTCTGGGAGCTTTGTCGAAAAGTATTGGCCGGTTCTCATATTCCTTCTCTTCTTGGCTCTTGTTGACGGTGTAACCGTGGGTCGAGTCAAGTGGAGCACAAAAGTCCCTAGTTCCACAGGTAGCTTTTGGGCAGCACACTTTGACAGCTGATCAACAATGTTGTTTTTCGTACGAGGGATGTGCTTTGTTTGCAAGCCATCAAAGTGTTCTTCCAACTTTCTCACTTCATCTGCGTATGCTTACATCAGTGGGCTCTGGTAATCCTTGTTTACTTGCCTCACCACAAGCTGCGAATCTCTGAGGACGATCAACTTGTTGATTCCCAACTCTACTGCAATTCTGAGGCAGGCAAGCCGTCTTTCATACTCAGCAGTTTTGTTGGTAGCTTCCTGATGAGGGAAATGCATTTGGACCACATACTTGAGGTGCTCCTTGATGGGTGCGATAAGCAGTACCTGGCACTGGCACCTTGCAGCGAGAAAACACTGTCATTGTACATGATCCAATTCCTTTGCGTTTCCCTGTCGGGGAGGGCCGATTCTTGGATATCATCATCTGGTGTTGGTGTCCACCCCGCAATGAATTCAGCCAATGCTCTAATTTGAATGGTTGATGTACTCTAACACTTGAGTGCAAATCTTGACAATTCCAATGCCCACTATACTATTCCGTCGGTTGCTCTGAATTCCTCAGAATATGCTGCAACGAAAGCGAGCGACCACCATGATCTCATGTGCTTGGAAATAGTGACACCGTTTCCTTGGGGCCATGAATAGGCTAAAGAGCGACTTTTGCATGACTGAATACCTTGACCTAGCCCCCTGTAGTAGGGAGCTAACAAAGTATATTGGCTGCTGCACCACTTTCTTCTTAGATGTAACTTGCTCCTCAGCAATTTTCCCTTGCACAACTTTCTCCTTCCTGGCATCTAGCCTTGCTGGAGAAGATGTCGTTCTGCCAAAGCATGGCTCTGCCACTGTCGTTTCCTCATCATCAGCCTCCCTCTGCACAACTAGTGCATCACTGACCACTTGATTTGTTGATGCTAAGTATAGTAACAATGGTTCTTGTGATTTGGGCGCAACTAGAGTTGGCGCAAAGGACATGTACTTTTTTAGGTCATGCAGCACAACCTCCGCTTCCGGAGTCCATTTTATCAGACTCACCTTTTTCAATATCTTGAAGAAAGGCAGGGCACGCTCAGTAGACCTTAAAATAAACCTACTCAATGCTGCGACACATCCGGCAAGGCGCTGGACATCCTTGACGGTTTTGGGTGCTTGGATTTGCTCAATAGCCTAAATCTTGTCGGGGTTTGCTTCAATCCCACGCTGGGATATAAAAACCCAAGCAGCTTGCCAGAGGGAAAACCAAATACACACTTCCTGGGGTTGAGCTTCATGTTGATCTTCCGCAAGTTGGAGAAGGTTTCCTCCAAATCTTGAATCCGGATGGACTTGTCCTTGGTCTTGACCACAATATCATCCATGTAGGCCTCTATGTTTTGGTGTAACCGTGGCTCAATCCCATTTTGGACTGCCCGTGTGAACATGGAACCCACAGTCTTCAGCTTGAAAGGCATCCACACAAAGCAGTATGTGCCACATGGAGTAATGAATGCAGTTTTCTCTTCATCTTCCTTGGACATGAATATCTGGTGGTACACAGAGTAGGCATCAGGAAATGAGAGCAAGTCACAGCCGGTAGTTGAGTCCACTATATGGTCGATGTGCGGCAAGGGGAGATGATCCTTTTTGCATGCCTTGTTGAGATCAATGTAATAAATACAAAGTCTCCATTTCCCATTTTCCTTGTGCACAATGACCAGATTCGCCAACCAAGTTGGATGTAGCACTCCTCTGGCCAGGCCAACTGCCTCGAGTTTCTTAATCTCTTCTGCTATGAATTGCTGCTGTTCCAAGGCTTGCTATCTGAACTTCTGCTTGATGGGACGAGCATGAGGGCAAATGGCAAGGTGGTGCTCAATTACCTCCCTGGTAACACCCGGGATGTCAGATGGTTGCCGCGCAAACACATCTACATTCGCTCGTAGGAAGGTAATGAGCGCGCTTTCTTATTTGCTATCTAGAGCGGCACTGATGGTGAAAGTACCATCAGCGGCATCCTCCCTTGCTGGCACCTTATTTGTCGCAGGTGGAGTGGCCTTGGATCTCTTGCCGGTAGAGTTTTCTGGCAAGACCTCGACGGGTGCGCAACACTTCGAGGAGGTGCGCTTCCCAGAAGTCTTACTGCATGTCTTGCTGGGCTTTTTGCTATTCTTTGGCTTGGCGGGAGCTATTTCTTTTCGGCTCCTATCGCAACCGCGTCTTTGTAGAGCTTTTCCATATAGATGATTGCATCTTTCTAGTAGGAGTTGATGGAGATGATACCCATGGGACTCGACATCTTCAATGTAGACTATGCATAGTGGGACGCCCCGACATCTTCAATGTAATGTATTGTATGCCAATGCAGGGCGACCAAGAATTCCATGGAATGGTAGGGGGGTCTTAACTATGTCAAACATAATCCTCTTGTACCGGTAGTTTAAGTCTCCGCCAAACATCACTAACAGCATGATCTTTGCTTTTGGCTGGATCCTTCCCGGGTTGATTCCCTGGAATGTCCAGGTTTTCTTGATCTCTTCCTCAGATATCTACAGCCTCTCGATCACCTCAGGGGAGACCAAGTTCAACCCGGCCCCACCATCAACTAACACTTTCATGACCATGACTTTGCGTATCGTTGGTGAGACCAACAACGGCAAACACCAACCGCAGTTGTGCGATCAGGGTGGTCCTCGCCATCGAAAATGATAAGTGTGTGGGACCACTTGAGTTGCTTTCATGCATCTGCGACTGGCTCTGCTGCATTAACTTCACATGCCCATTGCTTGAGCTGGCGATAGGAGGAGTTATAACCCACAAGTATAGGGGATAATTGTAGCCTCTTTCAATAAGTAAGAGTGTCGAACCCAACGAGGAGCTAAAGGTAGAACAAATATTCTCTCAAGTCCTATCTACCACTGATACGACTCTATGCACGCTTAGTGTTCGCTTTACCTAGAAAAAGTATGAAACTAGAAATACTTTGTAGGTGTTGTTGGATAGGATTGCAAGATAATAAAGAACTCATAAATAAAAAGTAGGGGCTGTTTAGATAAAGATGCAATAAAGTAAATATAACGAGTGTGGAAAAGTGGTGGTAGGAGTTGTGAAATTGTCCCTAAGCAATTGACTACTTTACTAGACCGGTAATCACTATTGCAATTCTATTTGAGGGAGAGGCATAAGCTAACATACTTTCTCTTCTTGGATCATATGCACTTATGATTGGAACTCTAGCAAGCATCTGCAACTACTAAAGATCATTAAGGTAAAACCCAACCATAGCATTAAAGTATCAAGTCCCCTTTATCCCATACGCAAACAACCTACTTACTCGGGTTTGTGCTTCTATCACTCACGCAACCCACCATAAGCAAATCATGAACATATTGAAAACCCTACAGCGGGAATCCCTCACTCTTGCGCGACACGGAGGGCACAAATAGGACAATACCAATAATAAAACATGCAATTCAAATCAATCATAGCAATTCATCAATCACCGGTAGGACAACGAAAATCTACTCAGACATCATTGGATGGCAACACATCACATGATAATAATATGAAGCATAAAGCACCATGTTCAAGTAGAGGGTACAGTGGGTTGCAGGAGAGTGGACCACTGAATATAGATGAGGGAAGGTGATGGAGACGTTGGTGAAGATGATGGAGGTGTTGGTGAAGGTCGCAGTGATGATGATGGCCTCCGGCAGCGCTCCGGCGCCACCAAAAGCAAGGGGGAGAGAGAGCCCCTTCTTCTTCTTCTTCTTCCTTGACCTTCTCCCTAGATGGGAGAAGGGTTTCCCCTCTGGTCCTTGGCTCCCATGGCATGGGAGGGGCGAGAGCCCCTCCGAGATATGATCTATCTCTCTGTCTCTCTCTGTTTCTACGTTCACAGATTCTGCCATTTCACCGTTTCTTTTGTATCCGGAGATCCGTAACTCCGATTGGGGTGAATCTTTCGCCCAAATTTCTCTCATAAAATTAGCTTTCTTGCCGCAAAAGAAGAGCATCAACCGCCTTATGGGGTGCCCACGAGGGTCCAGGGCGCACCTGCCCCCTGGGGCACGCCCCCTGCCTCATGGCCCCCTCGGGCACCGTCTCGCGTTGATTCTTCCTCCCAAAAATCATAAATATTCCAAAATAATTCTCCATCCGTTTTTATCCCGTTTGGCCTCTGTTTGATATTGGGTTTCTGCGAAACATAAAACATGCAACAAACAGGAACTGGCACTGGGCACTGGATCAATATGTTAGTCCCAAAAAGTAGTATAAAAAGTTGCCAGAAGTATATGAAAGTTGAAGAATATTGGCATGGAACGATCGAAAATTATAGATACGACGAAGACGTATCAGCATCCCCAAGCTTAATTCCTGCTCGTCCTCGAGTAGGTAAATGATAAAAAAGATAATTTTTGATGTGGAATGCTACCTAGCATAATCTTGATCATATGTCTAATCATGGCATGAATATTAAGACACGAGTGATTCAAAGCAATAGTCTATCATTTGACATAGAAACAATAATACTTCGGGCGTACCAATAAAGCAATCATGTCTTTTCAAAATAACATGGCCAAAGCATGCTTATCCCTACAAAATCATATAGTTTGGTCATGCTTCATTTTCGTCACACAAAATGCCCCCATCATGCACAACCCCGATGACAAGCCGAGCAATTGGTTCATACTTTTTAACTCGCTTCAGCCTTTTCAACCCTCACGTGATACATGAGCGCAAGACTTGGATATAGCACTATAGGTGGAATAGAATATGATGGTGGAGGTTTATGTGGAGAAGTCAAAAACGAAGAAAGTCTCACATCGACGCGGCTAATCAATGGGCTATGGAGATGCCCATCAATTGATGTCAATGGGAGTTGTAGGGATTGCCATGCAACGGATGCACTAAGAGCTATAAGTGTATGAAAGCTCAAACTGAAACTAAGTGAGTGTGCATCCAACTTGCTTGCTCATGAAGACCTAGGGCATTTGAGGAAGCCCATCGTTGGAATATACAAGCCAAGTTCTAGAATGAAAAATTCCCACTAGTATATGAAAGTGACAATATAGGAGACTCTCTATATGAATAACATGGAGCTACTCTGAAGCACAAGTGTGGTAAAAGGATAGTAACATTGCCCCTTTTCTTTTTCTTTTTTTTCTTTTTTTTCTTCTTCTTTTTTTTGGGTGGGCTTCTTTGGCCCCCTTTTTTTATTTATGCTTCTTTGGCCTCTTTTTTTCTCCTCTTTTATTTTTTTTCTTTTTTTCATGGGGCAATGCTCTATAATGATGATCATCACACTTTTATTTACTTACAACTCAATATTACAACTCGATATTAGAACAAAGATATGACTCTATATGAATGCTTCCGGCGGTGTACCGTGATGTGTAATGATCTAGCATAGCAATGACATCAAAAACGGACAAGCCATGAAAGAATCATGCTAGCTATCTTACGATCATGCAAAGCAATATGACAATGAATGCTCAAGTCATGTATATGATGATGATGGAAGTTGCATGGCAATATATCTCGGAATGGCTATGAAAATGCCATGATAGGTAGGTATGGTGGCTATTTTGAGGAAGATATAATGAGGCTTATGTGTGATAGAGCGTATCGTATTACGGGGTTTGGATGCATCGGCGAAGTTTGCACCAACTCTCAAGGTGAGAAAGGGCAATGCACGGTACCGAAGAGGCTAGCAATGATGGAAAGGTAAAAGTGTGTATAATCAATGGACTCGCATTAGTCATAAAGAACTCATAAACTTATTGCAAAACTTTATTAGCCCTTGAAGCAAAGTACTACTACGCATGCCCCTAGGCGGATAGATTGGTAGGAAAAGACCATCGCTCGTTCCCGACCGCCACTCATAAGGAAGACAATCAAAGAAACACCCCATGCTTCAAATTTGTCACACAACGGTTACCATACGTGCATGCTACATGACTTGCAAACCTCAACACAAGTTCTTCTGCAATCTACAACTACCCACTAGCATGACTCTAATATCACCATCTTTATATCGCAAAACTATTGCGAGGAATCAAACATATCATATTCAGCGATCTACAAGTTTATGTAGGATTTTATGACTAACCATGTGAATGACCAATTCCTGTCATCTCTCTAAATAGATATAAGTGAAGCAAGGGAGTTTAATTCTTTCTACAAAAGATATGCTCACTCTCTAACAAATATAAGTGAAGCAAAAGAGCAGTCTAAAAATGGCGGTTTTCTATATGAAGAGAAAGAGGCAATCCAAACTTCAAAAGATATAACTGAAGCACATGAAGCATTCTATAAGACATACTCAAAAGATATACGTGAAGTGCAATGAGCATTCTATAAATCAACCAAGGACTATCTCATACCAGCATGGTTCATAAAATAAAAGTGAAAACTAAATGCAAAAGACGCTCCAAGACTTGCACATATCGCATGAACGAAACGAATCCGAAAACATACCGATACTTGTTGAAAAAGAGGGGATGCCTTCCGGGGCATCCCCAAGATTAGACGCTTGAGTCTCCTTGAATATTTACTTGGGGTGCCTTGGGCATCCCCAAGATTGAGCTCTTGCCTCTCTTCCTTTTCCTCATATCGAGACCTCCTCGATCAAACACTTCATCCACACAAAACTTCAACAGAAAACTTGGTAAGATCCGTTAGTATAATAAAGCAAATCACCACTGTAGGTACTGTTGCAAACCAATTAATATTTTTTTTGCATTGTGTCTACTGTAATATAGCTTTTGATGGCTTAATCCACTGATAGAAATTGATAGTTTCATTAAAACAAGCAAACTATGCATCAAAAACAGAATCTGTCAAAAACAGAACAATCTGTAGCAATCTGAACATTCACCATACTTCTGGTACCCCAAAAATTCTTCCCAAATTAGGAAAAATAAAGAATCTGTACAGGAAGACAGTGCAAAAATAATCAGAACCGTTTGACATTCCAGTAAAAAATGTAAAATCGCGCACTACAGCCAAAGTTTCTGTCCTACACCGTACAAACCAACAAGCATTGTAAACATCCTAAAGGCAAAACTTGGCACATTATTTTTATAATACAATGGAATTGTATAAGGGGATAATTATTTTTTATGAAAATTTTCTGTAATTAAGATTCACAAAGTTTCCGTGAGCATGAACAAAGTTCAAGGAGCTCTCCAACTTCAACAATGCTTGTCTTTCTCACTTTCACTTTCCTTTTTGAAAAGTTTTCGGTTCCCCTCTATCTTTTTTTGTTTTTAGACTATATGAAAGCACTCAACAGAAACAAATGACTCTCTAAAACTTCTAGGTTGTCTCCCTGGCAGTGCTTTCTTTAAAGCCATTAAGCTAGGCATATAGTGCTCAAGTAATGAATCCACCCGGATCCCAAGGTATATCAAAGCCAATTTTAATTAACAATGATTTGTAATTTAGTAGTGAGAACAAAGTAACATATATCAAGCAACAACGATGTCTAACTCTCTTCCTATGCATTACCATGTCATAAAAGAACAATTCCCGCAAACCAAGTAAAGGCCAATGGATACTATAAGCAGTTTCTTGCAATTTTATCATATTGGAAACATAGAGAGGTGGAGATATAGTTCCTCTCTCATAATAATTGCAAGTAGTAGCAGAAAGCACATGCATATTATATCTATCAAAATCATCATGTGCAACGGTAAAAGGCAACCCATCAATATAATGCTTAATAAGCACAAACTTCTCCGATATAGTGTAGTCAGGGAGAATTCAAAAAGATAATAGGACTATCATGTGTGGGTGCAATAGCAACAATTTCATGTTTAACATAAGGAACTATAGCAAGTTCATGTCCATAAGCATAATTGATATTGACATCTAGGCCACAAGCATAGCAAGCATCATCAAAAAGGTTTATTTCAAGAGAATCAACGGGATCATAACAATCATCATAGCAATCATCCTTAGGTAAGCATGACGGGGAATTAAACAATGTATGAGTTGAAGAGTTACTCTCATTAGAAAGTGGGAACGGGTAGCTAATCCGCTCTTCCTCCTTTTGTTCTTCGCTCTCCTCGTCATCTTTTTTATCCAACGAGCTCACAGTTTCATCACTTTCTTCTTCCATAGCTTCCTGCAAAATATTAGTCTCTTCTTGGACAGCGGAGACTTTCTCAATAAATGCATCAATATTGGAATTGTATTCATAATTCTCATAACAATATTTAAGTATAGCAAAATTTGAGGTCTATAAACTGAATAATCAAAATCGTCAAACTCTTTAAACACAGATTCAATCTCATAAGCGCCCATAAAAGCAAAAAATTCTTCTATTTGTTCCACATCATAGTAATCATAGATACCATTAGCATAAGAGGCCAAGGTTTTATCATCATTAAATTTGCATGAAAAGGGAAGGTGTGGAGCCTTCATCCTAGAGCAACAAGTATAATCATATCTCAAGCATAGTTGCCTAGCACACCAATATAACATATAAATTTGATCCCATAATAGTTTCCCTTTTTGTGTCAAGCGATAATCCCTAAAGTATTCACGTTGATCCACCGGGTATCCCATAACATAATTGAATGGGGTTTTCTTAGGATTATCAAAGTAGTACATAATATCTTTCACATAATGAGCATCGAGGGTTTTAGGAGGTTCCCCATCTCCATGAGTAGCAAGTACACCTAATTTTTTTGGTATTTCGTGTTCCATATCCATAGCTAAAGATAGAAAACAACTAAGAACAGCAAATAAAAATTACTTAGTGATAAATCAAAAAAGCACACACGAGAATATTCACCCCACGCTATGACTCCCCGGCAACGGCGCCAGAAAAAGGTCTTGATAACCCACAAGTATAGGGGATAATTGTAGCCACTTTCGATAAGTAAGAGTGTCGAACCCAACGAGGAGCTAAAGGTTGAACAAATATTCTCTCAAGTCCTATCTGCCACTGATACGACTCTACACATGCTTAGTGTTCGCTTTACCTAGAACAAGTATGCAAATAGAAGTACTTTGTAGGTGTTGTTGGATAGGATTGCAAGATAATAAAGAACTCGTAAATAAAAAGTAGGGGCTATTTAGATAAAGATGCAATAAAGTAAATATAGCGAGTGTGAAAAAGTGGTGGTAGGAGTTGTGGAATTGTCCCTAAGAAATTGACTACTTTACTAGACCGGTAATCACTATTGCAATTCTATTTGAGGGAGAGGCATAAGCTAACATACTTTCTCTTCTTGGATCATATGCACTTATGATTGGAACTCTAGTAAGCATCCGCAACTACTAAAGATCATTAAGGTAAAACCCAA
The DNA here is from genome assembly GCF_002162155.2 of Triticum dicoccoides. NCBI lineage: Eukaryota > Viridiplantae > Streptophyta > Magnoliopsida > Poales > Poaceae > Triticum > Triticum dicoccoides. The sequence goes on along the minus strand of NC_041393.1, from coordinate 366,271,374 downwards.
CCATAGCATTAAAGTATCAAGTCCCCTTTATCCCATACGCAAACAACCTACTTTCTCGGGTCTGTGCTTCTGTCACCGACGCCACCCACCATAAGCAAATCATGAACATATTGAAAACCCTACAATGGGAATTCCTCACGCTTGCACGACACAGAGGGCACAATAGGACAGTACCAATAATAAAACATGCAATTCAAACCAATCATAGCAATTCATCAATCACTGGTAGGACAACGAAAATCTACTCAGACATCATAGGATGGCAACACATCATTGGATAATAATATGAAGCATAAAGCACCATGTTAATGTAGAGGTTACAACGGGTTGCGGGAGAGTGGACCGCTGAATATAGATGAGGGAAGGTGATGGACACTTTGGTGAAGATGATGGAGGTATTGGTGAAGATCACGGTGATGATGATGGCCTCCGGCAGCGCTCCGGCACCACCGGAAGCAAGGGGGAGAGAGCCCCCCTTCTTCTTATTCTTCCTTGACCTTGTCCCTCGATGGGAGAAGGGTTTCCCCTCTGGTCCTTGGCTCCCATGGCATGGGAGGGGCGAGAGCCCCTCCGAGATTGGATCTATCTCTCTGTCTCTCTCTGTTTCTGCGTTCATAGATTCTGCCCTTTCACCATTTCTTTTATATCCGGAGATCCGTAACTCCGATTGGGGTGAATATTTCTCCTAGATTTTTCTCATAAAATTAGCTTTCTTGCGGCAAAACAAGAGCGTCAACCGCCTTACAGGGTGCCTACGAGGGTCCAGGGCGTGCCCCCTGCCTCATGGCCACCTCAAGCACCGTCTCGCGTTGATTCTTCCTCCCAAAAATCACAAATATTCCAAAATAATTCTCTGTCCGTTTTTATCCTATTTGGACTCCGTTTGATATTGGGTTTCTGCCAAACATAAAACATGCAACAAACAGGAACTTGCACTGGGCACTGGATCAATATGTTAGTTCCAAAAAATAGTATAAAAAGTTCCCAAAAGTATATGAAAATTGAAGAATATTGGCATGGAACAATAAAAAATTATAGATACGACGGAGACATATCAGCATCCCCAAGCTTAATTCCTGCTCGTCCTCGAGTAGGTAAATTATAAAAAAGATAGTTTTTGATGTGGAATGCTACCTAGCATAATCTTGATCATATGTCTAATCATGGCATGAATATTAAGACACGAGTGATTCAAAGCAATAGTCTATCATTTGACATAGACAATAATACTTCGAGCATACCAATAAAGCAATCATGTCTTTTCAAAACAACATGGCCAAAGCAAGATTTTTCCTACAAAATCATATAGTTTGGTCATGCTTCATTTTCGTCACACATAATGCCCCCATCATGCACAACCCCGATGACAAGCCGAGCAATTGGTCATACTTTTTAACGCGCTTCAGCTTTTTCAAGCCTCACGCAATACATGTGCGCAAGCCATGGATATATCACTATAGGCGGAATAGAGTATGATGGTGGATGTTTATGTGGAGAAGTCAAAAAGGGAGAAAGTCTCACATCGACGTGGCTAATCAACGGGCTATGGAGATGCCCATCAATTGATGTCAATGCGAGGAGTAGGGATTGCCATGCAACGGATGCACTAAGAGCTATAAGTGTATGAAAGCTCAAACTGAAACTAAGTGGGTGTGCATCCAACTTGCTTGCTCATGAAGACCTAGGGCATTGGAGGAAGCCCATCGTTGTTATATACAAGCCAAGTTCTATAATGAAAATCTCCCACTAGTATATGAAAGTGACAATATAGGAGACTCTCTATATGAAGAACATGGCGCTACTGTGAAGCGCAAGTGTGGTAAAAGGATAGTAACATTGCCCCTTTTCTTTTTCTTTTTTTTCTTTTGTTTCTTCTTCTTTTTTTGGGTTGGCTTCTTTGGCCCCCTTTTTTTATTTAGGCTTCTTTGGCCTCTCTTTTTTTCTCCTCTTTTCTTTTTTTTTCTTTTTTTCATGGGGCAATGCTCTATAATGATGATCATCACACTTTTATTTACTTACAACTCAATATTACAACTCGATATTAGAACAAATATATGACTCTATATGAATGCTTCCGGCGGTGTACCGGGATGTGCAATGATCTAGCGTAGCAATGACATCAAAAACAGACAAGCCATGAAAACATCATGCTACCTATCTTATGATCATGCAAAGCAATATGACAATGAATGCTCAAGTCATGTATATGATGATGATGGAAGTTGCATGGCAATATGTCTCAGAATGGCTATGAAAATGCCATGATAGGTAGGTATGGTGGCTTTTTTGAGGAAGATATAAGGAGGCTTATGTGTGATAGAGCGTATCGTATCACGGGGTTTGGATGCACCGCTGAAGTTTGCACCAACTCTCAAGGTGAGAAAGGGCAATGCACGGTACCGAAGAGGCTAGCAATGATGGAAAGGTAAAAGTGCGTATAATCCATGGACTCGCAATAGTCATAAAGAACTCATATACTTATTGCAAAAATTTATTAGCCCTCAAAGCAAATTACTACTACGCATGCCCCTAGGGGTATAGATTGTTAGGAAAAGACCTTCGCTCGTCCCCGACCGCCACTCTTAAGGAATACAATCAAAGAAACGCCCCATGCTTCAAATTTGTCACACAACGGTTACCATACGTGCATGCTACGGGACTGGCAAACCTCAACACAAGTGCTTCTACAATCCACAACTACCCACTAGAATGACTCTAATATCACCATCGTTATATTGCAAAACTATTGCAAGGAATCAAACATATCATATTCAGCGATCTACAAGTTTATGTAGGATTTTATGACTAACCATGTGAATGACCAATTCATGTCATCTCTCTAAATAGATATAAGTGAAGCAAGGGAGTTTAATTATTTCTACAAAAGATATGCCCATGCTCTAACAAATATAAGTGAAGCAAAAGAGCATTCTAAAAATGGCGGTTTTCTATATGAAAAGAAATAGACAATCCAAACTTCAAAAGATATAAGTGAATGACATGAAGCATTCTATAAAGCCATACTCAAAAGATATAAGTGAAGTGCAATGAGCATTCTATAAATCAACCAAGGACTATCTCATACCAGCATGGTGCATAAAAGAGAAGTCAAAACTAAATGCAAAAGACGCTCCAAGACTTGCACATATCGCATGAATGATACGAATCCGAAAACATACCGATACTTGTTGAAGAAAGAGGGGATGCCTTCCGGGGCATCCCCAAGCTTAGACACTTGAGTATCCTTGAATACTTACTTGGGCTGCCTTGGGAATCCCCAAGCTTGAGCTCTTGCCTCTCTTCCTTTTTCTCATATCGAGACCTCCTCGATCAAACACTTCATCCACACAAAACTTCAACAGAAAACTCGGTAAGATCTGTTAGTATAATAAAGCAAATCACCACTGTAGGTACTGTTGCAAACCAATTCATATTTTGTTTTTGCATTGTGTCTACTGTAATATAGCTTTTCATGGCTTAATCCACTGATAGAAATTGATAGTTTCATCAAAACAAGCAAACTATGCATCAAAAACAGAATCTGTCAAAAACAGAACAGTCTGTAGCAATCTGAACATTCACCATACATATGTTATCCCAAAAATTATGCCAAAATTAGGAAAAATAAACAATTTGTACAGCAAGACAGTGCAAATAGAATCAGAACCGTTTGACATTCCTGTAAAAAATGCAGAATCGCGCACTACAGCCAAAGTTTCTGTCCTGCACCGTACAAACCAACAAGCATTGTAAACATCCTAAAGGAAAACCTTGGCACATTATTTTTATAATACAATGGAATTGTACAAGGGGATAATTATTTTTGATGAAAAGTTTCTATAATTAAGGTTCACAAAGTTTTCGTGAGCATGAACAAAGTTCAAGGAGCTCTCCCACTTCAACAATGCTTGTCTTTCTCACTTTCACTTTCCTTTTTGAAAAGTTTTTGGTTCCCCTCTTTATGTTTTTTTGTTTTTAGACTATATGAAAGCACTCAACAGAAACAAATTACTCTCTAAAACTTCCGGGTTGTCTCCCTGGCAGTGCTTTCTTTAAAGCCATTAAGCTAGGCATATAGTGCTCAAGTAATGAATCCACCCGGATCCCAAGGTATATCAAAGCCAATTTTAATTAACAATGATTTGTAATTTAGTAGCGAGCACAAAGTAACATATATCAAGCAACAACGAAGTCTAACTCTCTTCCTATGCATTATCATTTCATAAAAGAACAATTCCCGCAAACCAAGTAAAGGCCAATGCATAGTATAAGCAGTTTCTTGCAATTTTATCATATTGGAAACATAGAGAGGTGGAGATATAGTTCCTCTCTCATAATAATTGCAAGTAGGAGCAGCAAGCACATGCATATTATATCTATCAAAATCATCATGTGCAACGGTAAAAGGCAACCCATCAATATAATCCTTAATAAGCACAAACTTCTCCGATATAGTGTAGTCAGGGAGAATTCAAAAAGATAATAGGACTATCATGTGTGGGTGCAATAGCAACAATTTCATGTTTAACATAAGGAACTATAGCAAGTTCATGTCCATAAGCATAATTGATATTGGCATCTAGGCCACAAGCATAGCAAGCATCATCAAAAAGGGTTATTTCAAGAGAATCAACGGGTTCATAACAATCATCATAGCAATCATCCTTAGGTAAGCATGACGGGGAATTAAACAATGTATGAGTTGAAGAGTTACTCTAGTTAGAAAGTGGGAACGGGTAGCTAATCCGCTCTTCCTCAAGTTGTTCTTCACTCTCGTCGTCATCTTTTTCATCCAACGAGCTCACAGTTTCATCACTTTCTTCTTCCATAACTTCCTGCAAAATATTAGTCTCTTCTTGGACAGCGGAGACTTTCTCAATAAATGCATCAATATTGGAATTGTATTCATAATTCTCATACCAATATTTAAATATAGCAAAATTTGAGGTCTATAAATTGAATCACCAAAATCGTCAAACTCTTTAAACACAGATTCAATCTCATAAGCGCCCATAAAAGCAAAAAATTCTTCTATTTGTTCCACATCATAGTAATCATAGATACCATTAGCATAAGAAGCCAAGGTTTTATCATCATTAAATTTGCATGAAAAGGGAAGGTGTGGAGCCTTCATCCTAGAGAAACAAGTATAATCATATCTCAAGCATAGTTGCCTAGCATACCAATATAACATATAAATTTGATCCCATAATAGTTTCCCTTTTTGTGTTAAGCGATAATACCTAAAGTATTCCCGTTGATCCAACGTGTCTCCCATAACATAATTGAATGGGGTTTTCTCAGGATTATCAAAGTAGTACATAATATCTTTCACATAATGAGCATCGAGGGTTTTAGGAGGTTCCCCATCTCCATGAGTAGCAAGTACACCTAATTTTGTTGGTATTTCGTGTTCCATATCCATAGCTAAAGATAGAAAACAACTAAGAACAGAAAATAAAAATTACTTAGTGATAAAGCAAACAAGCACACACGAGAATATTCACCCCACGATATGACTCCCCAGCTACGGCGCCAGGAAAAGGTCTTGATAACGCACAAGTATGGGGATAATCGTAGCCTCTTTCGATAAGTAAGAGTGTCGAACCCTAACGAGGAGCTAAAGGTAGAACAAATATTCTCTCAAGTCCTATTTGCCACTGATACGACTCTACGCACGCTTAGTGTTCGCTTTACCTAGAACAAGTATGAAAATAGAAGTACTTTGTAGGTGTTGTTGGATAGGATTGCAAGATAATAAAGAACTCGTAAATAAAAAGTAGGGGCTGTTTAGATAAAGATGCAATGAAGTAAATATAGGGAGTGTGGAAAAGTGGTGGTAGGAGTTGTGATATTGTCCCTAAGCAATTGACTACTTTACTAAACCGGTATTCACTATTGCAATTCTATTTGGGGGAGAAGCGTAAGCTAACATACTTTCTCTTCTTGGATCATATGCACTTATGGTTGGAACTTTAGCAAGCATCCGCAACTACTAAAGATCATTAAGGTAAAACCCAACCATAGCATTAAAGTATCAATTCCCCTTTATCCCATATGCAAACAACCTACTTACTCGGGTCTGTGCTTCTGTCAGTGACGCCACCCACCATAAGCAAATCATGAACATATTGCAAACCCTACAACGGGAATCCCTCACGCTTGCGCAACACGGAGGGCACAATAGGACAGTACCAATAATAAAACATGCAATTCAAACCAATCATAGCAATTTATCAATCACCGATAGGACAATGAAAATCTACTCAGACATCCTAGGATGGCAACACATCATCGGATAATAATATGAAGCATAAAGCACCATGTTCAAGTAGAGAGTACATCGGGTTGCGGGAGAGTGGACCGCTGAATATAGATGATGGAAGATGATGGAGATGTTGGTGAAGATGATGGAGGTGTTGGTGAAGATCGCGGTGATGATGATGGGCTCCGGCAGCGCTCCGGCGCCACCGGAAGAAAGGGGGAGAGAGCCCCCCTTCTTCTTCTTCTTCCCTGACCTTCTCCCTAGATGGGAGAAGGATTTCCCCTCTGGTCCTTGGCTCCCATGGCTTGGGAGGGGCAAGAGCCCCTCCAAGATTGGATCTATCTCCATGTCTCTCTCTGTTTCCGCGTTCACAGATTCTGCGCTTTCACCATTTCTTTTATATCCGGAGATCCGTAACTCCGATTGGGGTGAATATTTCGCCCAGATTTTTCTCATAAAATTAGCTTTCTTGAGGCGAAAGAAGAGCATCAACCGCATTACAGGGTGCCCACAAAGGTCCAGAGGGCGCCTGCCCCCCTAGGGGGCGCCCCCCTGCCTCGTGGCCCCTTCAGGCACCGTCTCGTGTTGATTCTTCCCCCCAAAAATCAGAAATATTCTAAAATAATTCTCCGTCCGTTTTTATCCCGTTTGGACTCCGTTTGATATTGGATTTCTGCGAAACATAAAACATGCAACAAACAGGAACTGGCACTAGGCACTGGATCAATATGTTAGTCCCAAAAAATAGTATAAAAAGTTGCCAAAAGTATATGAAAGTTGAAGAATATTGGCATGGTACAATCAAAAATTATAGATACGACGGAGACGTATCAAGGAATGCAGTGACGCCCCCCCGTTCTAGGTAGTCCAAGGCATTAAAAATATACACGACCCACGTCTCTTATTGGTTGACTCCTTTATTCATGTCAAGAAACAAGAAACGAGGTCAAGTTAATCCACCGCGCCTACATGTTATTTGATTATAAGGTTTTCGTAAGCGATCGACACAATAGCTATAAGATCTCCATCTGGCGGTGGCACCTATTGGTCACAAACAACAATAGAAAAGAAATGCCATAAAAGTGTGACACCATGCCCCTCCCCTGCACATAAGACTGGCACACGAGCGTACGCAACTCCCATGTTCGGGTTGTGCTCGGCTCTTCGCCTCTTCAAGAAGTCAAACAATGATGTCATTTATGACTGGAATAAAAATGTCATACACTAATAAAACATTAAGGCCACGAGGCGATGTAGTGCTGGTTATAGGAGGCAAGAAGAAATGTGCATCCATCAACCCCCTCTCCTCCTCGACTTAGGGCGCCGGCCCACCGAACGGTGGCTAAGTAGCAGCGACCTTCATGGCCAGGTCAATGTGCTTCCGAACAATGACCTCCAAAGATTCCACCTGGTGGAAGAAGGCCAGTGTCTTTCTGTCCTCGCTGGTCTTGTAGTGGCGTATGTAGACGATTCCCTCGTAGACGTGGATGTGCAGGTTGATGGTTTCCTGCATGGCGAGGTGCTACGTGGTGAGCGCGGCCTCGAGGTGCACATTCTTCGTCACGACCTCCGGTAGCTGTAGGGCCACCAGTGCTTCAAAGTGTTCATCACCTTTGAGGCCGATGAGGGTGGCAGGAAATGAGGAGCCTGGGAGCGCATGCTGGAGGAGTATGGCAATGTCGTCAACGCGCTTCTTGACGACGGTGAACTTGTGGACGGAGCGGACCATCATCTTGCCCATGCGAGAGGCGAAGCCGGCGTTGACGAGAGGGCTATGACATTGGCGGTCGCCAGCACCGTCTGGAAATGTTGCGCGGTGCGGGGCCATAGGCTGGTGTCTTGGATGATCTGGCATAGCTGATTGCCGCTCGCGTCCATCGACGCCATGGGTGCTTGTGGCTTCTGGTCACTTGGTCTTGGATTGGAGTGAGTAGTGTTGCGCAGATACTAGGAGTAGATGGATTGGAGTGGTGGGGCGCCTTTATATGAGAGTCCAAACTTTGTTGCATTCACATCGTGCTGGCTCCATTCTGCTTCTCCAATTACTTCCATCTACATGCTAACTGAATGAGGAGGTATGATTAACCGTTCAACATTTTGGCAACCGCCACCCTCTCCCTCGTTGGCATTCAAGTCGTATCAACTTAAATGTGTGTCAAAAAGAGACTAGTCAGTAGTATTTGTACTCAATATTGTGCACCACGACCAAGGAGGAGAGGAAATTGAGAGAACTTAATATTTACAACCTCCGTTCCTAAATATTTATGATGTATATTCACTCATTTTGCTCCGTATGTACTCATTTACACTGTACTACATCCGTCCTGGTTTATTGGTCCCCTTTGTAATTTGTGGAAAAGTTTGATTAAATCTTTAACTAACAAAATGTTCATGCATGTTAATAAAATTTATACCGTTGGATTCGTATTTGAACATAGTTTTCAATGATATCATTTTTTGTGACACGCACAAACATTTTGTTAGTTAAATCTATGGCCAAATTTTGGCACAAAATACAATGGAGACGAACAAACCAGGACGAAGGTAGTAGTCACTTCTTGAAATCTCTAGAAAGACAAATATTTAGGAACAGATCTAATTAATACCATTGCATGCAATGAACTGACTATTGCATCCCGTGCTAGGTACGTCTCAAGGTATTAAAAACATACATGGCCCACGTCTCTTGTTGGTTGATTCCTATTCATGTCTAGAAACAAGAAACATGGTCGGGTTTGTTTTGGGATTCTTTAATTTTTGTAAGATGACTATAACTAGTAATCGCCACAATAACCATAAGATCTGCATCAAACAGTGGCACCTATTGGATGCAAACAACAATAGAAAAGAACTGCCACAAAACTGCCACACCCCGCCCCACCCCTACAGATAAGACTGGCACCCGAGTGCTCGCAACTGCCACTTTGGGTTGCACTTGGCTCTTCGCCTCTTTGAGAAGTCGAACAATTATGTTAATACTTCTACAGTATCAAATCAGCTACTACTTGTCCGTCCACCGCGTGGGGGAGGGATAGCTTGCTGTAGGAGTAGTAAGAAAAAGCTTCTCCTCGTTTGTGAGCCACCACGCGCATGGGCGAGGGAGAGGGCACACTAGTACTCAAGCTTCTCCTTGTTGTACGAGTTGACGCGGCACATCATAGCACGGGCCCCACATGCTTTCCTCTAAACTTGACTAAAAGATCTGTAGTGTACAATATTTGCTGCAACCTCTAATATTTACTCCACCACAAATTAAAAAATATATTCCTCTCTTCACCAGATCAACGTGCAAACTAAAATCACCAGGACGAAAGGTAGGGCCAGAAGATTATTTTAATAAAAATATGCTTCTAGATGGCCTCCTAGCATGGAGCCGACTCCAACGATTTTAAGCTTAGAGGCACGATACATGCTATCCTAGACTATGTTTCTATACTACCTCCCCTGCACATGAAACTGCCACACGAGCGTTTGTGTTGCGCTTAGCTCTTCGCCTCTTCAGGAAGTCGAACAATGATGCTACTACTATAGGGGAGTACTACTAGTATGCTCTGGCCATCTAACACCGAATGAACTGCTGCATGTCCACCACGTGCGGGATGGAGTGCGTGTAGCGAAAGCTTCTCCTAGTCCTGTGAGCCAGCACGCTCACGGGCGAGGACATTGTAATCAAGCTTCTCCTTGTTGTACGAGTTGATGCAACACATCAAAGCAGTGCACTAGTTATATTTCAATAATTTGCGTCTACCAATGCATTAATTACAATGCATGCATGCATGCATGCCGTGACCTTCCTTTTGATACTTACATGTGTTGATTTAATGCACCTTGAAGTAGTATGAATATGTGATGGTAAAACTTTCTAATGCCCTGGCCCTAAAGCGAGAGATGGTGGTGCACGAGGAGGGCGAGATCATGCTGACGGAACAGGACCCGACGATGGAGGTCTCTATGGACCTCACCTTTCCCCACTACCCCTTGTGCCTCCGCCCCTTGAAGCCTCCAGTGTACGAGGTTCGAATACACCTCTTACTTTCGTCTAATCTAGCAAGGTGCAGGTTTTTTGATTGATGTGATGTTCGATTGATTTGTGCAGTGCAAGGGAGGGCACCTGGCCTGCGCAGACTACCGCGGCAAGTGCCTTAGGAACTAGCGGCAGTGCCAGAAGTGTGAGTGCGGCGGCGGCTTCGACGTGCACAGCACGGCAATGGACGTCGTCCTCTTCTCGGAGAGGGTGGAGTGCCTACACGAAGGCTGTGGACTCTACGTCACTTACCACAAGCTCGCCGATCACCAGAGGGTGTGCCCGCTCACCCCCCGCAAATGACCTATGCCCGTTTGCGGCGATGAAGGCCCGCTGCCGGCACTCCCCCACCACATCAGCACCGTGCATAGGATCCAGTATGGCAAGCTTCTCCAACTGCAAGTGCCGCCATTGGAGCCGCGCGCTTGCTGTTCACAGAGGGGGACAGTCGCATGTTTTTCATGGTCGGCGGCATGCTCGACATCGGTGCACCTATTGCCGTGTCGGTCGTCTGCATCAAAGTGGGGGTGTCCCCATCTCTGCACTATGCGGCCAAGGTGTGGGCGAATGGCTCGCCGTGGGATCCCAAAGGCAGGACCAATGCCGTCAAGGTGGAAATTGAGGTGAAAAGCAGCACGGAGCCCGGCCCGTCGCCATGCAGGAGCTGACCTTCTTCATAGTGCGTCCCAAGCTACTGGTCGGGGCTGGATTGTTGAGGACGGTGTCCCTCCGCATTCAGATTGACAAGATCACATCCTAAATGATTCTATAGTGCCTTTTGTTTATCTTAGTAATATGATAATATAGGGGTTAGCTTGGTCTACTTTAGCTTAAGAGATGGTGGATTTTGGTGACGATGCAACAATTACTTCGACATCACATCAACAGTTAAAGTAATTTCCAACAACCGAAGGGATATTTTGTGCCTGTTGGATATAAAGATCCTTTGGGTAATGTCGTGGAATTGTCACGGCAGATGCCCTAGCATGAGGACTTAGGTGTGGAGCCATCGCTATGAGGTTAGAAGGGGTTAAACAGGGACAAGGGACACAGAGAATTTACCCAGGTTCGGCCCCTCACAATGAGGTAAAGGCCTACTCCTGCTTTATGTTGTATTGCTTGGGTTACGATTACCAGGGAGTGAATACAGTTGACCTAGTTCTCGACTTGTTGTTTCTTGCCCTAAACCTCCACCGGGTTAACCCTTTATATACGCAGGCTGATGCCCAGCGGCTTACAGAGTCCTGGCCGGCTCATACACAACGTGTCCGGCTCCGTGAGAGAACTACACTTTCCTTAGCATACAAGTTAAACATATGGCGGTTTACGCCCATGGGCCTCAAGTCTCCTCGGGGTCTTGGGCCTTCAGTAAGCTTGCTTCGTGAACCGCCACTTCAACATCTTCTTGGGCCTTCTCATTATGAACCACCAGCGGAATGACCCGGCCCCTCCTAGACGGGTCATACCCAATAGGCATATCCCCAACATTATGCCCCAGGTTGATGCGAACTTTTTCATATCAATCTTCAATACTTAGAAAAAATCCTTCCTTGTCGGTCCTTATGAAATCTTATAACCCGCTATGATGCCAGCTCATAGAATCGCGGTAAGCCGCCCTGGCGTCATTTCACACTAATATCACACAAAGCTCAAATCTCAATATGCCTTCACTTTTAATGAATCTCCAAAAATAGAGGCATCTTTTGTTGTCACAATCTTTTTTTGGCGTCCTCGATTCCGCGCATGCCACTTTTTTTGTCCCTTTCATTTCCCCACTTGCCTCCTCGTCTTCATCCTCTTCCTCACAACACCTCCAGCGCCCGAACTCCGCCGCTGCTGTCGACCTTCGCCACTTCTTCAACCTCGGCCGCTGCATCAACCTGAATGTACCAGAGCTCGTCCGCGCGCCTCCGCTGTTCAACAGTCCCGGTAAGATTTTCTCCTTCCCTCACCGTAGATCCCATTAGGATTTGTTCGAGTTCGTCGAAGTTCATCTCTGTTCCTCTTTGTTCTTCCCTGTTTCTTGTAGTTTTGATTTGAGTTTAATGCACATCTTGCGTGGCGTTAGCTTTAGAACTCATTTTGGATATTTGAACGCCTCCTCTCCATGACAGATCCCATCTGAGCACATGAACTGCTCTGCTGCCGCAACTTAGGTTTAGGATTTTCTTCATTATATGACCTGCTGTAGATCCAAAATTATAGCATCGATCTGTGAAAGCTGTTTTCACAACACTTAGCAATTTTTCCACTCATATATCTGAAAATCGATAGCTGTGTGGGCAGCTTAACTTATAAACCATAACCCGCTAGGTACCATTAGTCCCCTCTTAAGACGCCAATAGTTTGCCTTGTATAACTCCAATACTACCTCCCGGCTTAACCCACTGCATGCTTATTGTTCTTGACTTTGAACCAATGGCCGGCTTAACCACATTGTCTTAAACCGGTCAAAATTTTCTTTTTTGATCTTCAACAATGACTAAAACCTTCATTGCATGCAACTGGGCATCATCCCGGGTCACCGAGGAAGACTTGAACAACTTTGTTGCGACTGGCATCTTAGCCAAGAAAGAGGACATCCACTTGAGGGTCCTAGGCCTTGAAAATCCTCCTGGGCCCAAGGAAGGAGAAGTAATTGTTTTCACTGACCACATGATCCGGGGGTTTACCCCCGCCCGACTCAAAGTTCTTCTGAGATGTGGTACAATTTTTCCAACTTCATCCTCAAGACATTGGGCCCAATCTTGTGTCCAATATTTGCAACTTCCAAGTATTCTGTGAAGCTTGTCTTCAAGAAGAGCCCACTGTTGAACTGTTCAGGTAGTTTTACTTAAACCGGTAGACAGAGTTCACCGACAGGCCTAGTTTGGAACTAGGTAGGGTTTCAATTCGGAAGAGGAAAGAGGCCTCCTTCCCATATGCCAAACCGCCTAGTCATCCCAAGGACTGGAACCAGACTTGGTTCTATTGCCAAGATACACTCCTGCGGGTGAGAATCCCCTGCCGGGTTATCGTGACCATCGGCTTAGCAACACACATCCACTACCCCCAGCGGATCAGCACAAAGGAACGGGCCAAGTATGCGCCTAGTTTTTAAAAGATCAGAGCCTTCATGGCTAACGGTTTAACCAGCATCGACCTTGTTCGGTGCTGGGTCTCCTGGAGGATCCTGCCCTTAAGCCGCCGCTCTGGCTTAATGTGCGAGTACACCGACAACTTGAAAGATCCCCAATGCCACAACGAAATTTAATTATCTGATGCCAAAGTCACTGAAGTGACCAAGGCTTTGCGGAATGAAAGTTGGGCAGAATGCAGTAAAACCAGACTTAGTCCTTACTGCACCTTCAACCAGCCACCAGCTGTAAGTGTTACACACTATGTTTCCATCCTGAATCATGTTGTTAATACTATCCACTTATGATCATCTTACCTCAACAGGCCGATTCTCTATTTTGGAAGAAGAAGCCGGAGGATAAGCCGGCCAAGCCGACCCGGAGCAAGACCAAGGCCACCAAAAGGCCTGCCAAGAAGAAAACCGATCCCTCCGGGTTACTAAACTTGGATGATAATGATGGTGATGATGATGAGTCGAAGGTAGAACTTGACTCTCTTGGCTCATTTTTTGTACATCTCATTGACAATGACTATTATCAGGATGAAGCGGAAGCCAACCGCACGGGTGACGAAGAGGTAATTGTTCTTTCCTCCAACTCAGAATCTCTGCCAAAACAGAAAACTCACCAAGCAAGCCAGAAAGTAAGGTTTTCTCATCCTTTGGCTTATTTGGATCCCACCTTAATTTTGAAGAAGGAGCAACATGAAGCTCGCCGCACAACCTGGAATAGCGGAAGTGGGATCCTTTCCTTTGGCTTACCAAATACTCTGGTTCCCTGCAAGCGTCGTCCAGAGCTCTCAACAAACTTCGATTTAACTTATCCCAGGGCTGGTCTTTTTCGACAACCTATTAATCCTTCCAATTCAAATTATCAGGGAATGTCTCATTCCTCCTCTGGCGACCCAACGGGGACTCATGTCCCGGCCTTCAAACCTGTGCCTGGGTAAGATTGCCAAGTCTTTTGCTTTCAATTATATACTCAATTATTGTACTAACCTCATCTTTTGTTTCATTCACAGGGCTATGGCAAAGCCCATCAAGATAATGAAGGTGACAAAAACCGTTGAAACCCCCTTTGAGACGGAGTAGAAGTCAGTAGAGACCTCCCACCATGCCCATGAAGCCACAACCGATGAACCGCCACTGGTCGACCACAACATCGATATGGACCAGATGGATGTTGATCCAGCCACCACCAATCCACCAAGCCCCATTAAGTCGCCAAGCACTATCAAGCCTGCTGAAGAAAAGGTTGATGATGTTACCATCACTGGGCATGGTTATACGGAGCCAGGCAACCCTACTGTCTTCTCAAAGCACAACGCCAAGGAAGAAATTTCTGTTGCTGACAAAGGCAAGTGTGTCGGCGTCCTAGACTTCGGGGTATCTAGTCCTGCCTGCCTGCAGCCCACCACGTGGCTTCATCAATGGCCTGGTACAGCCCAGCCTCAAAACCAACACAGCAAGACCCTCGCGAGGGGCCATGCCTCGCGAGGCGGATGATGCCAAGACCCCCGAAGGAAGTGGCCTCCTCCGGAGGGCTCCTGAGGGGCAGAGAGTTCTATGCAGTTACCTCATGAGGCTCAGCTGATGTGAGTCATGATGACTAAGGCCAGGTGGGCGCAGAGCACATGTTTCCTCTTCGGTGCAAGGGAGGCAAGCCGCAGGCGCGGAGTCCCGAGGAATCAGCCAAAGGTTTCCATTCTGGTGCAACAAGACCAAGACCGTCAGGACGGCAGGACGGAGGTCATCACCGAGCCCACCGCAGCGTCACGACCAGAGGCTTTCCGCATGCGAAGACTACTTTTGTCAAGATAGATTGTACTACTTGTCCCCTTTCAAATCCTGCCGTTGTGGAATCCCTTCCCGCTCATATTTGGGAAGAGGATCAAGGCCACTATATATAGGACTTAGCCATCATCACAGAAAGGGAGGAAAATGAGGACAACTAGAGCACCACACCAGCTCAAGAACACCTCACCTCCTGAGGCTTGTTCGTCCACTGGACTTGTTCATCCATAGACCCTCGAGGCAATCCACCACACCACACTGGATTACGGTAATACACCACAACGGTGGCCCAAACCAGTATAAAACTATGTGTCTTTGTGTCTTAGTGAGCTCCCCGCGCTAGGCTTAGGAGGATCGCGAGTAGGCAGGCTGGGCAGGATGAGATCTCCGCACGCACCCCAGAGTTCAAACCTCTCAAGGGTTGCCAGATCCCTAAATCCGACATTTGGCGCACCAGGTAGGGGTGCGTCGGATCCTCTCTTCCGTCGTTCGATCCGCCATCGCTCCGACACCTCCATGGCCGTGGCGCGCAGGGCTCGCGCCGAGCGTCCGGCTGCGGTCGCCACCCGCGTCACTCAGACGGCTCCGGCGGGTGACGGTTGTGCACGCCACGCTCCTTCTCCGGTGGCCAACGCCGCCACGGGCCCTGCCGGCCACGAGTAGCAAGCTTCATCGCTGCACCCGTTAGTGCGCCGCGGCGGCCTCACCGCTACCCCGTCACTGACCCCAGCAGCTTCGTCATCCCACACGCGCCGCGGCCAGGTGGACGCGCAGGCCGCTCCACTCACGGCGCGGGTGCTTCTTCGCTACCGTCTGGTGGGTGATCTCTACGATGAGTGGCTCGAGCAGATTGCCGAGCTCATCAGCGTCGCACACGGGGGCTCTGATGGGCCGGCTCGCTCGCTGCCTCAGCAACCACCTGCAGCAGGTGACGTCGCGCACGGGGCTCCTCCTCCGCCTGCGGCCTGGGGCGCCATCATTGAGCCAAGGCGTATGGCTCCACGGCACGACCCACAACACCTGGTGCCGGCTCGGGACGACGTGAGCTGCCAGGTGGTGCAACGTCCCCAGGGAGAAACGCGCATGCTTCTAGTGCACCAGCACCAGGCTCGCGCGCCGCCACAGGAGGTGGTGGAGCACGTGCACCAGGACCACGTTCCACCCCTCGACGACCTCCGGTGGCTACAGCAGGATGCCGCATGTTCACTGTGGAGCTCCGCAATGTCGTGTGGCCGAGCAAGTTCAAGCCTGACCTGCCTCCACGCTATGATGGCACCATAAACCCAGCCGAGTTCCCACAGCTCTACGAGTTGAGCATCGAGGCGGCCAACAGCGATGAGAAGATCATGGAAAACTGGTTCCCGATAGCCCTCAAGGATGGCATGCATTCTTGGCTCCTGAACCTGACCGAGGGGTCGGTTTCTCCTGGGAAGAGAAGCGCAGCCGCTTCATCGCCAGCTTCCAGGGCACTCGCGACCGCAGCAACCTGGAGAGACCCTACATAAGTATATCCAGTTCTTCAACAACGTTCGCCTTAAGATTCCCAAGGTGTCTGACGAGGCCATCATCTCCACGTTCACCGATGGCGTCCGTGATGTCAAGATGAAGGAGGAGCTAGCCATCCACAAGGACCTCTGCACCACTCTGGAGATGTTCAACATGGCGAACAAATGTGCAAGGGCTGAGGAGGGACGCCTCTCCCTCCTCGAGCTCCCTGATGCTGACCCAGAAGACAAGAAGACCAAGACCAAGGACGCGAAGTGCAAGGGGCCAGCCGTGCTGGCGGCAGATCTAGAGACCAAGTGCGGCTGCGACCACCCCGAGTCATCCAAGGGCAAGCAGTCGTTCTGCGCCTTCGACATTGTCTACAGCCACTACACCAGCGACTGCCAGGAGCTCAGGGCTCTCCGCGACGGGTGCCTCGGTGGACGCCCCAAGCGCAACAATCGGGGCTACGGTCGCGGAGGTGGCCGAGGTGGAGGACGCTGGCATGGACGCGACCGCCATCAGGAGTGGTGCGACCAGCCTCGTGAGGACTGCTGGCAGGACATGCCTCGCGAGGGCAACTGGAGGGAGCAGCCTCGTGAGGACCGCCCTCAGGGCAATGCATCTTTGCCTCCTCTGCCTCCACCGCCAAGTAGGAAAGAAGATCACCACTAGGACGAGGGGGACGGGGGCTTCCAGGAGCCTCAGGCCATTGCCTGCATCTTGGGCGGCTCATAGGCCCCAGCTTCCCACCGTGTCTTCAAGCAGTTTGCGCGCGAGGTGAATGCAGCGCTCCTCAATCTTGAAGAAACTCGCCTTCTCAAGTGGTCCAAGTGCGCCATCACCTTTGACTCCGCAGACTGGCTCAAGTGCGCGGCCACCGCTGGCGTGCTCCCCATGCTCTACTCCCCCGTTATCAGCAACGTGACCGTCTCCAACACCCTCATCGATGGTGGGACAAGGCTCAATGTTCTCTCTGTTTAGACGTTCGACAGACTCCAGGTGCCATACTACAAGCTCCACCCCACCAAGCCATTCTCAGGAGTGACCGATGGATCGTAACACCCGATCGGGCAGGTTCGCCTCCCAGTCACCGTCGGCGAGCGCAAAAACTATCGCACCGAGCTCATTGACTTCGACGTCGCCGACATCCTCCTACCCTACAACGCCATCCTACGGTACCCAGCACTGGCCAAGTTCATGGCGGCCACACACCATGGCTACAACACCCTCAAGATGCCAGGAAGCGGCGGCATTATCACGGTCACCTTCCAAGAGAAGGATGCAGTGTACTCCCTCGAGCCCGCTTTCCAGGATGCAGCAGTTGAGAACCTAGAAGACAAAGACAGCGCCCTCCCTCCTGAGGTCGCTCCCAAGACAAAGAAGCTGCAGCTGTGCCAGGGGTCTCGTGAGGGAGCATCACTCAAGGACACGGCGCTGAGTCTCACGTCTCCGGATGCGGCGCCTTCACCCATCGCATAGGGAGGCGCGCCCGACGCTCCTCTCAGGCTGGGCTCGGGGGCTCTCCTTTGGAGGACCTTAGATCTAGCCAATGTCGCGAGAGTTGCGCTCAGGCACCATGTGGAGGCGCTCTTCAAAGCACGCTTCCTAGGAGAAGGCAGCAGGCGTGGGGCACCAGGCGTTCAAGAGTTCATTAGCAAGGCAATCGATGAGATTCATGAAGGAAGGGTTCTGCAAGGCGAATGTTGCCTGCCGCGTGGCGCAGCTCATTGCCCTGGCGAGGGTAAGGAGTTCCGCGTCTGCATCGACATTCCCAGGCTCAACAAGGTCGCGTCTCGGCAGCTCATGTGGATGTCTCATGTCGGCTGATGCGAGGGTCTGCCTCACAGCTACGTCCGCATGCCTTTTGGCCTGGCGGGCGCGGCTGAGGCTAGCCAGCACTGCACGAGGGATGCTCAGACGGCCTGCGATGCCAGGCACCAGGCGATCCTGGTGGAGATGGAGGAGCACCTTTAGGATCCTTCCAGTCGTTCCGAGCCTCCCGAGGCTCGGCACCGGGGCAGCTCATGAGGAATGGCCTCAGCGGCGCGCATTTTTTGGCTACTTCAACAACTCTTCAGCAACGGTACCAGGTGACATCTCCCTAGTTCATTCAGTTTGGGGCACCCCTCGGGCTGCACCAACCCTAGGCTGTGTGGGTCCAGCCCTGCGTCATGTATCGTTTTGCATTCACCAGGACTATCTAATCGTTCTGTGAATTTGTCTATGATTATCACCTCGTGACCACCGCCTCACAATGCTCACGCATTCTGACTAATGCCATTCCCGCATCACGGCACGACACTTCGTAGGACCTTGAAGTATGTCTAAAGGGGGGTGATTAGACTACTTGACCAATTAAAAACATAACCTTTTCCCAATTTTAGAGTTTGGCAGATTTTAGCTATCTTAGGACAAGTCAAGCAATCATCACACAGTTCAAGCAAGCATGCAAAGAGTCTATAGGCAGCGGAAATTAAAGAATGCAACTTGCAAGAAAGTAAAGGGAAGGGTTTGGAGGATTCAAACGTAGTTGGAGACACGGATGTTTTTGGCGTGGTTCCGATAGGTGGTGCTATCGTACATCCACGTTGATGGAGACTTCAACCCACAAAGGGTAACGGTTGCGCGAGTCCATGGAGGGCTCCACCAAAGAAGGGTCCACGAAGAAGCATCCTTGTCTATTCCACCATGACCGTCGCCCACGAAGGACTTGCCTCACTAGTGGTAGATCTTCACAAAGTAGGCGATCTCCTTGCCCTTACAAACTCCTTGGTTCAACTCCACAATCTTTGTCAGAGGTTCCCAAGTGACACCTAGCCAATCTCGAAGACACCACTCTCCAAGAAGTAACAAATGGTGCGTTGATGATGAACTCCTTGCTCTTGTGCTTCAAATGATAGTCTCCCCAACACTCAGCTCTCTCTCATAGGATTTGGATCTGGTGGAAAGAAGATTTGAGTGGAAAGCAACTTGGGAAGGCTAGAGATCAAGATTCATATGGTAGGAAGGAATATCTTGGCCTCAACACATGAGTAGGTGGTTCTCTCTCAGAAATGGTAAGTTGGAAGTGTAGGTTTAGTCTGATGGCTCTCTCCACGAATGAAGAGGAGGTGGAGGGGTATATATAGCCTCCACACGAAATCTAACCGTTACACACAATTTACCAAACTCGGTGGGACCGATTCAACAGACTCGGTCGGACCGATTTAGTAAACCTAGTGACCGTTAGTGATTTTCGGTGGGACTGACATGCAACTCGGTAAGACCGATTCGGTTAGGGTTAGGGCATAACATAATCTCGGTAAGACCGATTACACAAACTCGGTGAGACCTATTTTGGTAATAAGCTTTCCAGAGAGTTGGTCAGGTGAACTCGGTGGGACCGATTTGCTCTTTTCGGTGAGACCGAAATGTTGCAAAAGGGAAACAGAGAGTTTACATTGCAATCTCGGTGGGACCGATCGCTCACTTTGGTTTGACCAAAACGTTACGAAGGGAAACAGAGAGATTACAATCCCATCTCGGTGAGACCGAGATCCCTATCGGTAGAACCGATTTGCCTAGGGTTTGTGGCAGTGGCTATGACATTTGCACTCGGTGGCGCCGGATAGGAAGAATCGGTGTGACCGATTTTGGCTTTGGGTTTTGGTCATTTGTAGATGTGAGAAAGTAGTTGAGGGTTTTGGAGCATATCACTAAGCACATGAAGCAAGAAGCTCATTAAGAAACACCTCATCCCTCCTTGATAGTATTGTCTTTTCGTATAGACTCAATGTGATCTTGGATCACTAAAATGTAAAATGAAGAGTCTTGAGCTAATGAGCTTGAGCCAATCCTTTGTCCTTAGTATTTTGAGGGATCCACTTTCATCATCCATGCCATGCCATTCATTGAGCTTTCCTGAAATATATGTCTCGGAATAGCATTAGCTCAATGAGCTATATGTTGTTATGAATTACCAAAACCACCTAGGGATAGTTGCACTTTCACACTCAGATCGGCACGACGCTTGTGCTCGGGCCCGTCCCTGCAGCGCTGATAAACCCGGCGATCAAACTCTGGTTCACGGCCTGCCTTGCATACACCACCTCGCAAGGTCCTCGGTGCCTCCGTCTCACGCCCTTGGG
Organism: Triticum dicoccoides; assembly: GCF_002162155.2. Lineage (NCBI taxonomy): Eukaryota > Viridiplantae > Streptophyta > Magnoliopsida > Poales > Poaceae > Triticum > Triticum dicoccoides. The sequence continues at coordinate 366,250,561 of NC_041393.1, read as the reverse complement.
GCTCTCGGCCTCCTTTTTCACCTACCTGCAGGTTCACTTGGCGATGAGCCAAAGGTCGGCTTGGGCAGCCACTGTCTAGCCCTGCGAGTCGCTTGTCCGGATAACTCCAAGGACGAAGGCTTCAGTTGATGTAGAGGGAGCTGGAGGTGTTGGTGCTGGAGCTGGTTGCACTGGAACTGTAGGAGCTGTGGCTGGTGTAGATGATGTTGCTCTAGTGTCTGTCACTGGCACTGCAGCTGACCTTTGAGCTCTAGGCACTCTGGCAAATACATTAGTGGTAGTCTTGCCCTTCCTCTCCTGCATGTCATCCTGCAGCTGCTCCACAACTGATTGAATCTCAGTTACCTTGACATCAAGATCATAGAATTTTTGTTCCATGATTCTTTGCAAGCTTTCCTGATTCTGAGTTAAGGTGGCCAACCCCTTCTCAATCCTTAGTGTTGATGCTATCAAGTAACCAAGCTGCTCCTGCTTGTTCTTCAAGAAATATTCAGATGCCTCCTCTTGAGTTGGCATCTTGGCAACTTTCTCCTTCCTAGCCTTCTCCTTCTTCTCTTGAGCTTGAAATGATGATGGTTCATCTTCATTCATGACAACCTCATTATCCTCAAAGTCTGGATAGAGAGGAAAATGTTCCCTATCCAATAGATATTTGCCTGTGCCCATCTTTGAGTTAATCAACTCCTGAATCTGAGGGGCATATCCACAACTCCTCTTATGATCTGCTGCAATCCTCTTAATAGTTTCTACTATAAGTCTCATGACCTTGAATTTCTATGGCACATCAAACAAATGCAACATGTTGATTGCATGCCCTCTGATCATGTTGTGGTCACTTGACTTAGGCAATAGAGTGTGCCTTAGGATCCAGTTGATTGCAGGCAGCCCTGACATAAGAAAGTGGACTGATCCAAAAGAGAAAGTCTCTAGGGCTTTGTTTGGGATCTCCTTGTACATATGTGCCATGGTATTACATCCCATTTTCTTCTTGGCATATACATCCAGATCATCATCATTTTCTTTTGGGGCATTTATCAGTTTTGCCCACTCCTCAACAGTTGACTGGTACCTTGTACCTTCAGACATCCAAACTATCCTTCCATCTGAATAGAAGTGTGCTGTGGAGTAGAATTGCATAATGAGTTCATCATTCCAGTTTGTGAGCTTCTGCCCAACAAAATCTGCAACTCCACAAGCAACAAAACTGTCTTGAACTCCTGGATAGTGTTCTTCATTCTCCTTCATGTAGGTCCAGTTGACCCACCTCATATCACACACAATGGGATTTTTGTCCAACAAGATTGTCTCATAGAAGTCCTACTGTTCCTTTGTATGGAACCTATAATCAACGGCAGTTCTTCTCCTTGTGGCATATGGATCCGCCATCCTCCATAGCCTCAACCCTGAATCTTTTCTGATGTTCATGTCCTCAGCTAGAGGATGGGCATCATTATGGTCTGGTATCTTGGGCTTGAGCTTCCTCAGAACTTGTCCTTCTTCATCTTCCTCCTCAGCAACCTCAGGCACTGGGGCCTTGTTCTTCTCAGCAGCTGGAATACTCCTGGTATTCCTCTTTGGTGCAGACTTGGCCTTGGGGGCAGCTTTGGGTGCTTCCTTGGGCTTAGATGTTGCAGCCCCTGATCTAATAGCATCTCCAATAAGCTTTGTTGCCTTTGGTGCTGGTGCAGCAAGCACTTCTTCTTCCATCATGGAAGGTTGCCCAACTACTCTGGCCATGGTCTTCTTGACCCTTTCCTTCCTTTTCTTTCCTTCAGCAGCTGTCTCTTCAGGCATCTCAGGCAGTTGAGTTGATGCTCTGGCTTTGGACATTGGTTGTCTCCCTGCAGGCCTTTTGATCTTCATGCCTGGCTTTACTGCAGTTGAACTAAGCACCTTCTTGTGCACTACCTTCTTGGAAGTAGCTTCATCCTCTTCAGCTCTATAATCCTCATCTTCAGAGTCTGAAGTTCTCTTCTTCCTTTGCCTGGTAGCAGCCTTAGGCAGGTTGCTAGGAGTGCTCCTGCTGCCTTCATCTGAAGTGCTAGAGGGACTAGTGCCCTCACTCATTTGCATCTGCCCTTCTGACCTGTTCTGACTGTCACTCTGGACTGACATGCTGCAAACTCTAACTGCTGACCCTGTGAAGAGTTATAGATGAGATGGAGTGGATGAGCATCACAAAATGCAAAGATTTTTGCAAAAGAATGATTCAAAAAATTCAGTTTTAGTCTTCCACAGAAAGCATTTTGGATCAACTGATTTTCAAACTCGGTGATACCGAAGCAGTTTTGGAACCTAAAATGATGAAATCGGTTGGACCGAGTCACAGTTCGGTGGCACCGAGACTACTAGGGTTTCACAAAGTCCTAAAATCGGTTGCACCGATTAGCAATTCTCGGTCAGACCGAGAGTTACTAGTGCAATGGCATAAGCCAAATCGGTGGGAGCGAGTTTTTCATCTCGGTGGGTCCGAGATGGTTTCGGCGGAAACCTAACCCTAAATTTTCAAATCTCATCTAATCTATGGATTGCATTGACTAGATCAAAGTGTTTCAATCGTGGCAAGAATCAATAAGAACTCAATGTGCTAGGAATTGGACGAGGATAGCACAGTGATCGAGTCCATACCCTAGCTTGGCAATGAACTCGCTACCGCGGCAACGGCGTGGTTGAATTCCGTTGACGGCGGCGGAGACCAGCGACAGGAGGCGGCTGTCAATGAGGAGACGATCCGGAGACCTTGGAGGTAGAACGAGCTATTGCGCGGGTGAAGGGGTTCGGAGAAATTTCCAAATTTTGCCCGTGACTATATATAGCCCGACCCTGTCGGTGTGACCGAGTGGAACAACTCGGTGGCACCGAGATGCATAACTGTGTTCAGTTACAGTAAGTTGGTGTGACCGAAAAGTTCAAATCGGTTGCACCGAGATTGAAAACCTAGATCGACTTAGTGATCTCGGTTGGACCAAAATGGAGGAATCGGTCAGACCGAGAAGCACAAAGAAGTTTTGGAAGTTTAAGTCTATGACGAATCGGGGACTCCGAGTGCTCCTCACATAGAGTGGTTCGAATCTGACTTGATCAAATTTTGTGATGTAGCATGAATAGAGTTTGAGATGAGAAAAGCATCGATAGCTAGAGAAAGTTCTTAGGCATTCTTGTCCATCCACTTGGCCAAAAGAAGGAAGAACCAAACAATCAAAACAACAAGTGGATGTCCTTGAATGAGTAAAATATGCACCAACATGCTCACACAATAAGATGGCAAATGAAATATGTGGCAAAGCATGCACAATCAATTCTAGCATCTATCAAACAATTGGCGATGACTAGGTCATCTATATATGAGTATATTGACTTAGGAGTCAAATGATAAACATTTGATCATAGGTCATACTCATCGTTTAAGCCCAAGTGGGGTTACCACTTTTACATAATGCATTGATATGTTCACACCATTAGAGTTGCTTTGACTCAAGTCTTAGAGTTAAGCTCCCCCTAGATGTGAGATCCCCTTTTAGGGGGATGAACTAACCTTGGGTTTTGTCAATGATGACTTCATGTAGGTGTTGAAGATGTGGATGCTCAATGTTGATGTAGATCATTTGGAGCAATCCATTGGAGTGAGTTGCACTTTCAACATACCTACATGGGTTAGTCCCACAAGGAACAAACAAGAATATCCATAGACATAGAGTGATGCACACACAAGATGATGTCCATGAAAACATTAGGTTACCTTGTTCCTTGCCTTACCAACATGAGGGTTTGTGACTCCTTGAACTAGTGCAAGATGTGGAAGTTGATTGCACTTGTCCTTGCCATAATAATATGAGTGAAGAATGTTGGCGGAGTCACCCTCAAGAACTCTCTAGTTCTTCTTCTTTGGGATCCACATCATCTTGATGGGAATCCTTGGAGTTGTAGTTGTACTTGATGAAGTAGAACTTGACGTAGTCTTGGGAATCCACTTGACGGAGGCCTTGGGTGCTTCTTCAAATGCATCAATCTCTTCTTGAAGCTTGTCCTTGCCTTTATGGTCTTGTGGTGGAAGATCATCTTGAGCTTGTGTTCCCTTCAAGGAAGTAGGATCATACTTCTCTTGTTGAGGAACAAACTTCGTCTTGGGGTATTGATCTTCTTCCCACTCAACTCCATTGGCATTGAACTTTCGTTCAAAACCAACACCTTGATTCTTCCGGTGCCTTCCTTGCTTGCGTACAATTTCCTAGAATTGCTTACTCCCGGCAAGTCTCTTGTAAACACCTTTCTCTATAATTCCCTTCAATAAGCTATTTTCTTGCTCAAGTGTAACTTGGCTAAGAGAATCATTAGTGGAATCAAGAGAACTACTAGAAGCAACAATATTGGATTTGTCATTGTTATTATTGTTACTACTAGAGGAAGTATCTTTCTTGTACTTGTTACTAGACTTGACTTGAGGCATGTAAGTAGATAGGAGTAAACGCTTGGCAATGTAAGAAGAACTTTTCTTACGAAGATCATCATTGATTGCTTTCAAGAACTCATGCTCTTGCTCAATATTGAGCTTTTCAAAGCGCGACTTCTCATGAGCCCTTAAAAGTTCTCGATGATTTTCGAAGATAGTTTCATGAGCTAACTTAAGAGTGTTTAGTTCTTTAGTTGGAAGCTCAATATTCTCCTTATCATTGTCATTCGTTTTATCTTGATTAGCATGATTAATTGACGTTTCATCATAGTATTCATCACTAGAGTTGTCAAATAGTAAATCATCATCCACAAGTAAGTCATCTTCATCACTATTGAAATCAACATACTCAGGATGTGTTACCTTTGGACCTTTGGCCATGAAGCATCTTCCAATTCCTTCATTTGGTGAATCAAATATGTCGTAGGAGTTGGTTGACACAAGTGCTAGACCGGCAACACCTTCGTCTTGAGTATGTTCAGAGCCGGAGTGATAGCTTCTCTCGGAGTGTTTGTCGGAGTCGGAGCCGGAAACCCATTCACCAACATGAGCTTGATGTCTTCGTTTTGTGTAGCTCCTTGATGACTTGTCCTTCCTTTCCGAATCTTTGCTTCTCCGTGAGGGTCTTCGTTCATAACGATCATCTCTACTCCTCCTCTCTCCTTGTGGTGATTCTTCTCTTCTACTTCTTCCTTTTGGAGAATCTTCTCTTCTATTGTAGGGTGTCGTACACTCATTGGAATAGTGTCCAGGCCTCCCACAATTGTAGCAATTGCGCTCTCGACTGGAAGATCTTTTGTCATGGTAAGACCTTGACTTGGAGCTTCTTTATTTGTTTCTACTCTTGTACAATTTGTTGAAGTTCTTCACCATTAAGCTCAATTCTTCATTGAAGGTTTGTTTCTCACTTGATGATGCGGGAGCTTCACTTGAGGCTTTGTAAGCACCACTTGACTTGTTGTGAAGTTCCTCCTTATCCTTGAGTGACATCTCATGAACAACAATCCTTCCAATGACTTCCATTGGTTTGAGATCTTTGCAGTTTGGCATCATTTGGATCAATGTGCACATGGTATCATACTTTCCATCCAATGCTCTTAGGATCTTATTGATGATGAATCTATCGGTCACCTCTTCACTTCCTAAGCCGGCAATCTCATTTGTAATAAGAGCAAGCCTAGAGTACATTTCAGCGACACCTTCACCATCCTTCATTTTGAACTTGTCAAGCTGACTTTGGAGCACATCCAACTTGGATTCCTTGACGGATTCGGTACCTTCGTGCATATCAATCAAAGTATCCCAAATTTCTTTTGCATTCTCAAGACGGTTGATTTTGTTGAATTCTTCGGGGCACAATCCGTTGAACATGATATCACAAGCTTGAGCGTTGCATTGTAGCATCTTCAATTCTTCCGCATTAGCTTCACGCTTTGGCTCTCTCCCATCAAAGAATTCACCTTACAAGCCAATACAAATAATAGCCCAAACGGCGGGGTTATGTCCGAGAATATGCATTTTCATCTTATGCTTCCAACTAGCAAAATTAGTACCATCAAAGTAAGGACCTCTACGGTGATAATTTCCCTCGCTAGACGCCATACTCTCCTAGGTTGTGAAACCAAGGCTATGACCACCAAAAGCTATGGAAATCAAAGCAAATGGAGACCAAAGCTCTGATACCACTTGTAGGACCTTGAAGTATGTCTAGAGGGGGGTGATTAGACTACTTGACCAATTAAAAACTTAATCTTTTCCAAATTTTAGAGTTTGGAAGATTTTAGCTATCTTAGGACAAGTCAAGCAATCATCACACAGTTCAAGCAAGCATGCAAAGAGTATATAGGCAGCGGAAATTAAAGCATGCAACTTGCAAGAAAGTAAAGGGAAGGGTTTGGAGGGTTCAAACGTAGTTGGAGACACGGATGTTTTTGGCGTGGTTCCGATAGGTGGTGCTATCGTACATCCACGTTGATGGAGACTTCAACCCACGAAGGGTAACGGTTGCGCGAGTCCATGGAGGGCTCCACCCAAGAAGGGTCCACGAAGAAGCAACCTTGTCTATCCCACCATGGCCGTCGCCCACGAAGGACTTGCCTCACTAGCGGTAGATCTTCACAAAGTAGGCGATCTCCTTGCCCTTACAAACTCCTTGGTTCAACTCCACAATCTTTGTCGGAGGCTCCCAAGTGACACCTAGCCAATCTCAAAGACACCACTCTCCAAGAAGTAACAAATGGTGCGTTGATGATGAACTCCTTGCTCTTGTGCTTCAAATGATAGTCTCCCCAACACTCAACTCTCTCTCATAGGATTTGGATCTGGTGGAAAGAAGATTTGAGTGGAAAGCAACTTGGGAAGGCTAGAGATCAAGATTCATATGGTAGGAATGGAATATCTTGGCCTCAACACAGGAGTAGGTGGTTCTCTCTCAGAAATGGTAAGTTGGAAGTGTAGGTTTAGTCTAATGGATCTCTCCATGAACGAAGAGGAGGTGGAGGGGTATATATAGCCTCCACACAAAATCTAACCGTTACACACAATTTACCAAACTCGATGGGACCGATTCAACAGACTCGGTCGGACCGATTTAGTAAACCTAGTGACCATTAGTGATTTTCGGTGGGACTGACATGCAACTCGGTAAGACCGGTTTGGTTAGGGTTATGGCATAACGTAACCTCGGTAAGACCGATTACACAAACTCGGTGAGACCGATTTTGGTAATAAGCTTTCCAGAGAGTTGGTCAGGTAAACTCGGTGGGACCGATTTGCTCTTTTCGGTGAGACCGAAATGTTACAAAAGGGAAACAGAGAGTTTACATTGCAATCTCGGTGGGACCGATCACTCACTTCGGTTTGACCAAAACGTTACGAAGGGAAACAAAGAGATTATAATCCCATCTCGGTGAGACCGAGATCCCTATCGGTAGAACCAATTTGCCTAGGGTTTGTGGCAGTGGCTATGACATTTGAACTCGGTGGCACCGGATAGGAAGAATCGGTGTGACCGATTTTGGCTTTGGGTTTAGGTCATTTGTGGATGTGAGAAAGTAGCTGAGGGTTTTGGAGCATATCACTAATCACATGAAGCAAGAAGCTCATTAAGCAACACCTCATCCCTCCTTGATAGTATTGGCTTTTCGTATAGATTCAATGTGACCTTGGATCACTAAAATGTAAAATGAAGAGTCTTGAGCTAATGAGCTTGAGCCAATCCTTTGTCCTTAGTATTTTGAGGGACCCACTTTCATCATCCATGCCATGCCATTCATTGAGCTTTCCTGAAATATATGTCTCGGAATAGCATTAGCTCAATGAGCTATATGTTGTTATGAATTACCAAAACCACCTAGGGATAGTTGCACTTTCACACTCACATCGGCACGACGCTTGTGCTCGGGCCCGTCCCTGCAGCACTGATAAACCCGGGGATCAAACTCTGGTTCATGGCCCGCCATGCATGCACCAACTCGCAAGGTCCTCGGTGCCTCCGTCTCACGCCCTTGGGGCTCTCGGCCTCCTTTGTCACCTACCTGCAGGTTCACTTGGCGATGAGCCAAAGGTCGGCTTGGGCAGCCACCGTCTAGTCCTGCGAGTCGCTTGCACGTTAAAGGGGGGCCTCCCGAGTATCGCGTCTTGGGAGCTCCTACTGGCTCTCTAGCCCTCACCCCCTGGCCTTGACCATGGCATTGCGACCTGGTATACCAGCGGCGGCTGAGCTCGCTCGAGGGCCGGGTCCCGAGGACGTAGAGCACTTTGGCAAGCAAGGCAGGAGAGTGGCCAAGATAGGCTGCACCTGACGGTACCACGGGCGCGATAGCAAGTATCACCTCCCCAATGGACTCAGACAGCAAAAAGACAAGTCTCGGCTCACTACAGCACCAGTTTCGCTCCACACGCCCTGCCTCGCAGTTCCACTTGGGCAGTTCACCTCCCCTTTTCGATTTTCTGTACAGCTGCTTGCGCGCCAAAGGGGACCTCATCAGCGTCGGATCTCATGGGCTCTTACCGGACCTTGGGCCGCTCACCTCCTAGCCTTGACCACGGCATCGCGACCTGGCATACTAGTGACGGCTGAAGCCTGCTTGGGGACTGGGTCCTGCCGGTGTAGAGCACCACGTTGTCTAGAGAAAAGAAAAAGGAGGAACCTATCAGAACTGGAATATGCGCATCCATCGCAAGATCAAAAGAAACGGCGTTGATATTAAATATATTCCGATCCTTACAAGCCCCACGGGGGCTGATCTCCATTTCACCCAGGGAAGGAAACTACTAGGTCCTACGGCGTCGTCGACGGCACCGGGCGGCAGCGGCAGCAGCACTCCGGCCTCAACGGGAGCTCGGTGGCACGTAGATGTCGTTGCTTGACTCCGGAGAATCACTGGGCTCAGGAGAGTCGTTGGATACCCAGGAGTCGTCGCTGCTGCTGGACGAAGCGCTGAAGGGGGCAGCGGCATATCCAGCACCCACTATGGCATCCCTCGAGCTGTCTCCCCCGGGGCAGCACTCCAGCTGCTTGCCCCGCTTGTTGAAGACCTTGAAGGATAGGATGGCCACACCGTCATACTCGAAGTGGATCGCCAGGGCTCCTTCCACACGGCAAGCCCGGGCGATCTCGCCCCATCCTCGCCTCATGAAGACGTCTCCAGGTGGCACTACCTCGACTTCAGCCCCGATGGCCAAGCTGCGGGACCCGTCATGCCGCAGCCACAGCTCCATCGGTCCCCTCGGAGGCAACTCGGGGTAAAAGAACCGCGGGAGTCGGATCCAGGTGTCGGAAGGCATCGCCGCCAACACCATGAACTCGCGCGAGCTACCCTCAGCGTCGGTCCGTGGTGCGGCCGGCAGGGCAATGGCTGCCCTGCCATCCTCATCGGGTGCTGCGCGGCGGCGCACTCCATCATCTTGAGCGTGAGCGTATAGGGGGAGAGGGAAACCAGGCGGAGGCCTCGATTGCCAAGGCCTGGCCACCTCTCGCCCCACACGGGTATCGTCAGGAAGGCGGATTCGTTTCTTCGGCGGGAGAGGGTCGGGCCCCTCCCTAGGGGCCTTCCCCTTCTCTGCCATGGAGAACCTCCAGATCGGCGCCATGGAAGCAAGATGGAGAGGAGAAGAAGCAGGAGGAAGCAAGACGAAAGAGAGATGGGCAGGGGCTCCACCCGCTCGCACATTTATAGCCAGGAGAAGGTAAATCGTCTCCCCCTGAGGGAGTCCTGGATTAGGGGGTATCCGGACAGCCGAACTATATGCTTTGGCAGGACTATTGGACCGTGAAGATACAAGACTCAAGACTCCATCCCATGTCCGGATGGGACTCTCCTTTGCGTGGAAGACAAGCTTGGTGATTCGGATATTAGATCTCCTTCTTTGTAACCGACTCTGTGTAAACCCTAGCCCCCTCTGGTGTCTAAATAAACCGAAGGGTTTAGTCCATAGAGGGACAATCATAATCATCATAGGCTAGCTTCTAGGGTTTAGCCTCTATGATCTCGTGGTAGATCAACTCTTGTAATACTCATATCATAAAAATCAATCAAGCAGGATGTAGGGTTTTACCTCCATCGAGAGGGCCCGAACCTGGGTAAAACATCGTGTCCCCTGCCTCCTGTTACCATTAGCCTTAGACACATAGATCGGGACCCCCTACCCGCGATCCGCCGGTTTTGACACCGACATTGGTGCTTTCATTGAGAGTTCCTTTGTGTCATCGCTGCAAGGCTCGATGGCTCCTTCAATCATCAACAACAATGCGGTCCAGGGTGAGACTTTTCTCCCCGGACAGATCTTCGTGTTCGGCGGCTTCGCACTGCGGGCTTACTCGCTTGGCCATCTGAAGCAGATTGATAGCTACGCCCCTGGCCATCAGGTCAAGTTCGGAAACTTGAACTACACGGCCGATATCCGCAAACACTTGATTTTCGAAGGATTCAGGCCTACGCCAGGAGCGTCGAACAGTCATGACGAGCACGGCTTAGACCTGCTGTCGGACAATACTCGGGATATCGCGCCTGCAGGAGCTCCGGACCTAAATCTGGGGAAGATTGCGATGTCCGACGATGGGTGGATGGACCCCGCCCCAGAGGCCACACACTCATCGGGGATAGAGCCAAACACAGGCTCCACCCCCAAGGAAGCTTGTGTCATTGGACCCCCGGACTCGTGTCTAGATGTAGGTTCCAGACCGCACGCCCCCGAGCCCACCGAATCTGGTTGGGCTCCGGTAATGGAGTTCGCCGCTGCGGATATTTTCCAGCAATCACCTTTTGGCGACATGCTGAACTCATTAAAGTCCCTCTCTTTGTCAGGAGACTCTCGGCCGAACTATGTCCGGCTCGAGTGGGAAGCAGTCGATGAGGGGATTCTTTGCCCACCCACCACCCACTTCGTTGCTATAGTCAATGATTTGACCGACGTGCTTGACTTCGACTCTGAAGACATCGACGGTGTGGACAACGGTGCGGAAGAAGAACAGGAACCACCGCCCACGAGGCACTGGACAGCCACCTCTTCGTATGACATATACATGGTGGACACTCCCAAAGAAACCAATGGCGATGTGGCAATGGAGGATAACCCCTCAAGGAAGAAGGTAATGTATGGGCGTCATCAGCGCCGCTCCAAGCCCCGCCACAACAATACCGGCACATGAGTCAAAAACAATCCGGACGGTGCCGAAGATGAATACAATCCCGATCAGCCTGCCTTCGAGCAGGCCGGACAGGCGATAGACGGATACTTGGAGGAGGACAACTATATGCCCCCCTTCGAAGACGAGGTGAGCCTCGGCGATGATGACTTCGGCATGCCTGAGGATCCCGCATAGCAAGTTCGCTTTAAGCGACGACTTATGGCCACGGGAAGAAGCCTGAAAAAGAAGCAACAGCAGCTCAAAGCTGACCAAGATTTGCTCACAGACAGATGGACCAAGGTCCTAGCAACCAAGGAATACGGACTTGACCGCCCCGCCAAAGGGTACACAAAGCACAATTCGCTACCTCAACCTGAGAAGAAGGCCCTAAGGCCCACAACCTGATGCCAATACATCACGGTCCGGGGCAATACGCAGGAAACGCGAGGCAGCATAAATAAACCTCGACGCAACAGACATAAGCGTCACAAAAATAATGATGACGACCAAGACAAGGGAGTTGGTGCCGAATTTCGCGGCCCCTAGTCCGGTCAGCAAAAAAACAGCTCATGCACATTCGGCCCGGGCAGCATACTCGACCAATCATGTCAAATTCATGGTACCCCTAGAATGGCGGCCAATCATACCAATAGAGAATGCCGGATCCTCAAAACAAAGCGGCCGGTCATACACCGGAAACAATGAAAGGAGATCTCAAACAACGAGAAGCCCAGACCACCAAACATGGCGAGGTCAAAGGAAGATCCTCCGTAAACCAACAAGGGAACGAATGCGTACTCCTCGGGATGCCGACTCAGCAATACAAGTCACCACATGGTACAAAAACACAGTCAATCATCTCCGATCACATAGACCGTCTAGACAATATCAACCATAGCAATTTAATTGCACCTACCATCAACCCAATAGTTTGCGGGTTCCATCTTACACGAGCCCCTATGGGCATAAACAGCAGCCAAACTCGCTGCGCTAGGACAATATTTGTCAGATAGGTATTGATTGCTCGAGGATCAAACCCATTAATAACATCTTTTAAAAAGATGTCGTCCCACGTGAAAAGGCCAAGTTTTACAGGCCCACCACCCTGGAGGTTGTCTCCGAACCACCAAACAAATAACACGCCAAAGAATAAGTCTTCAGCATTGTCCCCTTATACAATAACTACCGGGACGAACCGCGTTGGCTAGACTCAACGCGGTACAACAACAGGCCAAACCCATGTGACATGGTCACAATAATGGGCAAGGCCGAACTCCACCCGAAGAGTGGAAATTATACCGCCGCTGAGATAGCGAGTGGTGCCCTTTTATAGAACTTCGATTCGACAGCCAACCACCCGGATATCAACAGAGGAGTCCGAGCTACTTTACAGCATGATAGCCCGGCTTGGCCAGGCTCCGATCAGGCACCCGCGGCTCAGCCACCATATGACATGCAATTGCCTCTAAGCATTTGTCTTTATAGACTAACTTTTGCGTAGAACAGGACTGGCGACATGGAATCAGCTCGGACGCACAAGGCGGGAACACATAAGTACCCCCCAAGGAGACAGTCCAGATACACTTCGGATCCGCACACAGCCTCCACCAGTCCGGCCACGACAGGTTCCGCCAGCACACCTCTTTTCATAAGCATAAATTGTACTCATACGCATAGGCATGTCACTCTGCTACAATACATAGACTTAGATAACACTTACCGGCCGTCGTTCCTCATTGACGCCTTTTTCGTCACAACGGCACCCGCACATAGTGTCATGCCCCATTATGCCAGGGGCTTCATAGTACTCATTGTCGGTGTCAAAACCGGCGGATCTCGGGTAGGGGGTCCCGATCTGTGCGTCTTAGGATGATGGTAACAGGAAGCAAGGGACACAATGTTTACCCAGGTTCGGGCCCTCTCGATGGAGATAAAACCCTACTTCCTGCTTGATTAATATTGAAGATATGAGTAGTACAAGAGTAGATCTACCACGAGATCGTAGAGGCTAAACCCTAAGAGCTATCCTATGATGGTATGATTGTAATTGTGATCGGCCTTCTAAGGACCAACCTCTCCGGTTTATATAGACTTCGGAGAGGGCTAGGGTTTACACGGAGTCGGTTACAAGGAAGGAAATATAATATCCAGATCGCCAAGCTTGTCTTCCACGCAAAGGAGAGTACCATCCGGACACGGGCCGGAGTCTTGAGTCTTGTATCTTCATGCTTCAATAATTCGAACGATGTATATAGTTCGGCAGTCCGGATACCCCCTAATCCAGGACTCCCTCAATAGCCCCTGAACCAGGCTTCAATGACGGTGAGTCCGGCATGCAGTCTTGTCTTCAACATTGCAAGGCGGGTTCCATCTCCGAATACCCCAATGTATCTGCTACGACAAATAGTGTCCGGCTCTGCAAGATGATCTTCACATACCATTGTAGGGAGCATAGCATAAATCCATTCTGCTGACAATCTTTGTATGCCATGCCCTTGCATCGTGGCCTGGTCCAACACGAACCGGCGTTTCTTGCCCCACCTCGACTCACATTTCCAGGTGGTTTTATTGGCACGTCCTGCCAAAGCAGAGATCGTGTTCCTCTTATTACGGGATCTTCCATCAATATGGGCGTGTGTGACCCCATGACGACCGTTGGTATGACTCCGTGTATTTTTGGATAAGTCTCAAGCGGTCACGCTGAGGACTCTTGATATTCATCCCCTTTATAAAGGGGTCGAGGCCTATGCCTCTTTTCCACCTCCATTGCTCCTTCTCACACCTCGAGTTCTAACACCCAAGACCTAAGCTCCAACACCCCAGATCATCCAATATGTCCGGATCCAACGCAAAAGGCCGGTGGGTGGCCTCCTCGATCCAAGAGGAGGACATTACGAAGCTTAGGGAGGTCGGATACGTGACCGCCGATATCAAGCACAGGCTTCCTGCTCCGGGGCAAGTTATCCCTACACCGGAGCCCAATGAGAGCGTTTTGTTTGTCCCTCACTTCCTCTGAGTCCTGGGCCTCACCCTCGACCCCTTTGAGAGGGGGCTCATGTTCTACTATGGGTTGGATTTTCATGATCTGGCTCCAGATGATATCCTCCATATCTCGTCGTTCATTATTGTGTGCGAGGCTTTTCTCCACGTCACCCCACACTTTGGCTTATGTCTCAATACCTTCGATGTGAAGCCGAAGATGATCGAGGGGCGACATGCGGAGTGCGGAGGTGCCATAATAAGCAGGAACACCGATGCCCCATGGCCAGAGGGTTCTTTCCCGGAAGTATCCGATCTATGGCAACGAAGGTGGTTTTATGTTACGGCTCCCAGAGGCACAAAGTGGGTAGCCGCCCCTGAGTTCCGCTCGGGCCCTCCATCATGTTTGGCGTCTTGGACCGATGTAGGATGGAATTCGGCGCCGCTAGTGATGTACTAATACTACATAATCACATCGGGGAGCTTCTTGAGAGGGACATAAATCTTGTCAGCATAATTCAAGTGATGTTAATCCGACGGATGTTGCCGTGCAAACGACGGCCTCTCCGGATGTGGGAGTTCAATCCGGAGGGTCCGCGGACTATTAAGCACTTCTTCGGCCTGAAGCTCGAAGGGATGTGTAAATTATTCTTCGGACCACAAGTAAAGTGTCCGGACACCACCGAGGATGCGGGCCTAAGCTGCAATCGCCTAGATGCCCAATTAAGTAACCTTAAAGCCGGAAACTTCATTTATATTTGTCATAACCATTATTCTGAAAAACCCTCCGTGGCCAGGAATGGCTCAACGAGGTGGAGAGAATTAGGTGTTCGGCGCCACTTCCTGAAGGCTCGCCTGGTCCAACCGTTGCCAAGATGCTTGGCCAGGTGCTCAGCAAGATCCCCTCAGGGAAAGGCGAAGGAAAGGGTAGTGAAGCCGAACTTCACACACTACACATCCAAACTGGGGGAATCTTTCCTCTCCTGAGGAGGATAGTCGGGAAGGGGAGGCCAAAGCCTCCTCCCCGCGCGGGAGGAAGAAGGCTGCCTCCGAAGACTTGGAGGCGGAGATGCCCAAGTAAGGGAAGAAGGTATCACCAGGGGGCTCTGCCGTGACGGGCACCCTCACCGCGTCATGACCACCAACGGGCCAGTCCTCCACCGAGCTGTAAGTTAATCATTAATTTGAAGGTATGGTGTTTCTCCTAGATCCATAACTGGGACTTCGTCTTTTGCAGTCCGGCGAGCAGCTCTTCTCAATAGAGTTCGTCTTTAGGGGATCTTCCTCCAGAGATGATGGAGAGTGAGACCCCACCCACCTCTCCGCCTCATGAAGTGGGCGACACTGAGGTGTCATCACAGAGGTGTCCGTATCTGTCGGAGCATTTGGCTCCCACGGGGGGCGATGAGAAGGGTCCGACACAGTTCGGCGTCCGGCCGGATGTACTGACAGCCCTTCTAGAGCGAGCCACGCTCTCGGAGGAGCACCGCTCATTAATGAGCATGGTGCTCATGAAGATTTCATCCGCTACAAGCAGTTTGAATGAGGCATTTATGAGCCTGCTCAAAGGCTTTGAGGTATGTAGTGAAAAATGCACTATTTTTTGGTTGTGAAGCACGCGCTAGGTGTGCTCCCTATGGAGAGTAGCCCATGAGACTCTGGTTGCCCGCCATAGGGGGCAAATGGGGGATCATATAGTAATGGTTGTGTTGTACATGTGCGCAGGTATCTAAGGATCCGGCAGCCGACCAGTCTGTTGAAGTTGCCAAATTAAGGAGGCAGATCGGATCTATCGATGCCGATATCACGCTGGTGAACAAACGGCTGGAAGAGTCACAGGGTATGTGCTCTACTTCCCTTATTATGTTGTATAGAAAAATGCGAGAGGGGCATACTATTACTGCAATGTGTTTGTACTGCAGATGGTGCTGCTGCCGTGGAGGCCCTGAGGGAGGAACTTTCTCAGGCCAAGGAACAAGCTCGGGCTAGCAATGCGGCTGCCTAAAGGCGGCCGAAGAATTGGGAGCCGAACAGGCTGCTCATCGCCGAAGCAAGGAAAAGATAGCCGAAATGGCTGGGGAGTTGAAAAATGCCGCTGACCGGTATGTACTCCTTGAAAAGGAGAATAAGGCTAGTTCGGCCGAGCTGGACAAGGCACTTAATGCCACCAAAGAGATGCGGACCGAGATCCGGGGTATGCGGGAGGAGCTCCAACAGGCCAACAAAATCGTGGCTGGGGGCTCCTACTTACTGCGGACGAAGTTGCTGGATCCAAAGTATGCTCCCCTGGCTGGACGCTGGAGTCCTGCAGACGCATATGTGAACATGGAGAATAGTACAGCTGACGCTGCCATGTTCTTCGAGGGTCAAGGTGATAAGGAAGTGGAGAAGCTTTTCTGGTTGCAATTCAATGTTCGCACTCGCCCACTGCCGCTAAATGAGAAGGTGGCTGCTGTGGCGGAGCTTCACAGGCTGTCCGGGATTGCAATGCGGTCTGTAATAGACCATCTTTGGCCGAAGGGGCCTAAGCCAGACAGTTACTTTGGTTTGGTGCAGCAGTTCCTTGGGGCCGTGTCTCGGATTGATGTCATGAGGAGGTCGACGTGCATAGAGGGTGCACGAATGGCTCTTGCCCGCGTTAAAGCCTATTGGACGGATATGGAGGCCACCATTATAGCAACCCAGGATCCGGCGGGAGGCCAATATCCGGCCGTGCACTACTTGGCGTAGGTCACAGAAGGTGCCCGCCTAATAGAGGCGCAGTGCTTGAAGAATGTCTTGTTCGAGTGTTAAGTCGAACCATTGTAAAAACAACTTTTATTTTTATTATGAGGCTATATTTATACTTTTTGCCCGAAAATATGATTGTGTCCCCTTTGCGGCCGTTTTTATATAAATATAGGTAATCCGAAAGTTAGCAGTCGTTGGCTTCAGCCCCCACGCATACAATGCAGGGGTGTTCGCGAAAAATATGCTTAATCACACTTGATCCAACGTCCTGGTCCATTAAGGAGGTGATCACACGTCGAACTAGGCAACCGGACTATATAGCTGTAACACTTTCGCTTAGCCATGGGGGTCTAACGGTGGGGCTTCTATGTAGCCCCTGGTACCTTCGCGTGCATCCGAATACGGGCGCGTATGTACATGGCCGGGAAACGGCCCTTCGTTAATGCGGAGGAATCCTAAAGATTCCGGTGAGTCTTTGATTGGTTGAACAGCCTCTCGTTGTATCATGACAGTCAGTTTTCGGCTTTCTCTACTGAGGTGCACATTCGGAATAACCAGGGCACAATCGCAGTAGTTCTCCTTTGGCCGCCTTAGCCGATAATAACGGAACGTAAGGCGGCAAACCCAGGAGCCGGGCAAACCCAACATTTGACCAAAGACATGATTCGAAGCTGATGCATATAAGGCCAAACTCGTGACGCCAAACACTCCCGAAGGTATTCGGTCTTTGTAAAAGAAAACAGGCTGACGAAAGCCTATTATAAACCCTAAATTTCCAGGTACGTGCGTTTAATCTGTCGTGGCGAGATGCCAATAACAGCAGTATCCTCTATGGGTATTGAACCCATGGGATGGTTAAACAACAAGAGGCAATAGAAAAGGTTTACACAGGGGCTTAATCTAAAAAGAAACCTGTTGAACGGGGCCCTGCTGCACGTCTGCGCCTTTGTCTCCGTTGTGCCGTATCCTGGAAGGGTATCACACGAATGTTGTCTGTGGAAAAAACAAAACTCATAGGAGAGTACAACGTAAGTATGCGATGGATAATAAAAGTGTAAGATGTTGGCCTGCCAATAAGTTTGAGCCAAGTGTGGGGCTGCATTAAATATTTATAGCCCCTGGTGTCCGCTATGGGATTACATATACGGTGCCCTGGTTCAGTTTTATCTGGGCTACCGGACTCGTCTAACCGTGTCTGTGGTCTTAATGACCAGTCATGTTTTTTGATATTGGAGGCCGCTTACAGTCCGGCCGCCAGGGCCGCCGCATGTTCCTCTGCGTGTGAAGAGCGCTCTGTGATTCGGCTAACAGTGATGACGCCACGTGGACCGGACATCTTGAGTGTAAGGTAGCCATAGTGCGGCAATGCGTTGAAGCGGGCAAAGGCCGTTCTTCCAAGCAATAGCCGATTTGGAAGGGTGCGATGGTGAAGAGTAGTTCTTCGCTTCTAGAGTTGCCTGAGGAGCCAAATGTTACCTCCAGTACGACGGAGCCCCTGCCGTAAGCTTCAACGCCTAGTATCCCCCCTTCAAAGGTGGTGTTGCTTTGGCTAATTCTGGATGGGTTTATCCTCATCCTACAGAAAGTGTCCTCGTATATTAAGTTGAGACTACTACCGCCGTCCATGAGGACATGGGTGAGACGGTATCCGTCGATTATTGGGTCCAGCACCAATGCCTTTGATCCTCCACGCTGAATACTAGTTCGGCCGTCCATGTGATCGAAGGTGATCGGATAAGACATCCAGTGCGCGTCTCTATGCGCGTGTTCGGGCCTTCTCGTGGATGTGTGAGTCGCGTGGATCATGTTTACTGTTTTAACCTCTGGCAGGAACTTTTTCTATCCCCTAGTGTTTGGCTGGCGAGGTTCATCGTCGTCTTCACTTGGTGTTTCCCTCCCCTTGTGTTTGGCATTTAATTTGACAGCCTGCTTCAAGACCCATCATTCTCTATGCGTGTGGTTCGCAGGTTTTTCGGGGGTGCCATGAATTTGGCATAGTCTGTCTAGGACTCTGTTCAGACCGGACGGTCCCTCTTTGCTGCCTTTTAATGGCTTCTTTTGCTGATCAGGTCGAGAGCCGTTGAATCCGGCATTGACCGTTGTGTTGTCCGGGCTCTCTTCCTTGTTTTGGCGTTTGTTTTTATTACGCCGTGGCTTCCCCTTTCCATCTCTTATTTCGGATGTGCTGGGGTCGTTGGTGCCTTTACGGGCTAGCCAGCTATCTTCACCCGTGCAAAAGCGGGTCATAAGGCTTGTTAAGGCTGCCATTATCCTTGGCTTTTCTTGGCCGAGGTGCCGGGCAAGCCACTCGTCGCGGATGTTGTGTTTGAATGTTGCTAAGGCTTTGGCGTCCGGACAATCAACAATTTGATTCTTCTTAGTGAGGAATCTGTTCCAAAGCTTGCGGGCGGACTCTCCGGCTGTTGGATTATGTGACTTAGATCGTCTGCATCCGGAGGCCGAACATAAGTCCCTTGAAAGTTGGCCCTGAAAGCGTCCTCGAGTTCCTCCCAACTCCCGATTGAATTTTCGGGGAGGCTTTTCAACCAGTGTCGAGCTGGTCCCTTCAGCTTGAGGGGAAGGTATTTGATGGCATGGAGGTCATCCCCATGAGCCATGTGAATATGCAGGATAAAATCCTCAATCCAGACCCCTGGGTCTGTCGTTCCATCATATGCCTCTATGTTCACAGGTTTAAAACCTTGTGGGAATTCATGGTCCAGTACTTCTTATGTGAAGCACAGGGGGTGAGCAGCCCCTCTGTATCTGGGCGCGTTGTGGCATGCAGTCGGCTGTTGTTGTGTCCGGTGTTTATTCCGAATTGGTATTTGGCTTGTACGATCGTTTTGGTGACCATAGTCCCTCGCCAGGGTGTGTCCTTTAGATCCATAGATGGACCTGGTTGTACCGGCTTTCTTATCCAGATGCTCACGTAGATCGTGCGCGGCGTCGGTAGCCGTTCTGTCGCGGTTGTGAAGCGGTACGTGTGGTCTCCTAGTCGTATTATTCTTTGGTGGAACGGCCTCGTTGTCGAATTCTGGCAGTAGTTTGCTTTTTGGATAGCTTTTTGTATGGCGATCATCGCCATATCTGTCTTCAGTGTCTAGCACTTTATTCCATCTGTGACTGAGCATTTCCTGTGTGTCTGTGAGCCCTTGCTTCTGCTTCTTTAGACTTCTCGCTATGGCCATAAGCTTTCGGTGGAGGTTGTCTCTTCCACACATTCTTCCGGAATGATGAATGCATCATCGTCCGGACTGTGTTCTTATCCTGGGGTGGTTTGATGAGCTCGTCCCTCCGGATCATTGTGATCGGGCATCTGCTCCGAACTTGTTTGGCGTGACCTGGCTTGTCCTGCTCCATCGCTGGGTCCATGTGGTCGTTATTGCCTTCGCGGTTTACTGGTATGTCGATCCTTCTTGCGCTTTTGTCGCTATTTTTACTGTGGTTGGACTTTGAGCGGCGTCTGCGCCGCCGTTTTGGCTTTTGCCCGGGTGTTTTATCTTCCGGATTATCGTTGTTGTCCTTCTTGGGTGTATCCACCATGTATATATCGTGTGACGAGGTAGTAGTTCCGCGCCCCAGAGATTCTGAAGCTTCTCCTGCATCGTCGTCCATACCGTCGATGTCTTCGGAGTCGAAGTCAAGAACGTCGGTTAAATCATCGATCGTGGCAATGAAGTGGGTGGTGGGTGGCAGCGAATTCCTTCGTCGCCTGCTTCCCACTCAAGCCGAACATAGTTCGGCCCAGAGCCTCCTGACAAAGAGAGAGACTTTAATGAGTTCAGCATGTCGCCAAAGGGCGAGTGCTGGAAAATGTCCACAGCGGTAAACTCCATTACCGGAGCCCAACCGCGCTCGACTGGCTCGAGGATGTGCGGACCAGAACCAACAACCGGATACGAGTCCGGGGGCCCGGGGTTACAGGCCGCCACAGAGGTGAGTCCTGTGTTCAGCTCCACCACCGATGAGTATGCGGCCTGCAGGGCGGGGTCCACCCCTCCGTCCTTAGGCAACGCAACCTGCTCCAGATTTAGATCCGGGGCTACTGCAGGGGTGATATCCCGAGCATTGTTCGACAGCAGGTCTAGGCCGTGCTCGTCATGACTGTCCGGCGCTCCTGGCACAGGCTAGATTCCGTTGAAGATCAAGTCTCCGCGGATATTGGCCGTGTAGTTCAGGTTTCCGAACCTGATCTGGTGGCCGGGGGCGTAGCTATCGATCTGCTCCATATGGCCAAGCGAATTGGCCCGTAGTGCGAAGCCGCCGAACACAAAGATCTGTCCAGGGAGAAAAGTCTTGCCCTAGACCGCGTTGTTGATGATTGAAGGCGCCATCAATCCTCGAAGCGACGACACAGAGGAACTCTCAATGAAAGCACCAATGTCTGTGTCAAAACCGGCGGATCTCGGGTAGGGGGTCCCGATCTGTGCGTCTTAGGCTGATGGTAACAGGAAGCAAGGGACACAATGTTTACCCAGGTTCAGGCCCTCTCGATGGAGGTAAAACCCTACGTCCTACTTGATTAATATTGAAGATATGAGTAGTACAAGAGTAGATCTACCACGAGATCGTAGAGGCTAAACCCTAAGAGCTATCCTATGATGGTATGATTGTAATTGTGATCGGCCTTCTAAGGACCAACCTCTCCGGTTTATATAGACTTCGGAGAGGGCTAGGGTTTACACGGAGTCGGTTACAAGGAAGGAAATATAATATCCGGATCGCCAAGCTTGTCTTCCACGCAAAGGAGAGTACCATCCGGACACGGGCCGGAGTCTTGAGTCTTGTATCTTCACGCTGCAATAATTCGAACGATGTATATAGTTCGGCAGTCCGGATACCCCCTAATCCAGGACTCCCTCAATAGCCCCTGAACCAGGCTTCAATGACGGTGAGTCCGGCATGCAGTCTTGTCTTCAACATTGCAAGGCGGGTTCCATCTCCGAATACCCCAATGTATCTGCTACGACAAATAGTGTCCGGCTCTGCAAGATGATCTTCACATACCATTGTAGGGAGCATAGCATAAATCCGTTCTGCTGACAATCTTTGTATGCCATGCCCTTGCATCGTGGCCTGGTCCAACACGAACCGGCGTTTCTTGCCCCACCTCGACTCACATTTCCAGGTGGTTTTATTGGCACGTCCTGCCAAAGCAGAGATCGTGTTCCTCTTATTACGGGATCTTCCATCAATATGGGCGTGTGTGACCCCATGACGACCGTTGGTATGACTCCGTGTATTTTTGGATAAGTCTCAAGCGGTCACGCTGAGGACTCTTGATATTCATCCCCTTTATAAAGGGGTCGAGGCCTATGCCTCTTTTCCACCTCCATTGCTCCTTCTCACACCTCGAGTTCTAACACCCAAGACCTAAGCTCCAACACCCCAGATCATCCAATATGTCCGGATCCGGTTTATATAGACACCGGGGAGGGCTAGAGTTTACATGGAGTCGGTTACAAGGAAGGAAATATAATATCCGGATCGCCAAGCTTGTCTTCCGCGCAAAGGAGAGTCCCATCCGGACACGGGCCGTAGTCTTGAGTCTTGTATCTTCACGCTTTAATAATCCAGACGGTGTATATAGTCCGGTAGTACGGATACCCCCTAATCCAGGACTCCCTCACTCATAATATGGCAACAAAGTCTGGTCACCTTCTCGGTCGCTCGGCGCCCCGAACTTATAGCACTATATGCATCAGCTCCGAATCATGTCTTGGGTCATTAGTTGGGTTTGCCTGACTCCCATGTTTTGGTACCTTACGTTCCGCTCCATCGGCTAAGGTAGCGCTGGGAGGAGTACTGTGATTGCGTCCCGGTTCTTCCGGACGAGCACCTCAGTAGAGAAAGCCGAAAATTGGCTGTCATGATACGACGAGAGCTGGTCAGCTGTTCGAGAGGTTGTAAAATCTTTAAAGATTCATTCCACATAATGCCATAACAAATGCAAAGTGCGACGGATCGTCCTTCCGATCAGGCGCTGTTAGAGCCCCTCGTACGGTCCTCCGAACACCGGGGGTTGCGCCTACCATACTCGAATTCCTATGGCTAAGTGAGAGTGATAAAGCCCTGTAGTCTGATTGCCTAGTTCGCGGTGATGAACACCTCCTTCACGGACCCAGAAATGGGATAAAGAGTGTTCAGGTATGTCCTGAACACCCCCGTACTTTCTACGTGGGGGCAGAAGCTGACGACTGGCCAACTCTCAAAATTTATATATATATATAATGGCCGCACAGGAAGAAAAACCTTCATATAACAGGCAATAAACAATAACAGTGCAAGTATTCCGCATTACAAAGGACAGCATGACTGCCCTCAGGGAAATATAGTGTCTTTGGTACACTGTTCCGCCATAAGGCGGGCTCCTTTCAGGACACCCTCATAATACAATTCGGGCTTGCGATGCTCCTTACCCTCCGGTGGTCCCTCAGTCATCAGCTTTTCAGCATCAAGCTTCCCCCAGTCCACCTTCGCATGGGCAAACGCCATGCGCGCACCCTCTATGCAGACCGATCGCTTAATGACTTCGAGCCGAGGGCAAGCACCAACTATCCGCTTCACGAGTCCAAAGTAACTCCTTGGAATTGGCTCAGCGGGCCACAACCGGACAACTAAGTCCTTCATGGCTAGTTCGGCCGCCTGGTGCAGTTCGACCAGCTGCTTCAGTTGATCGATAAAGGGCACTGGATAATTCGGCGCCAAATACTGCGACCAGAAATGCTTCTCCGCAGACTTCTTCTCTCCAGTCCCGTAGAATTGGGCAGCATCAGATATGCTGCGTGGCAGGTCCACAAATGCTTCTGGCGAAACAAGAACTCAGTTTGTCGCTTAGAGTTTCTCCTATTACTACATAAAAATTGCTTTGAACAAATAAAAGCCTTACCAGCCGCAACCCTCTGCGCTTCCTGAATGTCCTTCAAAGTACCTCGGGCTTCCTCCCGAGCATCATTTGCGGCTTGGAGAGCTTGGGCGACGTCGGATTCTTTACTTGCTAGATCCTGCTCCAAATTCTCACTTTTCTTCACAGCCTCCTGAAGCTCTCGCTCAGCTTCAATGCCCTGGCCTCGTGCTTCTCGCGAAGAGCCTGCTCCGCGGCGGCCATCCTGTCGGCTTCGGCCACAACATTCTTCAATGCCTCAATTTAGGCATTTGCTCCTGGAGCACATAATACAAGTATTTTCATGAGGCACAACTTCTCATTTGCGCTTAACTTGTCAAAAGGTTTTGACATACCTTGCTTGTCCTCCAACTGCTTTTTCACTCGGCCAAGTTCCTCTTCGGCCCGTTCCATACTCTGCTTTAGTCCAGACAGCTCCGCATTATGAGAGGTGGTCGTCGTTACAGACGCCTGTTTTCGAACAAAGAGATATATGTCATCAACCCAGTCTCCTGAGAAGTGGAATTTTGATCCCCTGTCCGGTTCCCTCTTTCTTTCAACGGACAATGCATCAGGGCCTACCGGTCACACTATGACAATCTTCAAAGGTTTCTAAAAACATACCTCAAAGCCTTTTATAAGGCTAAGGCAGGATTCATTCAGTCCGCTCTCAGCAGACTGAATCTTTTCAATCACCGCACCCATGAGGGCGCGATGTTCATCAACGATGGACGCATCCTTTAGCACCGTCGATAGGCCGCCCCGCAGCTCTGCTTGGACAGAGGTTGCTGGTGGAGCGGGCTTGCCTCCCTCCATTAAGGGGGGCTGCTCGTTCAATCCTGGAACGTTAAAGGTCTCCAGGACTTAGTGTGGCTGCGAGCCAGATCTAAGATCGCCCCCGCCGTCGATGTTTATGGGAACCGTCGCTCCCGTGTATCCGGCCCCGAAGGTGTGCCCTCCTTGGTCTGGGCCCTGCTGGGACGACACCTCGGTGTCATGCCCAGGCTTCGGGGAAGGGGCCTCCGGAGGCGTCTCGCTCTCCAGGGCATCTGAGCTCAGCGAATCCTCCGAGGAGGACTGTTCGGCGCGAGACCTCGCCGGGCTGCACAAAGTAGGGCGCATGTTAAAATATTGCACCTTAGTAATCCTGGGCGCTTAGGCGTATTCGGATTTCATGTACTCACGATTTTACCAGGGGCTGGGCCCTGGGATCCCACTTCGGGCTACTATTGGCAGCCGTGGTGGATGCCTCTAGGTGGGAACTCTTTCCCCTCTTCGGCGATTCGGCCTCCAAGGATGAGGAGGCCGTCCTTTTCTTTCCTCCCCCCGTGGAGGACTCGTCTTCCTCCTTCTCCTCTCCGTCTTCGGAGGAAGGATGGTTGCTGGAGTCTTCGGATTTTGTGTCCGAAGCACCATGGTGACGGAGGCCGCTCCGGGTCTCCTTTGCCTTCTTGGAGGCCTCTTTCTTCGGCGCCTCCTAAGGTGCCGGGACCAGCATCTTCGTCAGAAGAGGTCCCGCCGGTTCCTCCGGCAGCGGGGTCGGACAGTGTATCCGCCCCACCTTCTTCGTCCATTCGTGGGGGAATTGCAGAAAGCATGATAAAGCGTCTCCCTCGGAATATGCCAACTAAACATGGAATATAGCGATGACTTATTGGGCTTGCAGGGCAGGACAGTTGGTACCTGCGGTCCTCAGAAGAGCCCGACCACGGTTTACCAGACTTGAAGAGCACCTTCCAGATGTCCTTGTGTGAGGAGCCGTAGAGCTCCCGTAGGGTCTGGTGCTCGGCTGGATCGTATTCCCACAAGTTGCAGGCTCGGTGCTGGCAAGGGAGAACCAGGTGAACTAACATCACCTGGACTACATTGACAAGTTTGACATCCTTGTCTACCATGCTCTGGACACATGTTTGGAGCACCGACAGCTCACCATATGAGGACCAGTTCAGGCCCTTCTTGGGCCAGGACGTGAGCCACATCGGGGCTCCGGATCTGAATTCAGGAGCAGCGGCCCACTTCTTACCACGCGGCTCGGTGATATAGAACCACTGCTGCTGCCACTCCTTGACGGAATCATTGAAGGTACCCGTTGGCCATGTGACCTTGGGCATCTTGCTCACCATGGTGCCGCCGCACTCAGCGTGCTCGCCGTTAACCACCTTGGGCTTCACATTGAAGATCTTCAGCCATAAGCTGAAGTGGGGCGAAATGCGGAGGAAGGCCTCACACACGACAATGAACGTCAAGATATTGAGGAAAGAATTAGGGGACAGATCATGAAAATCAATCCCGTAATAATACATGATGCCGCGGACAAATGGGTGTAGGGGGAACCCAAGCCCGCAAACAAAATGAGGAAGAAACACGACCCTCTCGTGGGGCTCCGGAGTGGGGACGATCTGTCCCGCCGTCGGAAGACGGTGGCGATTTTCTTGCTCAGGTACCCGGTCTCTCGGAGCTTTTTGATATCCTTCTCCCGGACGGTAGAGGCCATCCATTTTCCTCCTGCTCCGGATTTGGACATCTTCGGAGAACCTCTCTTCGGTGGAGAAGACGAGTTCTTGGGCGCTAGGGCTCGAGCAAAGGGCAATGGACGAGCGGAAGGGAAAGGCGTGGGTAAAGAGGAAGATACCTTATCTCTTTATAGAGGCAATAAAAGCTTTTGCGCCTCCCCACTTGTCTAGTGGAACCCGCTCGTTCCCCTCTCACCGCTATTGGCGGTGCGATTGGCCTGCCCATGCCCATGTAAATGAAAGCCCCGCGATAAGAGGAACACGATCTCCGCTTCGATGAGACGTGCCAAGGAAAC
Organism: Triticum dicoccoides; assembly: GCF_002162155.2. Taxonomy (NCBI): domain Eukaryota; kingdom Viridiplantae; phylum Streptophyta; class Magnoliopsida; order Poales; family Poaceae; genus Triticum; species Triticum dicoccoides. Next base: position 366,224,076 of record NC_041393.1, on the reverse strand, counting down.
TGCCTCGCGATATGTGCGGTAGCTGGCCGTGGGAAGACGGTTCAGTAATGACTCAACCGTGGTGTCGTGTCATGTTATCTAAAGATGTCAGCAGATTATATTTGTGGAATATCATTCTCTCCGTGATGGCATGTGAGGATCGTGTTGCAGATCCGGACACGATTTAATTGTTCAGTAATTACTTTGGAGTATTCAGAGACGGAACCCGCCTTGCAATGTCGAAGACAAACTACGCACCGGACTCATCGTCATTGAAGCCTGGTCCAGGGGCTACTGAGGGAGTCCTGGATTAGGGGGTATCCGGACAACTGGACTATATGCTTTGGCCGAACTGTTGGACCGTGAAGATACAAGACTCAAGACTCCGTCCCGTGTCCGTATGGGACTCTCCTTTTTGTGGAAGACAAGCTTGGCGATCCGGATGTTAGATCTCCTTCTTTGTAACCGACTCTGTGTAAACCCTAGCCCCCTCCGGTGTCTATATAAACCGGAGGGTTTAGTCCATAGAGGTACAATCATAATCATCATAGGCTAGCTTCTAGGGTTTAGCCTCTATGATCTCGTGGTAGATCAACTCTTGTAATACTCATATCATCAAGATCAATCAAGCAGGAAGTAGGGTTTTACCTCCATCGAGAGGGCCCGAACCTGGGTAAAATATCGTGTCCTCTGCCTCCTGTTATCATTAGCCTTAGACACACAGATCAGGACCCCCTACCCGAGATCCGCCAGTTTTGACACTGACACCCCCCATGATTTCTAGCAATGATGATCCTCTCTGCATGCAGTATGCAGTTGTCAAGTCGAGAAGTTGCCAAAGCATCATGGGGAAACAGAGTCGCCCACGTCCAATTAATCGCCACGCGTCATCAAGGCGCAGGCAGTTGGGGCCCGCGGTGCTTCGCACTTGCCCTTTGGCTTCACCTGGAAGCCAAGTCCGAGCGTGCCTTGGGCCCGGGGGCTACTGTCAGTGTCTTGGACTTGGGGGTATCCAGTCTTGCCTGCCTGCAGCCCACCACGTGGCTTCATTGACGGCCTGTCCTGGACTTGTCTGTGTCTTTGTGTCTCTGTGAGCTCCCCGCGCTAGGCTTAGGAGGATCGCGAGTAGGCAGGCTAGGCAGGTTGAGATCTCTGCATGCACCCAAGAGTTCGAACCTCTCAAGGGTTGTCGGATCCCTAAATCCGACAAAGTGGTCAGCCAGTCTAGAGAGCTATGCCCACTTCAGTGCCCAAGAGATGCACTCTGGGTACTTGAACCACCTCTATACAAGCCATGATTTTGAAGCCGGCTTAGTAAACTTGATGAAGGAGCACTTTGAGGTAAACATTACAGTCTTCTTCATATGAATACACTTCCATTAGCCGCCAAGTTTACTGGGCATAATATACTAGAATGTGTTGTAGACTTTAAATAGTGTTGTAGATCAAATCCAGTAGCCCCCAAGGGTCGGCTTATATTTTAAAGATAAACCGAGAGTTCCAATAGGTGTATTTCAACTTTGCACATGTAGCCCCCAAGGGACGGCTTAATCTTTCAAGATGAGCCGGGACTTTGAATAATAATGATTCAATTTTGCACCTGTAGACCCCAAGGGCCGGCTTAATCTGTCAAGATAAGCCAGGTCTCATTATCATATGTGTCCATAAAATTCAAGCATATAGCCCCTATGAGTCGGCTGTAGCTACCATAATGTAACCGGTCATAAAATTGTCTCCAAAAAAGATCAATGTGCATTAGCCCCCAAGTGCCAAGTAAAATACTTGTATTGTGCTTGGGACTTTAAATAAGATGATTTTAACTCCGGCTATTGTTTATATCCCGCAGACTGAACTTACTGTCAAAGAATCCCAAGTTGTTGATCTTCAAGAAAACATCAAATCTCAGCAATCTGAAATCTCAAAGGCTAAGACAGAATTGACCACTTGGTTGGCAGAGATAGAAAAGCTGAGGAAAGACTTCAAGGCTGACCAAGCAGGATGGGAGATAGAGAAACCAGCTCTATTAAAGAGAGCAAAGGAGGTAGAAGCAGCTCTTAAACTGGTGGCTGAAGAGCTTGCCGGTTTAAAACATCAAGTAAATGCCATGACTGCTGCCATCTTTGCTAAGAAACTTCCATCTTAATTTGATATTACCAAAGTATTGCAAGAGTCTTTCATCCGGCTTATAGATATATTTTTTAATGCAGGCTCCAGAATTTCACATCTTGGCTCAGACATGCGCAAGAAGCTGAAATCCGCCTACACCGTCATAGAGTAATTATATACTGGCGCACAACAAGCTATCTCCACAACCTCGCATAAGAAGAAACCGCCAACCCTTATCAAAGATACGCTAGAGAAGTTATCTGTGCTGCCCCAACGAATTGAAGAGCTGAAGAAATCTGCTGCTAGAGCCGACGCACTCACCGCACTAACCCGAGCTAAAGCATGGCAACCAGATCTTGACCCGGAGGACTTGGCCAGTGTAAAGGAGGACGGGTCTCCCTTCAGCGTTGAGGACTTTGCTTCCATAGCAAGAGATATGCGCCCCTTAGCAAGCAAGTTGGCTGAAGATACCGACCTGTCACATTATCAGGCGGTTTATGATGCTAACAACAAGAAGATCAAGGCATCGATTCATGAGTCCCAGGACCTTACTCCTCTAGTCCATAAGCACACTTTCTCCCCTGACATTGACTCGTCAACACTTATTAGTGACGAGGCTGTATTCCAATCTTTGACTGGGATCAACTGGCAACCTCTGACTTCCAGCCAATGGGTGAAGAGGAGGAGGATGAACCGGTGCTGGATAACCCACAACCTTCAACTCACCAAGGCCAAGACCAGTAAGCCGCATGCCGGCTTAGCTTCTGTCAATTGCGATACTTTGTGAAAACACTTATTCTTTTGGGCCTTCAGTTGCCTTGTAATAGTCTAGCTCGAAAACAATCTGTCATGCCATCGTGCATGTTGATCTGCATAACACTTATGAACCATTTTAATCTTCTTTGACAATCCACTGTTTATGCTCATACTCATTATCAAATTTGCTGAAGCATGTTGTCATAGACCCTGCATACAAACAGAGCACAAGTACCTTGGCGGTTTACCCCAAGGCGGGTCAAAATACCCCATATAACGAACCACTGGTGACTGTAACGTCCATGACCAGGGCCGGTTTACCAAAACCTTGTAGAATCATAACAAAAATAAATATCATACCAGTGATATTTATGTATATTGCTGGCTTACCATGCCGTATGAAGTAAGAGTAATAACCTAGACCCAGAGCACAATGCTCCGTGCAATTTATTCATACTGCCGGCTTACAACACCAGGGATAGCAAAGGATAGCATCCCAAATCTTTATAGCACAAAACTCCACACATATGATCATCATACACTGGCGATTTAACGTCCAAAGCCAGGCCGGGTTAACAAAACACCAGATGTTATCAAATAAAGATCGAAGCATCATGGCTTGAATCAAATTTCAACCATATATCAATATGGCACAAACATAAATCACCAAAAAGATTCAAAGGCAAAAGAAAACAGAAGATGAAGGCATGCAAAGTCTGCCAAGCCTCAACCTGAAGTGCTATTCAAGGGTTGCACAGCCACTCAGTTTCTCCTTAATTCAAACCTGTAAGCTGGGCCTCACATGACCAATCATTGTTTTAACTTTGACAAGATCAGGGTCTTTAAAAGATTAACTATACGGTGAGTCATTCCAGGATTACCTGGTTGGAGTGGCAAGCATACAAAGGCAGGATAACCCGGATTTTTGGTGAATACACCTGGCATCCAAGCCTATTACAAGGGACAGCAAAGCTTTTTTTCATTTAACAAGAAGCCCCCAAGTAATATTTCGATCCAGGCGTACAAGCCGGACTAGTAGGGTAGTCATAGCTATGTTGAATGAGCAAGAAGCCCCCAAGTATTTGTAATCAAGGCGTACAAGCCATATCAAAAGGGTAATCACAGCTATGCTCAATAAGCAGGAAGCCCCCAAGTGACCTTATGAAGTGACAATAAAGACTCAGATGCTCAGAAATGAAACGATAGAGGCCCCGAATCATCAGGGATGCCGGCTTTATTATACTAATCATAATATATACATTGCTGAAGATATGTACGTCACAAGAGCCGGTGGCTCAGGTGTAATAAAGCCGAAGATGAGCAATATTCCACGGCCGATGGGTCTCCTCCTCCGACGTGCGTGAGTCCTTGTGATCTCGAACATCGATAAGGTAGTATGACCCGATATTCAGATTTTTGTTGACCACAAAGGGTCCTTCCCACGGTGGGGATAAGTTGGGCATGTTAGTTTGATCCTGGATGAGCTGGAGCACCAAATCTCCTTCTTGAAAGGTTCTGGTTTTAAGCCGGCGGTTGTGATAACAATGCAGATCTTGCTGGTAAATCGCCGAATGAGCCGCCGTAAGGTCACGCTCTTCATCCAACAGGTCAATAGCATCCCGACGTCCTTTCTCATTATCAGCTTCAACATAAGCCGTCACACGAGGCAAGTCGTGACGTATGTCACCAGGTAGATCCACCTCTGCTTCGTAAACCATGAAGAAAGGCGTGTAACCCGTAGATCTGTTGGGGGTGGTATTAATACTCCAAAGCACCGAGGGAAACTCTTCCACCCAACAACCCAATGTCCACTACAAAGGGACCATAAGTTGGGGTTTGATACCTTTCAATATTTCTTGATTAGATCTTTCAGCTTGACCATTAGACTGGGGTTGAGCCAGTGATGATACATCCAGCCAAATATGCTCTTGTTGACAGAACTCTTTCATTGCACCCTTAGACACATTAGTACCATTATCAGTAATGATACTATGAGGGTATCCAAAACGAAAGATCGCCTTTTTGAGGAATTGAACCATTGTGGCTGCATTGCATTTGCTGACCGACTCAGCTTCAACCCACTTTGTAAACTTGTCAATAGCTACCAGGAGATGAGTCTTTTTGTACTTGGACCTTTTAAAAGGCCCAACCATATCCAGTCCCTAGACTACAAACGACCAAGTAATTGGAATCATCCTCAATTCTTGAGCTGGCGCATGAGCTTGTCTTGAAAATTTCTGACAACCATCACACTTACTGACCAAATCTTCTGCATCAGCATGAGTCGTCAGCCCGTAAAACCCATGGAAAAAAGCTTTAGCAAAGAGAGATTTAGAGTCGGCGTGATGACCGCAATCTCCTTCATGAATCTCCCTTAGAATTTCATAGCCCTCCTCAGGAGAAATGCATCATTGAAACACTCCTTTAACACTGCATCTGTGGAGCTCACCATTGACAATAGTCCTTGACTTAGACCTCTGGGTTATTTGACTGGCCAAGGTTTCATCCTCAGGTAACTCGCCCCGAGTCATATAAGCCAAATATGGAACAATCCAATCAGGGATAACATGGAGAGCTGCCACCAACTGTGCCTCCGGGTCAGGAACTGCCAAGTCCTCCTCCGTACGCAACTTAACTGATGGGTTATGCAGAACATCAAGGAAAAAATTAGGGGGTACCGGCTTACGCTGAGACCCCAGCCGGCTTAAAGCATCAACAACTTCATTTTCCCTGCGATCAACATGCTCCACTTGATAACCTTTGAAATGACCAGCAATAGCATCAACCTCTCGGTGATAAGCCGCCATGAGTGAATCCTTTGAATCCCAAGTTCCTGACACTTGCCGAGCCACCAAATATGAGTCACCAAAGCACCTTACCTGGCTTAGATTCATCTCTTTAGCCATCCGAGGGCCATATTTAGCTGCATTGTTAGTACAAGAGAACATCAACCTTAAAACATAACAAAATTTATCACCTCATGAGGAAGTCAATATAAGTCCAGCCCCCGAGCCTTCCAATTGCCTGGAACCATCAAAATGAATAGTCCAATGTGTATTATCCGGCTTATCCTCAGGCATCTACAACTCTATCCAATCATTAATGAAATCCACAAGTGCCTGAGAGTTTATAGCCGTCTGAGGCACGCACTTCAAGCCATGGGGTCCAAGCTCAGTGGCACACTTAGCTACCCGACCTGTGGCTTCTCTGTTTTGAATAATATCCCCCAAGGGAGCAGAACTAACAACAGTGATGGGATGACCAAGGAAATATTGCTTCAACTTGCGACTGGCCATGAACACACCGTAAACCAATTTCTGCCAATGTGGGTATCTCTGCTTAGACTCAATAAGCACCTCACTGACATAATAAACCGGCCTTTGAACCGGATATTCCGTGCCTGACTCCTTCCTTTCAAACACAACTGCCACACTAACAACTCTGTTATTTGCAGCCACATATAAAAGAAAGGGCTCCTTTTCAATAGGAGCTGCAAGAACTAGCGGCTCACCCAACTGTCTCTTAAGCGCCTCAGACGCCTCATTAGCAACATCGCTCCACACAAAGTCATCTGTCTTATTCATCATTTGATACAAAGGGATAGCCTTCTCTCCCAGGCGGCTTATAAACCGGCTTAAAGCCTCAATACGACCCGCCAAATGCTGGACGTCACTGATACATGCCAGCTTAGCCAAAGAAGTGATAGCCTTGATTTTCTCTGGGTTAGCTTCGATGCCCCTCTCAGAAACAAAAGAAAAACCCAACAACTTGCCTGCTAGCATGCCAAAGACACACTTGGCCGGGTTAAGCATCATTATAGACTTGGAGATTGTCAAAGGTCTCTTGCACATCATCTATCAAGGCCTTCTTCTTCATTGATTTCACAACAATATCATCCACATAAGTGTGCACATTGCACCCAATCTGACCATGAAGGCAATTTTGAACACACCGTTGGTAAGTCGCCTGGGCACTCTTGAGTCCAAAAGGCATAGACACATAGCAGAAGGCTCCAAAGGGAGTAACGGAAGTTGTCTTCTCCTGGTCCTTAACTGCCATCTTCATCTGATGATAACCAGAATAAGCATCCAAAAAGCTCAAACGCTCACAACCCGCCGTGGCATCAATAATCTTATCAATACGAAGGAGAGCAAAAGGATCAGCCAGACAGGCCTTATTAAGGTCTGTATAGTCCACACACATACGCCAAGTGCCATATTTCTTAAGTACCATCACCAGGTTAGCCAACCACTCTGGATGAAAAAATTCAATGATGAACCCTGCCGCTAAGAGCCGGGCCACCTCTTCACCAATTGCCTTGCGCCTCTCTTCATTAACGATAGAGAAACTGCTTGACCGACTTAAACTTTGAATCCACATTAAGGGTGTGCTCAGCGAGTTCCCTTGGTACACCTGGCATGTCAGAAGGTTTCCATGCAAAGATGTCCCGGTTCTCAGCGATGAACTCGATGAGCGCGCTGTCCTATTTCGGATCCATATTAGCACTGATACTGAACTAGTTGGACGAGTCACCAAGAACAAAGTCAACCATCTTAGTGTCATCTGCCGATTTAAACTTCAACAGGGGTCATTTTTTGTAGTTGGCTTCTTCAAAGGTGTCATATCCGCCGAGTCAACATTATCTTTATAAAACTTCAACTCCTTAGTGGCACAGGCCGATTCAGCATACGTGGCATCACCTTCTTCACAGTCCAAAGCAATCTTCCTATTACCATGCACCATGATGGTGCCCTTATGACCCGGCATTTTAAGCTGCAAGTAAACATAACACGGTCATGCCATAAACTTGGCGTAAGCCAGCCATCCAAACAAAGCATCGTACGGGCTTTTGATATTAACCACCTCAAAGGTCAATTTCTCAGCTCTGGAATCATGGTCATCTCCAAAAGCTACCTCTTGTGTTATCTTACCCACTAGATATGTCGACTTACCAGGCACCACCCCATGGAAAGCAGTAGAAGATGTCTTAAGATCTTTGTCAATCAAATTCATACGATGAGAAGTCTCATAGTAAAGCATATTGATACTGCTGCCCCCATCCATGAGCACCTTCATAAGATTATACCCTACTACCTGTGGAGCAACTACCAATGCCAACCGACCTGGATTGTCCACCCGGTGCGGGTGATCCTCACGGCTCCATACAATAGGCTGCTCAGACCAGCTCAAATAATGGGGCACCGCCGTCTCAACAGAGTTCACTGCTCGCTTATGGATTTTCTGATCTCGCTTGCACAGGCTTGTGGTGAACACATGATATTGACCACTATTCAGCTGCTTTGGATTGCTGTGATAACCAAACTGCTACTGTTGATTCCCTTGGTCAGATTGCTGATTAAAACCACTTTGATTACCTTGGCCTTGAAAGCCAGAGCTTGAGCCGCCGCCTCCAAAACCAGGTCCATGAGAACCAAAACCTGAACCGCCGTGCGGGCCATGTATGTTCTGGAAAAAAATAGAGTTTTTATACTCCCTCATGATGAAACAATATTTCCACAAATGACCAGCTGGCTTATCCTGGGTTCCGTGCTTCGGACAAGGATGATTCATCATCTCCCCAAGGTTGAATTTAGGCCCTCCAAACCGGGGCGCTTGTGTTTTCACCTTACGACGCTGATTATTACTATGCGTGTTGGTATTAGCCATGAAGTCTAAACCGCCATCCGCCTGACGTTTACCATTACCACCTTGACCCATTGTGTTATGTTGTCCCTTAGCGTAGCCACTCTACTTCCCCTTCCTAGTCTTTTCCTCATCAGACTCATGATCTTTAGTGCTATCAGAGTTGGCATACATGATGAGAGCCACCATGAGCTCCCCCATATCATTGCAATTACGCTTAAGCTGCACCAATTTCTGCTTAAGGGGAAGGAAATGACAATTATTTTCTAACATCAGGACTGCTGAAACGGTGTTGATACTATTTGATGAGTGTATAACTGCTGAGATCCGATGCACCCAATTGGTTGTTGACTCGCCTTCACCCTGGACACAAGAACCCAAATGCAGAATAGGCTGCTTGCATGTGTCTTTAAATTTTTGAATAAATCACCTTTTCAACTCTGCCCATGATCCAGTGGGGTTAGCAGGCAGCCCTTTCAACCAATTATGAGCCGACCTATCCAACATCATGGTGAAATACTTGGCACATGCAGCATCCTTGACATCCAGCATCTCCATAGCTATCTCATAATGTCAATCCAAGCCTCTGGGGTTGATCCGCCGTGTAGTTAGGCAACTTGCAAGGGCCCTTGAAAACCTTAGGCAAGCGCTCATTGCGTAGAGCCGACACTAAACACGGCACACTGAAGGTACTAGAGGTCACTCCTGCCTCCACGGACACTGACGGATAAACTGGAGATTGTTGTTGAGCCGCCAACTAAGCCACCAGCTCCGCCTCACGTCGCGCTCTGCCCTGGTCCACTAAAGTTTGAGCATCATTACCAGCACGTGGCGGGTCAAGCCTACGAGGCTGATTGCGGTGCTGCTCACTACTTCACACGGCCGGTTCATCAATGTGCCTGCTATAACTCCGGCTTAGACAGGGTGTTGAATGGATATGATTGCGACTATATGAATAAGTCGCCTGTTGAGCCACAGCCGTCTGAAGAAGTCCTCCGGCTCTCCGTATTTCCATCGCCGCTGGCAACTCATCCTGAACAGGGAGAGCCGCCAGTTGAGTAGACGCAGCTATCATGTTATCCAATGGATAAGAAAAATGGCCCAGGGGCATCGGAACATGCTGAAGAGGGGTCAAATTCAAACATGGGGGGTCTGTAGTACGAGGTTGAACCGGCTCTCCAGCCGCCGGCGCCTCAATGGCCCGATCCACATCAGGCGGGTTACTGGTTCCTGCCCCAGGCGTGTTGAAAAGGTTCCTCGCATAGTAAACTTGGGGTAACCGACTCACATGCCTTCTATTAAAGATAGCATTTGATGCGTCCTGGTCCAAGCTCAAGCGAAAGCTCTCTGCCTAAAGCCGTTCTTCCTTCCTCTGCAAGGCGACTCGCTCCATTGCCATCCGGATGTTCTCCATGTTTAGATCCTCCTTGGATTGGGCTATCTCGTCACGTATCTTTGCAACATTCGCGTTATGTTGAGTTTGGTTCGCCGGGTTTACCTCAGCCGTTAACAATGTTGCCAGGGCATCCAATAGGTCAGAGAAAACTTGAGCCGGCGGGCGCACAGGACCTCCTGCCCTAGCTGGCGTCGCCATTGCTGATTCGGAGATCATTGCTGCTGCAGTCGAAGAATTCTGCCACGCCTATGTACCGACCATGAAGATCGCAACCCGGTTTGGTGACTCGTAGGGGTCCGGAATACTGTCACCATCGGAACAACCCCCAAGCCCACCATTCTGAACCTGATAGATGGAATTGGTCTCGCCGGTTGAGGACTCATCACCTGAGTATACAACCGTCTCACCACCGGATTCAGCTCCTCCTTCCAGCTCCGCTCCTTGAATAAAGCCAACAAAGACATGCTTCGGGGCAGCTCGAACGTTGGCGGGTCGAGCGTGTTGAGCCGTCTCGACGATGTCGGTACAGGTGTCCGGCTCAGCCTCCGACTCACCAATCTTTCCAATAAAAACATGAATTCCGCCAAAGGGGACCCGGTACCCGTACTCGATAGAACTGGCTCGGGGCCCCAGCCTGTGCCATTGATGTAGAGCTTGCCTTGATGACTCTTGGTCATCCGGCCCACATCATATCCCTTGAGCCCTGCGATGCTGCCCTTCAAGAACTCGAAACCACCGTGCGCTGGCCCCATGGTGGGCGCCAATTATTGTGGAATTGCCAGGACATATGCCCTAGCATGAGGACTTAGGTGTGGAGCCATCACTACGAGGTTAGCTTGAAGGGGTTAAAACGGGACAAGGGACACAGAGAATTTACCCAGGTTCGGCCCCTCGCAACGAGGTAAAGGCCTACTCCTGCTTTAGGTTGTCTTGCTTGGGTTACGATTACCAGGGAGCGAATACGCTTGACATAGTTCTCGACTTGTTGTTTCTTGCCCTAAACCGCCACGGGATCACCCCTTTATATACACAGGCTGATGCCCGATGGCTTACAGAGTCTCGGCCGGCTCGTACACAATGTGTCCGGCTTGGTGACAGAACTACACTTTCCTTAACATACAAGTTAAACATATGGTGGTTGACGCCCGTGGGCCTCAAGTCTCCTCCGGGTCTTGGGCCTTCAGTAAGCTTACTTTATGAACCGCCATCTTCAATACCTTCTTGGGCCTTCTCATTATGAACCGCTAGTGGTATGACCCGGCCCCTCCTGGGCGGGTCATACCCAATAGTCATATCCTCCCGAGCTAATATAGGGGTTAGCTTGGTCTACTTTAGCTTAAGAGATGGCGGATTTTGGTGGCAATGCAACAATTACTTCGACATCAGATCAGCAGTTAAAGTAATTTCCAACAGCCGAAGGGATATTTTGTGCCTGTTGGATATAAAGATCATTTGGGTAAGGAGTATAAGTTGCTTATATGCTTCTTTGTTCAGGAAGTGTTGCATACTTCTACGAGTTGAGGCGACACATCAAAGAAGTACTACTACTAGTAGTACTCACCCGACTGAGCACCAGGCAGACAAGCTTGTGTCATGTTGGCGCCGTGTGCAGCCCACACATTAACCAAAATATCACGCCTCCTTCTTAGCCTCCATGTTTTAAAGTTCTCAATCTCAAGGCCACGGAGTTATGTGAATCTATGATAGATCCAATAGGATGGTTGAGAACACTACAATTCGTAGCTACAGATGCGTGTGTGAGAGAGGACGAGTGCGTGTGTGCACCTCTTCTCTTTGTTACAACATACTAAAAGCAGTGTATGTGGGTGGCATCGACCTAGATAGCTAGAGATGGTGCGTGCGAGAAGTCCCGAGAGACTAGGTGTGTGCATGGGAAAGAGGGAGAGAGATGATATTTGTCGATGTAATGCATGTGAAAAAAAATACTAGTCAATAGTTCGCCACGAGGATATTCCTAGCGAACGCCCCAATAATCGTAAGATATGTATCCGACGGTGCCAGTTATTGCACGTACACAACAGTAGAAAAAGAAGTGCCATGGCATATTAAAAAAATGCCACACCACGCCCCTCCCCTACCCACGAAACTGCCACTCAAGTGTCGCAACTGCCATGGTCTACTCCTATGTGCAATCTTCATTTTTTAAAGGGATCTACAATAAAAGGCCGACTTTAGGCGCATGGTAGGCAGGGGAGCTTGGCCTGTCGGTTTGCTGCTACTCACATGTTGTCGAACATAAGTGATGTACCAAGCCAATGCGTGTTGCTTCGGTGAGTGGCGGGCCAGACATAGTGTCTGTTCATGCTAAGCGGCGGACCGACTGTGTGTTGATGCTACTGCTTATATGCGGTCGCACGTGTTAGTGACACACCAAGACGATGAGCGTCCCTTCGGTGAGCGGCGGGCCGCACAGACCGTGTGTTGGGTTGATGCGAGCACGACGGGTTGTAAGTTTACCGCCTAACTTAATTTTGCAAGGGGTAAAACTTGGTTTGCCTCCTTAATGGCATTGGCCGCTAGAAATCCTCATTACTTACGTTTCACAGATGCATACGTGGGCCCGCATTCTCAGAGGCTATCTTTGCGGAGCCAGACACCCACAACCCCTCGTAGCAAAAAATGAGTAGCCCGCTGCTGGCTATCTGTATAATCAGTTTAGAAATTCTCAATTTCATGTGTGACGTGATATTATCCGTTCATTGATGTTGATCCAAAGGTCTAAGTGCCTCGGAATGGCTGGGATTCGCGTCTACAGTAACCTCATTGTACCCAGCAGTGTCTACGTTCTTCTTGAAGCATCAGCCCATCAGTGTGATCGATCCATGCAAGAAGCTCGCAAACAACACCTCCACATGTGCCATGTGGCTTCAATGAGCTCCCACATCATTTTATTTAAAAATATATTGACTGAAAAAGAGAGACATCTCCCAAAACAAAAACTTCCTAGTATTTTGTTTCCTACTTGCTTTGCATGTACCAAAAGGGCAAGTATAATAAGTCGCAATCAGCAGGATATAATGATTAAACAATCATATTTGTGTTGAGTTGGATGAGAGAGAAGATGAGAGAGAAGGGAAGCGGGTTGTAGATTAACAGCCGGCTATAGCACAGTCTGTAAGATGCATTATGACAGTATACAGTGGGCCATGCATTAATAAGGTAGTAATGCTTAGCAACTAGCTATACTATACACATTGGCTATTAGGTTGACTATATATGACATGGCAACTCGATATAGCTGGTTGTTGGCTATACTATTAACCATGCTCAAAGTACTAGTGCCATGTCATCTAACAAGTCTTTCAACATGCGTCAAATTATCATGAGGGCTAACTCTCCTTAGAGAAATGTGCCCCACCGCGTACCCGTGCCTGTGTGTGTGTGACGGAGGCAGTGTGTGCGTGCGTGCACCTCTTCTCTTCATACCTATCCTCCATGGCTCCACCTAGCCCTCTTTTCATACGACTCGATGATTCCATTGCTCTATCAGCCGCAAGATTCGATCGCGTACAACACGTGGGTGTGTTAGAGATAGAGAGGGAGATGGTGTGTCCGACATGCTTCTATACATATGTTTATGTCAAAGAGAGGCCTGAATACATAGTATATGTATGTGGAGGGGGAGATATACGAGAAGAGAGGGGGAGGGATCGTTACCGCAACATATCGTTACAACCCAAATAGAGGGAAGAAATTTACGAGCATACAAGTGCTAGGAAAGAGGGGGTGCATATTGGAAGATGATGCGAGAGGCCAACTACTCGAAGATAATGAAGCAGTTCAAGTGCGAGATCGATAATTAAAGAGAGGGGAATATAACGTGCGTGGGCGCGCTTGTCTCATCGATAGACAAAGCAAAGGCATGGATGATGAGACGGAGAGGGGCAATTAATGTGTGTGTGGTAGGCGGTCCTATGTAGAGAGGTCAGGGTTTGGTTGATGTGTACATGGGCAAAGAGGGGGAGACTTAACTAGAGATATAGATCAAACGTTTTGTGTGGGGAAATAGCAAGAGACCTGGCCGCACATAGAGGGAAATCCATTGGTGCACATGCATGCATGTGTCAGAGATAAAGAACACCTGGAGTGATGAAGACAACTAGGGAGAGGTGTGTGTGTAGTGGGGGGTGCAGCTAGGTTGTGACACTATACGAGTACAAGATGGATAAAAACAGACGGGGCAATGGTGCCCGCGTGCCTCAGAGTTAGGGAGGGAGGCATGGATGGTCAGAGGAGGGGAGGGACTATGTGTGTCGTAGGCAGGCCTACCTAGCTAGAGGGGTATATCAACCAGTGTGTGCTGGAAAGATGGAGACATAGGGAGATCGTGGGAGACCAACCTAAAGAATAATAACGTGTGCGTGCTATGTAGAGGATGCAGAGTGGCGGGGAGTGTGTGTGTGTGTGTGCGTGTGTGTGTGTGTGTGCATATATGCATGCACAATAGGTAAGTTATTGGTATCCACGAAGGGAGGAGGAGTGTGTGTGCATGTAAAAGACTCATAGAGATGATAATCAATATAAAAGTGGATTCAAATATTTGAATAAGAGATCATGATGTTTGTAACTCATGCATGCATGAATATAATGCAGATATGCCTGGTGTGGTTTTGAATCAAACGTGCTATATACTATATTCACATCGAATAAGGCCAAATCGGTTTGAATTTGAGATACCGATGGCAGTCATCGTCTGACCACATGACATCTTCGCATGGACATAACTATTTGAATTTGAGATAATGTGTGGCTTTGAAAGCTAACATCTAAATGTTGTGTGTGTGGGCAGGGGGGGATGCATTGCTATGTGTGATAAACACATTATACACATGAAAATAGGGTTTAGATTATCCCGAACATATCACTACCTAGACCAATGTACTGTGATTTGAATTCAACATAAAATTGATACAAATATTTGAATTGGAGATCGTATGTACATGTAGTTCATATTTAAATATGGTTACTACTATATGCACGTTTTCTATTATAAAGATAATATTTAAATGATGGTATAACTTGACAACGATCATATTCAAATAGGGAAATTTGATTCAAATTTAGTCCATATGGTAGACAACAATATATATATTCATAGGGTGGAGAAAAATGTTCATATAGGATGGAAGATCAAAATGTAGGACTACATCTGTAAACCGCAAGATCATTTAACGATATATTTGAATTCAACATAACGAGGATTCAAACACTGAATTTCGAGATCCTGGCTTTTGTAATCATATAAGAAGGGACATGACTTTTTCTTGTGGTGGGAATTGATTTGTTTTACTTGTTGTTGAGGGAAGTGCGAATGGATTTTGTACTGTACAGGCTAATCTTGTTCTCCCGATTGTTTTGCATTTTTCTTGTAGTTTTTCCATGGCATTTATAGCAATATAGTAAAAGGGGACATGACTCTCTTGTGTCTTGTATGAATTGTCTTTTCTTTACACGTTAAGTTTGTTCTGCCGAACATGGAATCCACGCCTTGTTATCCCGAAATTTTCAAGCTAGAGTATCTTTTGTCTATTCTACTGCAAAACTCCCGCCTCTTCAACCCGTGCTGCACCTTGGTATCCCGAAATTTCGACGCGCGCGAAAACTCCCTCCTCCTCCGAAATCGGTCCCGCAGTCCTAACACTCGAAATCCCCCTTCTACGCCTCAGCAGGAAATGCTGCCTCGACGTCGCATGGTCAAAACCAGTGGGGGTATGTTTGTAACTTACCCCACATTTCGTACAAGCGCATCCTTAAGCCATGGCTCCCTCCTACCTTCCCCTTTGTTCCCCCCCATTCATACACTGAGCCGCCAAAACCCGTGTGTCGGTGCAACAAACATTCATGTTTGTTGCCCGGAGTTATACACAGGCGTGCTGGCATCACGTGTCCGGCACCAACATACAAAGCAAGGCCAAGCCAGAGAAACTACTTTTTGTGAGATCAAGGAGCGTGTCGGATTAAGGGATCCGCAAACCCTCACTACAAAAAAAAGACACATCTGTGACATTTTGGGCCGAACGAAAAAAATTTATGTCATACATATGACACTTCTATGACGAGAATTGTGACAAAACCCGGTATCATCATAGATGTGGTGGGCTCCTACTTCTATGACAAAAAATCATGACAGAAAATGGGCTTTTCGTCCTGGGCGGCCGGATACGCAGCTGCATGTCATTCTTTGGGCCGTCCATGACAGAAAAAACCATGGTAGAAGTGAGGGGGAGGAAAATTTCAGGGAGTTGTCGTTTACGGTGGGAGGTCAGGGGCGGAGCGATGCGCGTTTCTCTCGTACGTACGCGGATGTGTGCGAGGTGTTGTCTCTAACTGAACTCGAGCGAGGCGTTGGGCTCTAACAGAACCCGAGCGATTGCACTGCAGGCTACACGTTACTGAACCCGAGCGATCAATCGATGGCTATTAACTGAACCTGATGGAGCGATTCCTTCGCTACTGCTGCTAACTGAAGCCGATCGATTGGATGAACAGTGAGCGTTGTGGGGGGGGGTTTGGATGAACAGTGAGGCTGGATGCTGGATGAACAGGAGCCCGTGGAGGCTAGAGGAGGTCGATGGTAGCCCGTGGAGGCTGGAGGAGGTCGACAGAGGAGGTCCCGTTTTGTGGTACGCCCCACCCCTCCCGATGAACAGGACCCCCATTTCGACCGTAGGAGGTCCGTTTCATCCGTTTTGCAGTACGCCACACCCCTCCCGATCAACAGGACCCCCATTTCAACCGTAGGAGGTCCGTTTCCTCTGTTTTGCGGTACGCCACACCCCTCCCGATCAACAGGACCCTCGTTTCGACCGTAGGAGGTCCATTTCCTATGTTTTGCAGTATGCCAGGCCCCTCCCGATCAACACGACCCCGTTTCGAACGTGGCCGGTCGAACACAAGGCCGTTTCGTTCGTTGTGCGGTACGCCAGGCCTCGTTTCCATCGCCTGTTCCGTCCAAGCCCTCCCGATGAACACGACTACGCATTCCGTTCTGACCCAGCCGGTTGGCTCCCACGCGTTCCGTTGCCTCCCGATGAACACGACGCATTCCGTTGCCTCCCCATGAACACGACGACGATGCTGTTTCTCCGTTCTGACCCAGCCATGTACGTATGCGCGAGTAGGCATTCGAGACCCTGCTCGTATGTACGTACGTGGCCGTATTTTCTTTCTTGCACCCTCGCCGTTGTACGTACGTGTACATGCTACGTGCGCGCCTCTACTACGACACGTGTGCGCCTCTACTATGACACGTGCGTGCCTCTACATCGACCAGTATGTACGTACACGTTCGCGACCAGAATGACAACATTACGTACGCTTTGACCAGGTGGGTCCCGACTGTCAGGCACTTCCTTGCCTGCGAAGATGTAGTTGGTGGGTCCCACCAGTCAGGGGGGCGAATCATTTTTTTTGCTCGAACGCACTTCCTTGCGTGCGAAGATGTAGCTGGTGGGTCCCAGCAGTCAGGGGGGCGAATCGTTTTTTCGAACGCACTTCCTTGCGTGCGAAGATGTAGCTGGTGGGTCCCAGCAGACAGGGGGAAACGTTTTTTCGTGAAATATGGTGGCCCGTCCGGTGGGTCCCCGCTGTCAGGTGGAGGAATAATTATTTTGCGTGTAATAAGGAGGAACTTCCTTGTTGCGGCCGTGGACCCACCCGTCAACCTCTCCACGTACAGTCCACGTCCGATGGAAGCCATTCCTTGAACACGTTGACCACGCCGCGCCGAGAGCACCAGGGCGGTGGACGACGGCGAGGCCTAGGAAGGGGACGACGCGGAGCCGGGGAAGACGTGGCAGTGAATGCCCACGCGTAGAGGAGTATGAGGGTTCACTCATTCGGCTGCGGTGTGAGGCTGTCGTCGCCGCAGAATAACAGGGGGTGTGGGTGTGTAGAGGGATGGCCTAGCAGCGATGGGAGTAGTAGGGGGTGGTGAGGCCTCCGCGGCATCACAGCTGGCCACGGGCAGCAGGAGCAGGCGGCCCGACCGGCGCTGCTTTGGGCGGCTGGAGCAAGAAGACCAGAGGTTGAAGAAGCACTACGGCCGTTGGATGGACATCGTACAGTCACTTGAGCTAGAATCGTTCATATATTGACTAAAGTTGACAAAGGCTTTCGTCCCTGTCAACTTAGTAGGCCCACAAGTCAGCCTCCCACCAAGCTTGGTCCCAGCTAGCAGGGGGGTATTCATTTTTTTTGTGTGTAATATGGAGGCACTTCTGGTGGGTCCGAGCTGACAGCGGGGGGAACGTTTTTTTCGCGAAATACGGTGGCCCGACCTGTTGGTCCCAGCAGTCAGGGGGAAACATTTTTTTGCAAAATACTAGTGGCCCGTCCAGTGGGTCCCAGATGTCAGGTGGAGGAATAATTATTTTCCGCGTAATAAGGAGGCACTTCCTTGCGGCTGCCGTGGACCCAACTGTCAGCCTCTCCACGTACAGTACTCCTCCGATGGAAGTCGGTTGTTGACCACACTGACCACGTCGCGCCGAGAGCGCCACGACGGTGTATGACGGCGAGGCCTAGGAAGGGGACAACACGGAGCCGAGGAGGACATGGCAGTGGAAGCCCGCGCGGAGAGGAGTACGAGGGTTCACCGGTTCCGCTGCGGTGTGAGGCTGCCGTCGCCGCAGAATAACAGGGGGTGTGGGTGAGTAGAGGGATGCCCTGGCCAGCGGTGGGAGTAGTAGGGGGCGCTGAGGCCTGCACGGCAGCACAACCGGCCACGGGAGGTGGGAGCAGGCGGTCCCGCTGGTGCTGCTTTGGCGGTTGGAGCAAGAAGATCAGAGATTGAAGAAACACGACGGCCGTTGGATTGACATCCAACGGTTACGTCTGCTAGAATCGTTTCTTGATGTAGTATATAATAACTAAAAAAATCTTGCATACGCGTCAACTAAACAGGCCCACTAGTCAGACCACTCCCTCTTTTTTTAATAATTTATATATAGCTCATGGCAACTTCTTATGCAATTTATTGCAGTCGTTTTTTTGGTTGGCCAGGACCAATTTCGCATATTTCTGTGGGTTCCAAACTATTTTTAATACCGAAATGTCGAGCCAGATTTAAAGTACTTTGAAGATATATTTGAATTAGGTTAATGCCCAGTGAAATAGGAATCTGAAAATGTGAAAAAAAATCAGAAATTATATAGTAATTGCCAATTTGTCATCTGTTTTTATATTTACAACCCATTTCATATTACTTTCAAGGCGTAGAAAAATAAGTAGGCCTGGATTGGGTATTCTTCAGAAAAAATAAAATGGGCTCATTTGCACAAAGATAAAATAGCTGGGCTGGTCACATGGTGAACATAAAATATAAGCCTGGGCTAGACGGACCACAACCCAGTTCAAACCCTGCTCCATCTCAACAATACCAAACAAAAAAAATACTGCTCGAGTAGCTACGTCCCAGGTGTCAGCCGATCTTGTGTTGTTCTCTTGTCTATTGACTATATACGCTCACAATGTCATGGGTCCCAGATGTCAGGAAAACACTAGGAGGAAGCATTTTATTTTTCCATACGCTAACATGGTGGGCCCCTACTGTCATCCTCTCCACGTACTTCTGCCGATTCCTGTTGTTTGTTGACCAGTTGACAACGCGAGAGGGTGGCGCCGCGGAGAGCGCACCAAAGCGCGCGGAGGACATCAGCGTTAACGATTTAGGAGCCGGTGGGGCGGCGATGCATGCGCTGAGGCGCAACCAGCCGTGGGAGGCGGAAGCAGGCGGCCCCGCCGGTGCTGGTTTGGTTTTGGCGGCTGGAGGAAGACGGGACTGAAGAAACACGACAGACTATAAAAGCAGCAGGAGTACTTAACAACCTTAACTGAAACCAGCAGGGGCACTTAACAACCAAAGCTGAAAGCAGTATGAGTACTTATACAGGTTCAACCGTACAAAGCATGCCTCGAACAGTGCTACTTTGCCTATCGGCTATAGTTAACCAAGGGTGAGGCCGCCAAGCCCTAGGACAAGGCCCAGGCACCACCCCGCGCATCCACAACCTTCTGAAAGCGGCTTTGTCTCAAAACATGGTCAATAAACAGGATATTCGCTTTAGAGCCATGGAAAAGCATGAACATAATCTTTTGTCCTATTCTCCAAGATGGACGGGCCTTCATTATCTGAGACCACCCACGAATAAGTATCTTTTCGCCTCCAAGGGGAATCGAGTAGGTCGACATAAACATCATGTTGTGACCAAGCGCAAGTCTGACCCGACCATGGTCAGGCATCTGTATAGGAACAATAGAACTCGGCAGTTCCTGTTTCAAGAAGATCACAGCTGTAAAACTGTGTATAAGCAATAGTTTATGAACAACATATATAACAGAAAACAGCTCGTACCACAAGTTTCTCGACACAGTTGGACCTGTTCAACGAGTGCAGCAGTGGCACACATATCCCACGTGGCCTTCCACCATTGAAACGCCCCACAAGGACCTCAAGATGATCAATAAAGTGATGAACATGTGGATGTCGATCCAGTCAACTTCAGTGCCATTAGTAACAGCCGAGTTATTACAGAGTAATAAACGAGCAGACTGCTTAACTCTGAAAAAACCTACACGTGCCACCAATTATAAGACAATATTAGTTAGAAGTAGCATCTTCCTGAGAGATTCATTGCTACTTCTAAAGTTAAATTGTGATTAGTTAGACATAATAGGTGGATTAAGAAGTAATCGAGGCAACAAGCAAGAACCAGATACAAAACTAACATGGATGAACAATTGGAACGACGTCGGGGTGGAAGATCGCAGTGAAGATGAGACCAGGTTCTGCTATTTCCATCAACATTCGTGCGCCGACTTTCAGTCTGTAACACTTGAGAAAGTTTATCCAAGTTCGGCCATAAAAAAAGCAGTGATCTTCTTGGTTCATGAACCCAACTCGGAAGCAGTATCCATGGATTGTCTTCACTATGACCTTTAAACTAGTGTATTCAGTTATGGCAAGGCCGAGCATCTTGAGTACATGTGTTCTGGCAGAGCAAATAATACACTGCAGGAAAAATAATATGAGAACACAGCATGTTCAAAAAACCCCACCCTCCCGGATAGAGATGAGGATTCTAGGAACATACTGTGCACGTTTCAAAATGCTGTGGTAGGATGAGAAGGAACAAGTGTGGCGTCTCGCTGTGGGCGCAGAAATCTGTAGGGTACTCGCACTTTGGGCACTACAACTGAAACACACTAGATTCAGTACGAAGAAAAATGCATCAACGGCGGCGGCTGCCATCCTAGGATTACCTGCGACCAAGGGACTTGGATTTATCGAGGATGGATGAAGAATTCGTACCTGGTTCTCCATGAGAAAACCCTATGCAATCGCCGAGCGGGGGTTTTCTCTGAACAAGCAGACGAGGGAGAAGGGGATTCAGGCCTAGTGAAATATTGCCGCTTCGTCCGTCCAGCTTACTGCTAAAGCTAGAAAGGGGGTGAGGGAGTCCTATGTTAGGGGGTGTCCGGATGGCCGGACTAAGACCTTTGGCCGGACTCCCGGACTATGAAGATACAAGATTGAAGACTACGTCCCATGTCCGGATGGGACTTTCCTTGACGTGGATGGCAAGCTTGGCGATACGATATGAAGATCTCCTCCCATTGTAACCGACTCTGTGTAACCCTAGCCCTCTCCGGTGTCTATATAAACCAAAGAGTTTTAGTCCATAGGACGAACAACAATCATACCATAGGCTAGCTTCTAGGGTTTAGCCTCTCTGATCTCGTGGTAGATCAACTCTTGTACTACCCATATCATCAATATTAATCAAGCAGGAGTAGGGTTTTACCTCCATCAAGAGGGCCTGAACCTAGGTAAAAACATCATGTCCCTTGTCTCCTGTTACCATCCGCCTAGACGCACAGTTCGGGACCCCCTACCCGAGATCCGCCGGTTTTGACACCGACATTGGTGCTTTCATTGAGAGTTCCTCTGTGTCGTCGCCTTTAGGCCAGATGGCTTCTTCGCTCGTCAATCGCGACACGGTCCAGGATGAGACTTTTCTCCCCGGACAGATCTTCGTATTTGGCGGCTTCGCACTGCAGGCCAACTCGTTTGGCCATCTGGAGCAGATCGAAAGCTACGCCCCTAGCCGTCAGGTCAGGTTTGGAAGCTTAAACTACACGGCCGACATCCGCGGGGACTTGATCTTCGACGAATTCGAGCCAAAACCGTGCGCGCCGCACTGTCACGATGGGCATGATTTAACTCTGCCGCCGGACAATGCCCAGAGCGTCGCTCAGGTGTCCGCTCCGACCATTAGCTTGGAGCCCACTGCGCTAGTCGGGGATGGACGGTTGGACGCCGCCCCGGAAGCTGCAACCTCTATGGCGATAGAGCCGGATACCAGCCTAGTCCTTCACAAGGCCCGTGACTCCAAGGTGCCGGACTCCGCTCCGGACTCCGTAAATCCCGCACCTCTTCTGATCAGGCCTGATTGGGCTCCGGTCATGGAGTTCACCGCCGCGGACGTCTTTCAGCACTCGCCTTTTGGTGATATCCTGAATTCATTAAAGTCTCTCTTTGTCAGGAGAGCCCTGGCCGAACTACGGTCAACACGGTTGGGATGCGGACGACGAAGAAATTCGAAGCCCACCCACCACCCACTTCGTAGCCACTGTCGACGATTTAACCGACATGCTCGACTTTGACTCCGAAGACATCGACGGCATGGACGCCGATGAAGGAGACGATCAAGAACCAGCACCTATAGGGAACTGGAAAGCCACCTCTTCATATGACATATACATGGTGGACACCCCTAAAGTGGGGGATGGCGAGGAAAAAACGGAGGATGATCCCTCCAAGAAGCAACCCATGTGCCGACGTCAGCGGTGCTGCTCTAAGTCCCACCAAAGCAAAAACGGCGATTCCGGCACCAGAGATAACAACACGCCGGACAGTGCCGTAGACAACCTCCTCCAGCAGGATTCAGTGTAGGAGGACGAAGGAGCCAGCCCTCATGAGAGAGCGGCCGACAGAGAGGTTGAGGACGACAATTATATGCCTCCCTTCGAAGACGAGGCAAGCCTCGACGACGACGAATTCGTCATGCCAGAGGATCCCATCGAACAAGAGCATTTCAAACGCAGGCTTGTGGCCACGACAAGCAGCCTCAAGAAGAAACAATAGCAGCTTAGAGCTGACCAAGACTTGCTAGCCGACAGATGGACCGAAGTCTTGGCGGCCGAAGAGTATAAACTAGAACGCCCCTCCAAGAGCTACCCAAAGCGCAGGCTGCTACCCCAACTTGAGGAGGAAGCAAGTAAACCTACATCACCAGCGTACGATGCGCCCGATCGGCCACCCCGTGGCCGCGATAGAGAGGCCTTCAGGACCTCGACCCAAGCCGCACCCCGGCACCACTCAAAACATACCAGAGTACGGGGAGACGCAACAGACCTGCGAGACATCTTGGAGAATAAGGCAAGGCAAACAAGATCGATCTACGGATCGCATGGGCGCCCCGCTTCACGTGACACTAACCGTCATGCCGGACATAATAAGTACGGCCCGGCCGAATACAACAGACCAAGCTCATCCGAGCTGCATCATGATATAGCCCAGTACAGGGGCACCGCACACCCACTATGCTTCACAGACGAAGTAATGGATCATCAAATCCCCGAGGGCTTCAAACCCGTAAACATCGAATCATACGATGGCACAACAGATCCTGCGGTATAGATCAAGGATTATCTCCTTCATATCCACATGGCCCGTGGTGATGATCTACATGCCATCAAATACCTCCCGCTCAAGCTTAAAGGACCAGCTCAACATTGGCTCAACAGCCTACCAGCAGAGTCAATTAGTTGTTGGGAGGACCTGGAATCCGCATTCCTTGACAACTTCCAGGGCACTTATGTGCGACCACCAGACGCCGATGACCTAAGCCACATAATCTAGCAGCCAGAAGAATCAGCCAGATAATTCTGGACACGGTTCCTAACCAAGAAAAATCAAATAGTCGACTGTCCGGACGCCAAGGTCCTTGCAGCCTTCAGGCACAACATCCGAGACGAATGGCTTGCTTGGCACCTACGACAGGAAAAGCCCAAATCTACGGCATCCCTCACGACACTCATGACCTGCTTTTGTGCGGGAGAAGACAGCTGGCTAGCTCGTAGCAATAATATAACCAAGAGCCCCGGCAATTCGGAAACCAAGGACAACAATGGCAGGTCACATCGCAACAAGCATAAGCGCCGCATTAACGCGACAATACTGAAGATACGGCAGTCAATGCCGGATTCAGAGGCTCTAAACCCGGTCAGCGGAAGAAGCCATTCAAAAGAAACCCTCCGGGCCCATCCAGCTTAGACCAGATACTCGATCGCTCGTGCCAGATACACGGCACCACCGAACAGCCAACCAATCACACCAATAGGGATTGTTGGGTGTTCAAGCAGGTAGGCAAGTTAAGCGCCGAAACCAGAGACAAGGGGCTACATAGCGATGATGAGGAGGAGCCTCGGCCACCGAACAACAAAGGACAGAAGGGATTTCCCCCGCAAGTTCAGACGGTGAACATGTTATACGCAACCCACATCCCCAAAAGGGAGCGGAAGCGCGCTCTCAAGGACGTCTATGCGTTGGAGCCAGTCGCCCCAAAGTTCAACCCATGGTCCTCCTGCCCTATCACCTTCGATCGAAGGGACCATCCCACCAGCATCCGTCACGGCGGATTCGCCGCATTGGTCCTAGACCCAATTATCGACGGATTTCACCTTACCAGAGTCCTAATGGACGGCGGCAGCAGCCTGAACCTGCTTTGCCAGGACACATTGCGAAAAATGGGCATCGATCCTTCAAGGATTAAACCCACAAAGACAACCTTCAAAGGCGCCATACCAGGTGTAGAGGCCAGCTGTACAGGCTCGGTTACACTCGAAGTGGTCTTCGGATCCCCGGATAACTTCCGGAGCGAAGAGTTATTCTTCGACATAGTCCCATTCCGCAGTGTCTATCACGCCCTGCTTGGACGAACCGCATTTGCAAAATTCAATGCGGTGCCGCACTACGCATATCTCAAGCTCAAGATGCCAGGACCTCACGGAGTCATCACGGTAAACGGAAACACCGAACGCTCTCTCCGAACGGAGGAGCACACAGCAGCCCTGGCGGCGGAAGTACAAAGTAGACTGTCAAGGCAGTTCTCCAATCCTGGCGTCAAACGTCCGGACAACATCAAGCGAGCCCGAAGTAACCTACAACAAATCCGACTGACACGTTCCGAGCAAGCATAGCAGTGCGGCCCCAACCCCAGCCCCCGCCAAATGGCGATACTGGTACC
This sequence comes from Triticum dicoccoides, assembly GCF_002162155.2. Taxonomy (NCBI): domain Eukaryota; kingdom Viridiplantae; phylum Streptophyta; class Magnoliopsida; order Poales; family Poaceae; genus Triticum; species Triticum dicoccoides. Next base: position 366,198,864 of record NC_041393.1, on the reverse strand, counting down.
ACGCGTACATGATTACGCCTTAGAGATACCATGGGCATAAGGGGAGGGGCACAACTATGGCACGCCCAGAATGCGGCTCAACCGCACTAAGGGGCTCCCTATTTCGCCGTCTTCCTTCTTTCAGGACCCAACTATTCAGAAGGCCTGTCCGACAATACACTCGCCGAACACACGATGCAACAACCAGGGAAAGAGCAAGCCATGTCAAGCGTCCAGGTGGTCTCTATAACGAGTTTAATACCTGTTTTACTTACAATCCCGCAGCTTGCCCCTGGAGGGGAGCATGTCAAATACTCCCATCTCTTGCTTATCGCACTTCTTGTATCGTTCTGCTTTCGCAGCAGCCCTTTTTTAATAAACAATATATAGCTCTTCTCTATTATTGTACATATCTTTTTTTTATATACAAATATGTTCAGTCATGACATTCTGCAACCGTACACTTTGGTACGGACAATACACCAGGGGCTTAAAACACCCCATAACATGGTGTGAGAAGACCGAACACTCTTATCAGTGCGGCACCCCGAACTTATAGCACTATATGCATCGGCTCCGAATCATGTCTTTGGTCAATAGTTGGGTTTGCCCGGCTCCCATGTTTTGGTACCTTACATTCCGCAATGTTGGCTAAGGTAGCGCTGGGAGAACTACTGCGATTGTGCCCCAGTTGAGCTGGGTTAACACCTCAGTAGAGAAAGCTAAAACTGACTGTCATGATAGTGCAATATACCGGTCGCTGTTCGCGAGGTTTTACGAGTCCTTAAAGACTTATGCCGCTTAGAGCGAGGAACTGGACTTATCCGGCCTAGGCGTGGATAGCGCCCCAAACTCGGTCTTCCGAATACTAGGGGCTTCGCCGAAATTTAAAATTATAGAATTCTATGGCTAAGTGAGAGTGATAAAGCATTATAAGTCCGACGGCCTGGTTCGTTGTGCTGAGCGCCTCCCTAGATGGACCCAAGAATGGGAACAAGAGCGCTCAGGTTTATCCCGAACACCCCAGCACTCGTGGCATGGCGGTCGAAGCCGACGACTTGCATCTCTCAGATTTGATAAACGGCCGCACAGAAGGTAATATTTTAAATTAACAAGCGTTGCTTAACGCATATGAACAAAGTTTTAGCGTACAGGATAACAAATGCGAGTCTACTCAAAAATTACATCTTTGGAGCATTTGTCCGGTATACGGCGAGCACCCTTCAGGACACCCTTATAATACATCTCGGGCGTGCGATACTCCTTGCCCGGCGGTGGCGCGTCCGTCAAAAGCTTCTCAGCGTCCAGCTTGCCCCAGTGCACCTTAGCACGGGCAAGGGCCCGACGGGCACCTTCGATACAAACGGAGCGCTTGACGACCTCAATCCACGGACACGCGTCCACCAGCCGCCGCACCAGACCGAAGTAGCTCCCAGGCATGGCTTCTCCAGGCCACAGCCGAGCTATGAGGCCCTTCATGGCCTGTTCGGCCACCTTGTGGAGCTCGACCAGCTGCTTCAGCTGGTCGCTCAGGGGCACCAGATGTTCGGCCTCAGCATACTGAGACCAGAACACTTTTTCCTTCGAGCTCCCCTCTTCGGCTCGGTAGTATGCGTCAGCATCAGACACACTACAGGGCAGATCGGCGAACGCTCCTAGAGAGCTCCGGATTCGGGTAAGTAGCAGATAATTAACTTTTATATTCTTGCTTTGCATAAAGAATGCCTTACCCGCCGCTATCTTCTTCATCGCCTTGATCTCCTGAATGGCCTTCTGGGCTTCGGCCTTAGCGGTCTGGGCACTCTCAAGAGCCAAGGCAAGCTCAGACTCTCGAGTCATCAAGTCACGCTCCAAACTCTCGTGTTTTTCCACGAGAGCCTGGAGCTCTTGCCGCACCTCTGCCACCCGCGCCTCCTGCTTCTCTCGCTCGGTGCGCTCCAAGGCCGCACTCTTTTCGGCCTTGAAGACCGCCTCCTTCAGGGTCGCCACCTCGGTCGTGGCTCCTGCAATATTTATGTTGGTCCTGTCATTATTTGCAACCAAGTATTTCTATATACATTTACAGGCGGTACTATGTACCCTCTTTATCCTCGAGATGCTTCTTGGCACGGCCGAGTTTGCTCTCGGACCGCTCGAGGCTTTCCTTCAATGCATTGACCTCCGCAGTCAGTGCGGCAGAGGCCAGCAGCACAGCCTGCATTTCCATATTGACACATTTCTATTAGACTCCTGCGTATATCTTTTTAGATCCTCAGCTTGGCTTTTCTTTCCGAACGCCGAACTAAGCATCAGGGGCTACTATCTATGCGGTAACATTTTTATATATTTTTAACACATACCTCAAAGCCTGTTAACAGGCTTGTACAAGCTGACTCTTGGCGGACTGAACCTTCTGAATCACCGCACTCATGACAGTGCGGTGTTCCTCGTCGATGGAAGCGCCGTTAAGCGCCTCCAGCAAATTGGCCGATGCCTCCAGATGGACGGAGGTCACCGGCATCATAGGCTTACCTTTCTTATGAAGGCGTCGCCTGTCGGGCCCCGGAACCATCGACGGTTCCGGAGCAGTGTCCGGCCCGGGGCCAAACTTAGATCCCTCTGGGGCTTTACCCCCTTCGGGCCTGGAGTCTGGGAGGTCGCCTTGCGGCGCCTCCAGGACCACCTCCTCCTGGTTTAGTCCCTTTCGGGACCCCACCTCGGCGTCGTCCGCAGGGAGCGGGGAGGAGGCCGTCGGAAGTGAAGTGCTATTCACATCCAACGAATTCAGGGAGCCGCTCGATGAATCGCCGAGCTGAGCTCTGGGTGGACTGAATAATTAAATTCGGCCTCAAAAGCTACCGAATAATAGAAGAGTGCAATAAGTCATTCGGGTAGCCGGACACTTATGATTTTGCCAGGGGCTTTCCCCTGGATGGCCATTCCTCCCCGCCGTCTTCGGCATCGGAGGCGTAGTCCGGCAGAAGGGTCTTCCCCTTCTTGGACCCTCTGGCTTCCCCAGTTGGGGCGGCCTTTCTTTTCTTTCCTCCCCTAGTTGGAGGGGGGAGGAATCTTCTTCTTCTTCCTCCTCCTCGTCTTCGGAGGCGGAGGGTGAGTCGGGGTTATCGGGCGAATCCGACACCGCCAGGCGCCGGGAACTCTTTCGGGTCCCCGTGGCCTTATTCTTGGCCTTCTTTTCTGGCACCACGTGGGGTGCCGGAACCAGCAGTCCTGTCAATTGGGCGTCCGCTGGGTCTTCTAGTAGGGGAGCCAGATAGATAACCTACCCGGACTTCTTCAACCAGTCCTGTCAAAGGTAGGGGACTTTAGATCCCGCATAGAGTCAAACTATGAAAGACAAAAAGTCCCGTAAAGGGTAGAATAGCTTACCTCGTTGGCCTGGCACCGCGAGCTGAATCCGCGATCCTCGGTAGCAGACGCAGGGGCCTCGGCACCCTTGAACAGCACCTTCCAGGCATCTTCGTACGTGGTGTCGAAGAGCCCGCTCAAGGTTGGGTGCTGTGCCGGATCGAACTCCCACAATTTGAAGGCCCGTTGTTGGCATGGGAGGACCCGGCGGATAAGCATGACCTGGACTACGTTGATGAGCTTGAGGTTCTTGCTCACCACCTTTTTGATGCAGGTTTGGAGTCCGGTCAGCTCTTCCGAATCTCCCCATGTTAGGCCCGTCTCTTTCCAGGAGGTGAGCCGTGTGAGAAAACCAGATCGGAATTCGGGGGCCACTTCCCATTTGGGGTCGCGTGGCTCGGTGATGTAGAGCCACCCCGATTGCCATCCTTTTATTGTCTCCACGAAAGAGCCCTCGAGCCATAGGACGTTGGCCATCCGGCCCACCATGGCACCTCCGCACTCCACTTGGCGGCCGCTCACCACTTTCGGCTTGGCATTAAAAGTCTTCAGCCATAAGCCGAAGTGGGGCTGGATGCAGAGGAAGGCCTCGCACACGACGATGAACACCGAGATGTTGACAATAAAGTTCGGGCCAGATCGTGGAAGTCCAGGCTGTAGTAGAACATGAGCCCCCGGACGAACGGGTGAAGAAGAAAACCCAGTCCGCGGAGGAAATGGGGAAGAAAAACAACCCTCTCATGGGGCCTGGGGGTGGGGATGCGTTACCCCACATCTGGAAGCCGGTGCGCGATGTCGTCAGACAAGTATCCGACCTTCCTTAGCCTTTTGATTTGCCCCTCCGTGACAGAGGAGGCCATCCATCTACCTCCCACTCCGGACATGATCGGAGAAGGTTGAGGTGGCAAGTGCGGGCTTGGGAGTTGGAGCTTGAGCGCGCAGGGACGAATAAGCGAAGGAGGAAGAAGGCGTGAATGGAAAGGGCGGATTCTTATCCCCTTATATGGGTGGACAAAACTATGAGACCCCACCAGCCTAATAAAACTCGCTTATCTCCCAAGCACCGCGGTTAGTGGCACGGTTGGGTTACCCACGCCCGTATTGATGAGAATCCCGGAATAAGGGAACACGATCTCTGCTTTGACAAGACGTGCCAAGGAAACCGCCTCGCTAAACGCGCTGAGGTGGAACAGTAAAATGAATAAAAGCCTGGCCATGGCATGATGTCACGCTGCGGAATACTTCAGCAGATTAGATTGGTGCAAATGTTATTCTCTCTATGGTGGCATGTGGAACTAATTTTGCAGAGCCGGACACTATCCTGGTGTTCAACATCTTCTATGAAGTATTCGGAGGAGGAACCCGCCTTGCAATGCCGAAGACAACTTCCGCGCCGGACTCGTCGTCATTGAAGCCTGGTTCAGGGGCTACTGAGGGAGTCCTGGATTACGGGGTGTCCGGATGGCCGGACTAAGACCTTTGGCCGGACTCCCGGACTATGAAGATACAAGATTGAAGACTACGTCTCGTGTCCGGATGGGACTTTCCTTGACGTGGAAGGCAAGCTTGCCGATACGATATGAAGATCTCCTCCCATTGTAACCGACTCTGTGTAACCCTAGCCCTCTCCGGTGTCTATATAAACCAGAGAGTTTTAGTCCATAGGACGAACAACAATCATACCATAGGCTAGCTTCTAGGGTTTAGCCTCTCTGATCTCATGGTAGATCAACTCTTGTACTACCCATATCATCAATATTAATCAAGCAGGAGTAGGGTTTTACCTCCATCAAGAGGGCCCGAACCTGGGTAGAAACATCGTGTCCCTTGTCTCCTGTTACCATCCACCTAGACGCACAGTTCGGGACCCCCTACCCGAGATCCGCTGGTTTTGACACCGACAGGGGGGGTTGTGATTTGACGGCTCATTGGGCATTACTGTGGCGCTACGACCGGGGTGTGTCTACCGTGAAGTTGTGCACTCTAATTTGTGCATATGGCACATGGACCCCGTTGCCGGTTGCCCCACATATCAGCGAAAGGAAGTAGAAAGACAGGAGTAACTAGTTACACATAAATATATTTTTTGACAGAGAGATACTCCAACTGTAAAGAAATATCCAAATCTTTTATATCACAGGCTCACCTTCCCGAGAAATATACTCCCTCTGCAACGCATGGGCATTATGGGGGTTCAGCTTTTTTTATGCGGGTTCAGCTGAGAATATAATACTCAGATAGGCTCACGGTTCTGGACTTTGGGCCGCAGGCCGACCCTGCATGTTTGGGGGCCCATGTGTTCTACCTCAGCACTTTTCATATTGCAAGCAATCGGTACTGCACTGGTTTTAGATGCTGTCGCAAGGCGAATACACAAAATTGAATAAAGCACGGCAGCTGTTGGAATGAAATCGAATGACAGTTCCTAACCAGCAATTAGAGTTGCAATTCTATCAACAATATACCATGTGATAAATAATACTGTCGTACTACTTGTACACATAGGACACTTGTTTCACCATGCCAGATTATTACATCAAAATCTATCGGAGGATAGATTAGTTCGGCAGTTGCGTGCTGCTACTGAAGAATTTCAAAGTTGATTTGGACCAGCTCTCCTTGCCGAGAAAGTTCGATTTTGACATCATCCCCTACCGCAAGATATGATTTAGATTTGAACCTTGACCATCCTTTAGCATCAATCATCATGCGACCATCCTTTGTACTTAAAGTATATTGAGCAGGTTCATTCACACCAAGGCTGCGCATGGTAAGAGATACTTGGCCGCGGTCGCCCGGATTGTTGAACGACTCCCTCGTTGCTCTAGGAATTCTCTATTTGAAAACAACAAGACATACCCAAACAGTTAGATCAACATAGTGAATCGTGTGAAACAACATGGAAAGAAAAAAGAACGAAGCACTTGGGCGGCCAATGCTTATCAAGAAGGTGGGCATGTCGGTTTTTGTAAGGACTTTGGTATATGAAGTGCGAACTACAGCCCAGTCTGTTGCCGGTGCAACTGCACGGGCCGGACCAAATGCAAGTGCAAGTGTTGGTGCAGGTGCCAAAGCCGCTGCTGCTGCCGGAGATGGTGCTCCTTGTAGAGCTGATGCCGGTGTCGATGCCCGATCCTCCGGTAGATCAGACTGGTCCGCTGACGCGGTCGATGCCCAATCCTCAGCTGGATCAAACTGAGTTGCTGCCGCTGTCAGTGCTAGAGCAATTGCCGGTGCTCGATCTGTGCGAGACAGCGGCGATCGTGTCTGGTCTGCTATGATCAGCTTTCTAACTTGACTAGGATCCGTGACCGTGATCCAGTTTTTTTCTTCATTTCTTTTAAACGCGAGAAGGACTAATTGTGGCGTTTTTGTTAAACCAAACTGCAGTTCATCATAGGGATTCAGCTTGTACTCACACAACAGACTGATCCAATTTTTTCCAGTAATATAAGTGATGGACAGTGCCTTCATTACTGACACGCCATAAGAAGTGAAACCTGCAAAAATAGCCATCGTAGAGCAAACCATATGGTTTATTCTGTGATGAATGTCACATGGCAAAACCTGCATCGTAAAATTGCAGGAAAAGAAAGAAAACATGACATTAAATCAATAAGATTTAGACAGTAAATCAATAAGATTTACTTGATGTGACACGAGTGAATCCTTACCAGGAAATCACTATGTTGAAGTACTAAACAGAAGATTGATCGTCCAACTACGCGTGGCATGCAGGGGCCCTGCCTAGTCCCACAAGCAGGACAGTCCAAAGGTCGTGACAAATCGTATGGACCGAACATCCATGGGACTGGAAATCCTGGTGGGTGCGATAAACCCTGCAATGCATACAGATATTGGAGTGTAACCATAATTGATAAACCGTCCTCACAAAAAATATGATCTGGATACTTCAAAATGTAGAGACTGAATTGAGTGGACAAACATTAACATAGACCATTCTCAGGACTGACCACACACCAAAAGCGGCAGTACTAATAAACAATAAAGGGTTCACAAACACAAATCAAGTACTGCACAATAGTACTTACTACAGACAAGCAAAGTTGCACTAACTAAACTCTGCAGACTATTTCTCGCCACCGACCTACGGGATGAACCCCGCATAACTGACTAGGCCATGGACTTCGTGTGAGATGTCTACATGCACAATCACCATCTTGTCAACCTTGGAGAACCTAACAGAGTGGTCTTTCCACTCATAAACATGATGATGAAGACAGGCCGCATCAGATTTGTAGGGAAGCTTTACAAGAACCACACCCTTCGTAATCGAAGGCACAACCAGGAAATTGTTGTGGTCAAGTACAGCCTCGAGAACATGCCTGACAACAGTGCTACAGGAAAACACTAGTTCAGGACACGTGGCGACAAGGACACAGCAATTGGATAGTTCAGCAGTAGAACTCATCATCTGGTCTTCCAGTTCACATGGCATGACTTTGAAAACTTCATCTCCACCGCGGACCTGATTCTAATTCAAATAGAAACCATATTTCATTACTACCTCCGTTCAGAAATATAAGATGATTTTCGATATTATACTCCATATATGACTACATATACACACAGAAATGAGTGAACAAAGACACTAGAACATGTCTTCAAAGGCATGAGAGCAGAGGGATTACATGCAATATCCATAACACAAGTTACTGAGGCAAATATACCCTCTTAAAAGGTAGCATTGATGTTCATAAAATACTCCCTCTGTCCCAAAATTCTTGCCTTAGATTTGTCTAGATATGAATGTATCAAGTCACATTTTAGTATTAGATACATCCGTATCTAGACAAATCTAAGACAAGAAATTTGGGACAAAGGGAGTAGTTGAAAGTAATCTATAAGAAATCAGTGTCAACCTGTCACGCCCAAGATGCGACGCTATCCTAAAGGAACTCGAAGGTCCCACCAAGGACAGAAGCGCATCTTGAAGACACTTTTGCAAGGTGGATATCATTACATCAACATTTCATAATAGATAGGGATACATACATAAGGCATACAATGCCGCACGAATACAACATCACAATACATAAGAGCAACATCCGACTATGGATGAACACAAACAGAAACTCAAAAGACATCCACCCTGCTAGCCCAGGCTGCCGACCTGGAACCTGTCCCCTGATCAACGAAGAAGCAGAAGAAGAACTCCAAAACAAGCAAACATCACTCTCGCGTCATGATCATCGTATAACCTACACCTGCAACTGTTGTTGTAGAAATCTGTGAGCCACGAGGACTCAGCAATCCCATTACCATGGGTATCAAGACTAGCAAAGCTTAAGGGGAAAGGAAGGGGTAAAGTGGTGAGGTTGCAGCAGCCACTAAGCATATATGGTGGCTAACATACGCAAATGAGAGCGAGAAGAGAACAAACGGAACGATCGTGAAACTAGCAATGATCAAGAGGTGATCTTGAACTCCTACTTACGTCAAACATAACCCAAAACCATGTTCACTTCCCGGACTCCGCCGAAAAGAGACCATCACGGCTACACACACAGTTGATGCGTTTTAATTCGGATCTGGTGTCAAGTTATCTACAACCGGATATTAACAAATTCCCATCTGCCACATAACCGCGGGCACGGCTCTCGAAAGTTTAATACCCTGCAGGGGTGTGCCAACTTAGCCCATGATAAGCTCTCGCGATCAACGAAGGATATTCCTTCTCCCAGGAAGACCCGATCAGTCTCAGAATCCCGGTTTACAAGACATTTCGACAATGGTAAAACAAGACCAGCAAGACCGCCCGATGTGTCGACAATCCCGATAGGAGTCGCACGTATCTCGTTCTCACGACACACCGGATAAGCTAAGCGTACATGTACCGACGTAACCCAAGTTGCCAAGGGATGGTCCCGCACGGTGCTCTAGTTTGGACCAACACTTAGACAAGCATTGGCCCGGGGGGGCTAAAATAAAGATGACCCTCAGGCTCCGGAAACCCAAGGGAAAAAGGGTTAGGTGAGGCAAATGGTAAAACCAAGGTTGGGCCTTGCCGGAGGAAGTTTATTCGAAGCGAACTGTCAAGGGGGTCCCATAAATCACCCAACCGCATAAGGAACGCAAAATCTGGAAACATAACACTGGTATGACAGAAACTAGGGCGGCAAGAGTGGAACAAAACACCAGGCATAAGGCCGAGCCTTCCACCCTTTACCAAGTATATAGAGGCATTAATAATATAAGAGGTATTGTGATATCCCAACATAATCCTATCCACCATGGAGCAATCTTCAACTTCACCTGCAACTAACAACGCTATAAGAGGAGCTGAGCAAAAGCGGTAACATAGCCAAGCAACGGTTTGCTAGGAAGGGTGGAAATGTTAGAGGCTAACATGGCAATTTGGGAGGCTTGAAGAGCAATTGAATAGGAAGCACAACAAAGCGATCTAACGAAGCAACTAGCATAGCAATGGTAGTAGTGAGATCCAAGGTGACGGTCATCTTGCCCGAAATCCCGCAAGGAAGAAGAACGAGTCCATGAAGAAGATGAAGTCACGAAGACGAACCAAGCGTAGACGAACGAATCCTCATGATCGCAACGAAATGGGAACTATCGAGAAGAAGCACACAACATAGTAAACACACCACACATATACATGACATGATGCACAAACAAGCATGATGCAAGACAAGACTACATGAAGCTACTCATGGCAACAGATGATGCAAACAAGAGCAACACATCAAAGCAAGTTTAAATGAGGCCGGGAACAACATATAACAAATCTGGTAAGTCCTCATATGCAAATTTCGAAATTGGTCCAGATCTGAATAAACCTTATGTTCAAGTTGTTAAACAACAAGTTAATTTTCAACAAGATGATCTACACGAGATTCTAGTCAAGTTACTTATAAAGTTCATTTAATTCGGAGCTATGGCCTAGAAGATATGAGCACAACAAGTTAAACATGGCATTGATGCAAAATGCATACAAACATCAAGCAAACACTCTCAAAACATGGATGCAACATGATAATATGAAACTACATGCAATTCTAAGCAAGTTTCATATAGAGAACACTCAAAACGGAGCAACGGTTCAACACATACACTCCATACAAATTTAAAGGACAAACTGTCCAAAACAGTAAGTAGGCATCTTGCAAGCATCAAAACAACATGCTACAGCACCTCAACATCAGAACAAAAGGAATGGCCATGATGTAAAGGTAAAGCACGACAAAACATGAACACTGAGCCATCTCCAGAAATCACTAGAACATGCTCAAAAACACATGGCAAGATTGCAAATAATAATAGTTTACAGGCTGAGCAGAAATAATTTGCAATGTTTAGAGTCATCAAACAACATGCTACAAGAACTTATCATGGCAAACAAAGGCATGGAATGCTACTAATAAATGCATGGAACAAAAGTCCTTTACTGACCATGAGCCAAAAAGGAACAGAAGATATGATTGCACCCATGTAAACATGGGAAGTTATATGACAGATTCAAACTTGGCAGGAACAACGATAAGTAGGAATGTTGGTGAGCTTGTACCACTCACCACAGAGTAATACATGGTATGAAAGGGTAACCAACAGTAAGAAGACATGTTTATGAAGCTAAGGATGGCAAGAGAAAGTTCATAGGGTGCATGGATCACTAGCAAAGCTCATGGAAAAACTGAACTTAATGTTAACAGGCTGACAGCAACATTATTTAGCAAGTTTGGAGCATGATATGAACAATCTCCAGCAAGCGATAAATGCAACCAGGGGCATGGATGGATAGAGCATGAGATGTATAACAACACATCCTTAGTGAACATCTCCAGATTGTGCAATGAATGACTTGTAGCAGCAGGTTTACATAGCATCACGAAATAACATATTCAGCCTAGCAAAACAGCAATAGCAAGTACCCTACTTCACGAGCTCGATGCACTCACTATAAGACTCAAAAAAATACATGGATTGCACCTCTGTAAAGATGGAATGATGTAGTTAAAAACACATGTAGATCTCATGCTCATAGCATGCACACATCAAATGCAACAAAAATGACAAAACATCAAGTTCTGTTAACAGACAGCAGTTAACATCATATAGCACTCTTGCAACGATGATTAGAGCATCAATATGGACTCAAAAAACATGGCACAATGGAACAAAATGTAGAGCATCTCATAGTGAACATTTTGATATATTATACATGCAAAACGGATCTATGGGCATGGCGATATGGCATGATGAAAAGAGAAATATAGTGCAAAAATTACAGGACTTAGCAAAATATTACCCTCTAAGAAAAGTCAACGGTGGTGGGGATCTGCTGGAACTTTGCCGGAGAAGGACGGGGACGACCGGAGAAGCTCGGGGAGGCGAATCCAGGCCGCATCTCGCCGGATCCGGCCGGATCCCGGTGAGGGAGGGCGCGGGGCACGGTCTGGCGAGCGGGGCGGCGAAGGCGGGGGCGCTCGGGCCTGAGGCGTCCCGAGGCGGGCTCGCAATGGGCCCCGGCGGGCCTGGCGGCGGGGTGGAGAGAGAGAGGCTGGCGGGGACATGGGCGCAGGGGAGGCGTCGGCTGGGTTCTCGGGACTCGAGGCAGCGGCGAGGTCTCTGGGCGGCGGGCGGCGGAGGTCGCCGGAGGGGCGCGGCGGCGAGGCGCACTCCGGTGGTGGC